>NC_060268.1:138112802-138712802 GCF_021613505.1 Equus quagga
CAGAGCTCCTGCTGCTGCCCCCGCTGGCATGGGGACAGGACCCATGGGCAGTCAGAGCTGGTGCGTGGGGACAGGACCCACGGGCAGTCAGAGCTCCTGCTGCTGCCGCATGGGGACAGGACCCATGGGCAGTCAGAGCTCCTGCTGCTGCCCCGAGTTGAGGGTTAGGGATAATTTTATAAGGCATGGGTACGTGACTTATTTTTACTGGAGAAAAGAAAAGATGATGTAAAAAGTCATTAAATGATTTCAGTGCAGATGGGGTCTGGTTATTGTGCGGTCATATAACTTTAGATACGAATCTGGCCGTATAGATCGGCATGTAGGTGAGGATGCCCCGGGCTTCTCTCCCTGGGGCAGTCCTAATTCATACCATAAAAAAAGTCCACTGGGTCATATAGTTTGGCATGTAGGCCAGGTCACCTTGGGCTTCTCTAGCTGGGGCAGCCTTAATCCACATCACCCACCATTTGTTGGGTATGTACAAGAGAGAAGTATTGATTAGCTAGTGTGGGGGACTGGAATTGGCGACCCCAAGATATATCTCTTTCTCGTGATGATTATTTTGGGCTGGTTACTTTTAAAAAACTGCGGACAGGAAAGAAACTCTGAAAAGTAGAATTTACTTACCCTTTGTTAAGAGACATTTACATTTGTAAAGGAAATCTCCATCTGTAAACGTGTCTTCCTCTCTGTACTATGAAGAAGGGGGGATGACTTTCTCTCCAGTAACTCTTATCAATGCAAAAGGCAAGGATTTAAACTGCATAATAACCTTACTCTTGTTTAGTGTGCTTTTTCAGCAGCCTTCCATGATCAACCTCCCCTATCTCCAAAATCCTCCTTTTGTCTTTAGCTGAGGGTGGTATTTAAGGTGATAACTTCTGTCATTTTGGTGAGTTGCTCAGTTTGCCTGAGCATCTCCCATGGATACATGTTATAAAGCTTTGTTTAATTTTCCCCTGTTATTCTGTCTCATGTGAGTTTAATTCATTGTCCAGCCAGAAGGACCCAGAGCAGGTAGAGGAAATTTCTTCCTCCCCTACACTAGCATATTAGGCAAACATTTCTCCAAGAGTCTTTATGAAAGCAAGAGCAAGAGTGAGAGCAAATTTTAAGCTAAAAAACCTTAAGCACATTAGTTTGGGAAAACACAGATGCTTTTAATAGCTTGTATTAGTTTTCCATTGCTGTGTAATAAATTACCACAAGTTAAGCAGCTTAAAGTAACAGTCCTTTATTGTCGCACAGTTTTATGGGTTAGGAGCCCACACACATCTTATCTAGGTCCTTTGCTCAAAGTCTCACAAAGTGACAATTAAGGTGTTGGCCAAAGTTGCAATGTCATCTGAGGCTTGGTTTCATTTTCCAAATTCCTGTAGGATATTGGCAGAATTCAGCTCCTTGCAGTGGGAGGACTGAGACCCTCAGCCTTTGGAGGCCACCATCTCCATAGGCAGTTCACAACATGACTGTTTGCCTTTACCTTGAGCCCAGTAGGAGAGTGATCTTTCAGCCTCTTTGAAAGGGTTCACCTGATTAGGTCAACTAACCCAGGATAATCTCCTTTTTTGATTAGCTCAAAGTTAACTGATTAGGGAACCTTAATTACACCTGCAAAACCCTTCACCTTTGTCACGTAACCTAATCACAAGAGTGACACACATCACATTCATGGGTCCCATCCACTTGGGAGAGGATTATACCGGGCACGTACAACAAGGATAGGAATCTTGGGACCATCTTAGAATTCTTCCTAAAGATTATTTTGCCACATTCCAAAAGGCAAGTCTGCAATCCTTCGCATTATGTCTTTGGGGTATATGACCTCACTTTGGCCTATCCCCTCATCTGTTCTCATCACTGCCTGGAAGGTCATAATTACCTTTCCTGATTTGCATATCTTACCTCACTCTACCTCTTGCCTATAGCAACTTCCCTTTTAGCCATCTCTTCTGCTCCTCTCCTACAGTGAAACCTCAGAGCTAAGAAGGCTTCATGTGACAGAGTTTGTGGTATGTAGTGTTCATGGCCAATAAAAGTTTTCCCAAACCTATTCTTTCTTTACCTACTCCTACTATAAAGGCTGGAAAACCAAATAGTTATCTTCTCAATTGCTTGGGCCGTTAGAAATGGCCATGTGATACAATTCTGTCCCATGAGACTGAAAAGGAATTCTGCTAAAAGCCTTTTTTTTTTTTTAATTTTTACTTATACTTTTCCTACTTTTTTTTTTTTATTATTTTTTATTTTTTTTCTTTTTCTCCCCAAAGCCCCCTGGTACATAGTTGTATATTCTTTGTTGTGGGTCCTTCTAGTTGTGGCATGTGGGATGCTGCCCCAGCATGGTTTGATGAGTAGTGCCATGTCCACGCCCAGGATTCGAACCAACGAAACACTGGGTCACCTGCAGTGGAGCGCGCGAACTTAACCACTCGGCCATGGGGCCAGCCCCTCTGCTAAAAGCCTTTTGGAAAAGAATACTCTCTCCCTGATAGGCAGGAAAGCATTCCTTCCTCTCAGTTCCATCCCACTCCCCGCTTCTGGCTTTCTGCCTCTGATTTCAGTTCTGGCATTATAAATCTCTGTAAACAACTGGCAGCCTGCGGTGAAAAGCATGAAGAGACTTGCAAATAAGCACAGAAGAGCATATGGATGGAAAGAGACCAAGTCCTTTACGATACTGTGGACAGCCAACCAAAGGCCAAACACTTGCACAGTTCTTTTAATTGTAGTACTTGGCCTTCAGGGGAGAAGGGTTTAGGGTCCTTAAACAGAGAGAAATGGGCACCTAATATGGTCTTTTCAGCCTTTCAATTTTAACACATTTAAGCATTGCTGTCTCTTTCCTTGCACAGAAAACCACCCCAAAAAGCTGGGTTAGAGGGCAAGAGATGCCAGTGCAGTTTGACATTTTACTGGAACCACCCCTTGCTCCCAATCTGCAAGCCCTGGCTCCTGAGCCTGACCCCAAAAGTGTGTTCCTTCACATTATGGAATTTTCTTCTCCTGAGACCTCTTATTTTTCCATTCAAACTGGCTTACACCAGATATGTCGGGATATGTCTGAACCTTTAGAATAGAGTTTAAGTTTTTTCCTTTGAAATTGCAGGTCGCAGATGAATCATGGCAAGTGATTATACACCTATTGATTTTCTTGGTGATTTATGATAATTAATGAGACTATTTTCTGGTTAGAGGACAACAATATTTTTCTAGCTGTATCACCTAATGACGAATGTCATTTTCAAAGTAATTGGCCCACAAAGATTAGCATTTATAAAATTACACTCAATATTTTCCAAGGCTGACATTTAATTGACTAAAAAAACACAAATCATGCCTGTGTTTACAGGTGAATTGTTTTCTAAAATAAGTATTTACATTGCCTCAGATTTAAATGAAATGACAACAGAGCAGTATAAACCAAACATTCAAAATACAAAAGATACTTACTAACTATGTAATTATCAGTATAGATTAGTATTTTGAACATTATGTGATCAAGAGAGGAAGAAACTAGTCCAAATTACTAAGAAAAAAATATGGGAATTGTCTTGTGATTTTAATTAAAGAGAAAAGATTGATCCATTAAGTTATCAAGAACATGGTAGTCCCAATAATAGAAAAGCAGGATTAAGAAGGCAACCGGGGGCCAACCCCATGGCTGAGTGGTTAAGTTCGAACACTGCTTCAGTGGCCCAGGGTTTTGCCAGTTTGGATCCTGGGTGTGGACATGGCACCACTCATCAGGTGGTGCTGAGGTGGCATACCACATGCCACAACTAGAAGGACCCACAACTAAAATATACAACTATGTACTGAGGGGATTTGGAGAGAAAAAGCAGAAAAAAAAAAAGATTAGTAACAGTTGTTAGCTCAGGTGCCAATCTTTAAAAGAAAATAATAAAGGGCATTGTATTCTGATTTCAAGGAAATTAGGATACATAAGTACCATGCGTTTATTTGAACACCTGCACTTCAAAATTACCTTCCTTCAAAAACCTTTTCCAAATACTTTTAGACACTCTCTTTCAGAGTATATACAAAAGATTGGTCTTAAACCACCATCTTTTTCTGGGAGAATACTTCTTTGAAGTATTTTGGCCTACTCTAAGAATGGATAAAGCTGTCTTTGGTACTGAAGGAAGATATATCTTAAAACTCTTCAGAGACGATGAGACAACTGAGAGAGGTTGCACATCGCATTTCATCAGGCATTATAAAATGTAATAATCCTGGAATACTTAATTTACATGTCTGAACAATGAACTTAAAGTTATCAGTAATACATCAAATATATGAGAAATTCCCAGCCTCCTGTATATACAAGCAACAAAAACATTTTTTAGAAATTAATTTTTAAAAAATAATCAAAAGAGCACAGATGTAGCTTATATTACTTGTTTTAAAAGAAAAACTAATAAGGAAAGTTCACTGAATGCTAAATATGTAGGTGGTTTTGTCTGAAGCAAACTTAGAAAGTAGGGAAGTAGAGAGAAGAGACCAACGCATTTGGGCCATAATCCAGAGATGTAGTCAATGTCATCGACTCTAGACTAAGAGAGGGCTGCTAAAGGTTCCTAGCTGCTTGGTCATGGGCAATTATCTAAATTTCTATAAATCTCAGTTACTTTATTTGAGATATGCAAGGATGACAATGGTTCCTGTTTCATAATGCCATTGCAATGATTAAGTGAGCTGTAGGGCTTAGCACAATGCCTGATAAGTGCATCTGATATAACTGAGAGCAGTACCTCATGCCTGCATCATTTCATTTACACTTCACAGTAACCCTATGAAAATGTTTTTATTTACAACACATTTTCTGATGAAGAAAATACGTTTTCCTGGGGCCGGCCCTGTGGCTGAGTGGTTAAGTTCCCGTGCTTGCTTCAGTGGCCCAGTGTTTGGATCCTGGGCACAGACATGGCACTGCTCATTAGGCCATGTTGAGGCGGCATCCCACATGCCACAACTAGAAGGACCTACAACTAAAATATACAACTATGTACTGGGGGAATTTGGGGAGAAAAAAGCAGGAAAAAAAAAAAAGAAGATTGGCAACAGTTGTTAGCTCAGGTGCCAACCTTTAAAAAAATTAACAAAAAAAAAGAAAATATGTTTTCGCAATATATCCATATATATGCTTCACTTTACCATC
The DNA here is from genome assembly GCF_021613505.1 of Equus quagga. Taxonomy (NCBI): domain Eukaryota; kingdom Metazoa; phylum Chordata; class Mammalia; order Perissodactyla; family Equidae; genus Equus; species Equus quagga. The sequence continues at coordinate 138,117,967 of NC_060268.1, forward strand.
TAGAATATGCTCTCAATTTACTTTCGTATATGATGCTGTATCAACTGATTCCATCATCCATAAAATCTTTTAACATACAACCATAAATATTTATTTAGTGCATAGGCTCAGCTGGGAGACTCTGTCCCATATGTCTGCCATCCTCTTCCTAGGACTGTCTGGCCCCCCTGGACTTGTAATTCTCCTGGCAAAGGCAAAGTACAAGAGAGAAAGCACAATGACCTAAGAATTTTCCCAGCTTATGAACACATCAGGTCTGCTAACATTGCATTGGCCTAAGCACATTTCCACGGCCAAGCCCAAAGTCAAGGGGCAAAGAATACTCTGCACATGGAGTTGGGTGGGGAGACTGGAGATATTTCTAAACAGTAATTTAATCTACAGAGTTGTATTTTGAATTTGCATCACCTTTCCCAAAGGAATTGCCCTTCTATGTATTCTACAGATATCTGAGGGATTAAAACACTGTTAACATCGTAGTAACAATACTTCTTCTCCCTGTGTCAAGAGAGAAGCTACTGCGTCTTAGTTGTCCATAGTAGTTCTTTGTAGATTCTTGTGATCCTTTGGAGATGTCAAGAAACGTTAGGTTCTGTTACTTAAAGGATTGTTCCAAAGGAGATTAGAGTCATTTCAGATACAACAAACAGGTACTATACACATACTGAATGACAGTTTTTTAAAGACTTTATCTCACTTCATCATCATGACCATGCAGTCATTATAATTGCCATTGCATGGGTGAAGAAAGTGGGATTTGTCCATATTCCCACAGCTGGCAAGTCGTGTGGTAAGAGCTGAAATCCAGGAATTATTCTGTGTCTAATGTTATTTCCCTTATGCCACTCCACTGCTCAATAAAGACCAATTTACCTTACTTTTTATATAGCTTTTTTATATAGCCTCAAATTTTATTCTTCATAACTGTTTCAGCTTTGCTCATTTTTCTGTAAAGGGAGTATGGAAGATTTACAATGTACTCATTATTTGAACAAACATTTGTTGTAAGTCTGTTATGTATCAGGCATTACGCTACTAGCTGAGGATATGGCAGGAAGTGAAAAAGCATTCTCTTTATCAAGGATATTGCATTCTAGTGTGGAAGGCAGAATAGATGCAAATGAACAAAAATAGTTTTATATTTATTTACTTATTTCTAAGTATACTATATATTACTATATAAACACACCACTTTTCATAATGTGTGTATATGAATGTGTGTTTGAGAGGGAGAGAAAAGTTATATAGAAGAAAATAAAGCAGGATAAAAGAAAATAAAGCAGGAGAGAGTCACAGGAGTACTACTTTAGATAAGCCATTCATCAAGAAATTCCTCTCCAAGGATGTGACAATTGAGTATAAACCTGAATGTTATCAAGGAAATGTACCTGGTGGACGAACTTTCCAGGTAGAAGAAATAGGAAGTGAGAAAGGCCTGAGATGAAAAGCAGTCTCCTGTGTTTGAGCAGGTGTTCTTAAAGTGGGGTCCTCGAATAGTGGTGTCACCATCATCTGGGAACCTGTTAGCCAAATTTTTGGCCTGGGACCCAGCAATCTGTGGCCAGGGGGATCCTGAACTTGCCTAAAGTTTGAGAAGTACTGTGTTTGAACAACAATAGGAAACCAATGTGCCAAAGCATGATGAGTGGGAAAATGTTAAGAAATGAAGCCTGGAAAACACAGCAGAGGACTTTGTGAGGCTCTGGTAAGGACTCTGGATTTTACAAATCATAGTGCATTTTCCATTCATGCTATCATAGTGTATCTACTATGTAAAGATAACATAAGCACATTTATAAATGATTGCACACGTAGTTTCTATGCATTTGGTATACAAAATGAAACATGATAACTATGACTATTTGCATAATTTGCAAATAAGTTATGCTTGCTGAATTTATGATAAATGCTGATGATAAAATTCAGTATAAAGGAGTGAGTTGTAAGGAAAATATTGGCTCTGTTCCCTGGTTATAGCATTAGAAAGAGTTAACGTGTAATATAAAACTTATGTTATGGAAACAAGCAAACTGACCATGGATAAATATTTGTGCATGAGTGTTCAACCTAAGGAAGTAAATTACCTTCTTGGATCTGGCAAGGGACTTGTGTAGTTTAATAAGCACATTAAACAGATTTAACGAGAACATGAGCCCTGGGACCTTAGCTTACAACCAACAGCTTTAATTGGAACTTAAATAAATTATCCAATGCCAAGACAACCGTATCCCTTATATGGTTGTGATGGCTGGCTGCCTTTGGAAGCAACTGATATTTTCCTTAGCTTCTAAGCCAGAGCTGGAACCTTATAATTTTATAATGCAAGTTTATTTCCTAAAGTATGCCAACAATGAGGATCTCCAGGAAAAGAGAGTAAAAGAACACTGAAGCCCTCTGATAGTGTTATTAGTGAGAAATGATTGACCCAATTCCATGACAGTAAAGTGATTTCTGGCTTTTGTTGGTTTTGAACCACGTGCCAGTGATTAGTAAAAGGTAACATAGCAGCTCTTCAAATTGTGTCTCAAGTTCTAGCTTCTCATCTTGTACATTCTCGTGAGCATGTAGATGTCCTATTCTGCCAAGGAAAGTCATGCCCATTAACAACATGCTTATGATTCTCTTTGGAGCAACCTAAACTACTTCTTTCCATATGATTTCCCCTGAACAGCCTCAGTCATCTTTTCTATCATTAGTTAATTTGTTTTTATGTAATCCATATGTATGTCTATACTGGCTTGATCAAAATTTATTTTGTAAAATAAATCTACTATGGAGATATTTATGAAGAAAAGTACTTAATGTAAATACTCAGGATTCTGGAATATCCATGACCCCATCTCTCTAGTAATAAGGTAACGCTAAAAAAGAAAAAAGAAAATAAATCAAAAACCCTTCTTCCAATGTATGGAAAGGGAGTAGGAACTAGTATTTATGAATAGACTGACACTACATGTTATTTTTTAATTTGTACAGGAAGACATTACCTTGGGTATCAATTTTCTTTTAAACATGTTCCTTAAGAAATAGTTCTCTGCATTTTATTTTCTAAATAGACAGTTCCTAATAGAGTAACATAACCTTTTTATTGTGCAAATGCTTCTCTTAAAAGGAGACCCTTAATCAGACAGAATTTCTTTTTAAGGAAGGAGAGGAACGAAAATGGAACAAGAAAGCACATATAGTAACAGAGAAACTACAGTAATAGCTACAGTGAAACAAAACATAAAAATAACATAGAAAAACCTGAATAAGGAAGGAAGAAGTTTTAATAAGGGAAGGCATGGAAATCTTAATAAAATGAGAATAATTAATGATTCTAAATAATATAACTTTCAATAAGCAAGGGGAAAAAAGGTCTCTCCATTGGTTACCTTTTGTGAAAATTTCACATTCCAATCAACGCTCTGGCACTCATTTCCACATAGGTTTTACAGTGTTGAGCATATAATCGTTCCTTTCCTGTGCCTTTCCACTCAGGCTCCAGTACTTCCTGATTCCTCACCATGGGGCACCCATAGAAACCTCCTTAGCACTAACATATAAGCCACCTGGAAATATGGGGAACTGATATCCCATGGAGAAATCTTTGGCCAATAAAGACAACAAAAAATTAACTTTAAATATGAAGAAACATATAGATGAAAAGTAAATATATGCAGAAAAATATACCATGCTAACACTAATTAAAAGAAATCAGAAGTAGTTTTATTAATTTCAAACGGAGCAGACTTCAAACCAAAGAAAGTTATCAGGGATAATGAAGTGTATTTACATACTAACAAAGGGCTCAATACTCCAAGAAGACATAACAGTTCTTACCATGTGTGCACCTCACATCACGGCATTGAACTACATGAAGCAAAAACTGATAGAAATGCAAGAAGAAATAGGTGAATCCATATCATGGATGAAGACTTCAGAACCCGTCTCTCAGAAATCAACACATCCAGCAGGCAGAAAATTAGTAAAGGCATAGCTGAACTCAACAACACCATCAATCAACTGGATATAATTGACATCTATAAATTACTTCATCCAACAATAGTGGAATATACATTCTTACCAAGCTCACAGGCAACATTCACCAAGATACATTACATTTTGGGACATAAAACACACCTTAACAAATTTAAAAGAATAGGAATCATACAATGTCTAATCTCCAATCACAATGGGAATTAAACTAGAAATCAATAACGGAAAGATAACTGGAAAATCCCAAAATACGTGGGGTTTAAACAACACATTTGTAAATGACACATGAGTCAAGGAAGATATCTCAAGAGAAAGTAAAATATATTTTGAACTACATGAAAATGAAAACAAACATTACAATTTGTGGAAGGCAGTGAAAGCAATGCTTATAGGGAATTTTACAGCATTGAGTGCATATACTAGAAAAGAATAAAGATCTAAAATTATCTAAATTTCCATCTTAGGAAACTAGAAAAAGAAGAGCAAACTAAATCCCAAGTAAAAAGAAAAAATAAATAAAAAAATTACAGCAGAAATCATGAAATAGAAAAGAGAATATTAACAAAGAAAAAACAAAATCAAAAGCTGTTTCTTTGAAAAGATCAACAAAATTGATAAGCCTTTAACCAGGCTAACCAAGAAAAAAGGGAAAGGACACAAATTACTAACATAAGAAATGAAAGAGAGGACAGCATTAGAGATCCCATGGAAATTAAAATGATAATAAATTAATAATATGAACAACTCTAAGTTCACATATTTGATAACCTAGATGAAATGGATGATTCCTTAAAGACACAATCGGGCAAAACTCATTCCAGAAGAAATCAATAATCTGAATAGAACTATGTTTATTAAATAAATTGAATAAATAATTAATAACCTTCCAAAACAGAAAGCACCACGCCAGACGGGTTCACTGGTGAATTCTACCAAACATTTAAGAGAGAGTATACCAATTCTCTACAACGTCTTTCAGAGGATAGAAACAGAAGTATTTTCTTACTCATTCTACTAGATCAGTACTACTGCAATACCAAAACCAGACAAAGACATTACAACAAAAGAAAACTACAGACCAATCTCTCTCATGAACATAAATGCAAAAATCCTCAAAAAAACCTAAGTCCAAAAAAGTATAAAAAAAATTATTCACCATGACCAAGTGGGATTTATTCCAGGTATGAAAGGCTGATTCAACATTCCAAAATCAATTAATGTAATCGAGAATATTGACAATCTAACAAAGAAAAATCACGTGATCATATCAATAGATGCAGAAAAAACATTTGACGAAATCCAACATACATTTATGACAAAAATCAGTAAACTAGTAATAAAGCGGGATCTCTCAATCTGATAAAGACTCTAGAAAAAACAAAGGCTTAAATCGTACTCAATGGTCAGAAACTCAAAGCTTCCCATGGAGATCAGATATAAAGCAAGGGTGTCCCCTCTCACCACTCCTTTTCATCGTCATACTGGAACACTTTCCTTCTGCAATGGGGCAGGAAAAAGAAATAAAAGGTATACAGACTGGGAAGGAATACAAAACTGTCTTTATTTGCAGAAGACGTAATCACCTATGTAGAAAAGCCAACAGAATCAACAAAAAAATTCTTGGAATAAAAAATGATTACAGCAAGTTTGCAGGATACAAGATTAATATACAAAAGTCAATTGCTTTCCTATATATCAACACTGTACCAGTGGAATTTGAAACTAAAATCAAAATTCTATTTAGCACCCCAAAAATGAAATACTTAAGTAGAAATCTAAGAAAATATGTATAAGAATTATATAAGGGAAACTACAAAACTCTGATGAACAAAAAAATAACTAAATAAATGGAGAGACATTCCATGTTTATGGATAAGAAGATTCAATATTGCCCTGATATCAGTTCTTCCCAACTTGATCTATATATTCAGTGCAGTCTCAATAAAAATCCTCGTAAGTTATTTTATGGGTACCAACACACTGCTTTTAAAGTTTACATAGAGAGGCAAATGGCCATGAACAGCTAATACAACACTGAATGAGAAGAACAAAGTTGGAGGACTGATGTTATCTGACTTTAAGATTTTTATAAAGCTGCAGAAATCAACTTGTGTTGTATTGGCAAAAGAATAGACAAAAAGATCAAAGGAACAGAATTGAGAACCCAGAAATAGACCTCCATAAAAATAGTCTAGTGATCTTTGGCAAAGGAGCAAAGTCAATATAATGGAGCAAAGACGGTATTTTCAACAAATGGTGCTGAAACAACCAGACATCTACATGAAAAAAAAAATGACCTTAACAGCCTTCACAAAAATTAACTCAAAATGGATCATAGACCTAAGTGTAAAATGTAAAGCTATAAAACTCCTAAAAGATAACATAGGAAAAATCCTAGATGACCTTGGGTATGGTGACACCTTTTAGATACGACATCAAAGATATAATCCATGAAAGAAATAATTAATAAGTTGTACTTCACTAAAATTAAAAACTTGTGCTTTGTGAAAGACAATGCCAAGAAAGTTAGAAGAGAAGCCACAGACTGCAAGAATGTTATTTCAAAAGACACATCTGTTACTTAAAATGGACAAAAAACTCCTAAAACTCAACAGTAAGGAAACAATCAACCCTGCAAATTGAAACTACAATGAGATATCACCTCACACCCACCAGAATGGCTATTTTTAAAAGGAAAAGAAATAACAAGTATTGGAGAGGATGTGGAGGAAAAGGAACTCCTTATACACTGCTGATGGGAATGTAATTTGGTTCAGGCACTATAGAAAACACAATGGAAATTTCTCAAAAAATTAAAACCAGGAATACCATATGATCCAGCTATTCCACTTCTGGGTATTTATCGAAAGAACACAAAAACACTAATTTGAAAAGATGTATGTATCCCTAAGTTCATTGCAGCATTATTCACAATAGCCAAGACTTGGAAGCAACCAAAGTGTCCATCAATGGATGAGTGAATAAAGAAGATGTTTTATATATATATATATATATATTATATATATATATATATATTATATATATATATATATATAAAGAGATTTGTAGTTGCCAGAAGAGAAGGGGGTAGGAGGAGGGTGAAAGGGGTAAGAGGGCACATGTGCACAGTGATGAATGGCAACTAGACTTTTGGTGGTGAACACCATGCAGTCTATACTGAAGTCAAAATATAATGATGTACACCTGAAATTTATATCATATTATAAACCAATGTAACCTCAATAAAGATAAATAAATAAAAGAAAAAGAAAAAAGAAAAGAATTAAAAGACCCAATTAAAATGGATCAAATACCTTAATGGACACCTCACCAAAGAAGATATACTGATGGCAAATAAGCATGTGAAAAGATGCTCCACATAATAGGTCACAGGGAAATGCAAATTAAAACAACAATGAGATACCACTATACACCTATTAAAATGGCCAAACGCTAACAGTAACAAACTCTGGAGAAGACGCGGAGCTCAGGAACTCTCATACATTTGTGGGGGGAGTGCAAAATGACCTAGTACTTTTAGAAGACCGTTCCTTACAAAACCAAACACGCTCTTATTATACAACAATTTCAGTCCTTGCTATTTACTAAAAGGAGCTGAAAACTTATATCCACAACAAAACCTGCACACAGTTGTTTATGGAAACTTTATTCACAATTTCCGAAACTTGAAAACAACCGAGATGTCTTTCAGCAGGTGAATGGATAAACTGTGATACATTCAGATAATGGAATACTATTTAGCACTAAAAAGAAATGAGCTATCAAGCCATAAGAATGCTTGGAGGAACCTTAAATGCATATTACTAATTGAAAGAAGTCAACTTGAAAAAGCTACATAGTGTATGATTCCAACTATATGACATTCTGGAAAAGACAAAACTATTGAAACAATAAAAATATCAGTGGTTGCCAGAGGTGGGAGCATGGGGAGACAGATGAATAGGCAGAGCACAGAGGATTTTTAAGGCAGTTTACTGTAATATTATAATGTAATTTAGTGTAATATTATAATAATGATTATATATCATTATACATTTGTCCTAACCCATAGAATGTAGTGCACCAAGAGTGAACCCTAAGTTATCTATGGACTTTTGGGTGATTATGATGTGTCAATGTAGGTTCATCCTTGGTAACTAATGAACCATTCTGTTGAGTAATGTTGATAATGGGGGAGGCTATGCATGTTTTAAGGCAGGAGGGATATGGGAAATCTCTGTACCCTCCCTCTCAATTTTATTGCAAGACTGAAACTGCTCTAAAAATTTTTCTTTAAAGGAAACAAAAAGTAAGCTTTGTATTTTGTTTTCAGAAAAAAAGCAATCAAAATTAAAATTAAAAAAGCAATATTGTGTATAACAACATCAGAAATATGAAATATATTGGGATATATCTGACAAGAGATGTATAAGACTTATAGGGTGAAGACTATAAACATTGCATAGAGAAACTATTACTAGAATCACCTTGTCCATTTATTGGAGAAGTAAATGCTGTTAAGACATCAGTTCTTTCCAAATTCATCTATAAATTCAATGCAACACTGATCAAAATCTCAACATGTGTGTTTGCAGAAATTGAAAAGCAATTTTAAAATTCATATAGAAATGCAGAGGACATAAAATAGCCAAGCCAACAGTGATAAAAAGGAAAAAAGCTGGAGGTTTCATGATACCTGATTTCAAGATGACTTGTAAAACTATAGTAATCAAGATAGTGTGATATTGGCATAAATATAGGTAAAGAAATTGATGGAACAGAAATAGACTCACATATACATGGACAACTCAATTTCAACAAAGTGAAAAGGCAATTTATTAGAGAAAGGACAATCTTTTCAATAAATGGTGATGGAACAATTGTATGTCTCTATGTAAAAAAATAAACTTCAATCCATTTGTTTTTACCTCCCAAGGGAGGTCCTCTGCTCACCACAAAACTTGTCAATAGTCAGGAGGCAAGGTGGTAGGAGAGAAAGGGTTTCTTTATTACAACTTGCTAGCAAGAGGGAAGATGACCGACTAACGTCCTAAAGAACCATATTACAGAACAAAGACTACAGGCCAGTTATAAAAACAGGATTGGTCTCCAGGTGGGGGATGTGGCTGGTCTCTGGCTGGGTGCTCCATCTGATCTTGGGTGGGGGCAGACATCTGGTTGCATTTCCTGATAGTCCTTTGTTTTACTGGATACGCATCAGAGAATGGAGCAACACTGTATACCCTGATCTTTCAGTTGTCATTGTTGATGGGTATCAACATAGCCTCTCTGCCCATGGGTCATCACATTCTTAGAGAACTCAAAAGAACAAAGTTTCCCCAGAGAAAGAAACTCATTTTTAAATTCCTCCTATTTACTGTGTGGGGAACTGGAGTTGGCCACCCCAAGATACATCTCTTTGGAATGAGGATTATTTTGGGCTGGTTACTTTAAAAAAAAACTGCAGACATGAGAGACACTCTGAGAAGTATAAGTTACCCTTTGTTAAGAGACATTTACACTTGTAAAAGAAATCTCCATCTGCAAAGGTGTCTCCCTCTCTGTACCAGGAAGAATGGGGGATGACCTTATCTCTAGAAACTCTTAATCAATGCAGAAGGCAAGGATTTAAGTCGGTGTAAAAATCTTATTCTCGCTTACTGTGCTTTTCTGGTAACCTCCTGTAACTGACCCCCCACCTCCAACATCCTGCTTTATCTTTACCTGAGGGTGGTATTTAAGGTGAGATCTTCTGCCATTTTGGCAAGTTACTCAGTTTTTCTGGGTCTCTCCCATGTATACCTGTTATAAAGCTTTGTTTAATTTTCTCCTTTTATTCTGTCTCATGTGAATTTAATTCATTGTCCAGCCAGAAGGACCCAGAGTGGGTAGAGGAAATGTCTTCCTCCCCTACAACTGTTATACGTAAAGCTTTGCAATGTTTGTTTAAAACTGTCAAAAGCACTTTTTTCTTCATATTTCTTTGAATAATCTATACCATTAAGCTTTTGTACAGAGAGATAATAAACCAGAGCAGACAACTGAAGAGAAGCTAAAACTTCTTCTTTTATGCTTTCTTTAATAGCAACTTGGAGAAAAAGATGAGACAAAAAAATATTGTGGTAATTCACAACTTAAGTTAAACTTATGTGATATAACACTATCTTCTCCAAAAACATGTTTTGTGATTGAAGTAATTCTAAGTTTAAAGTTTAAAGGATATATGTCAGGTATAACTGTAAAGGTGTCACGATAAACAAACTCTTTATGTTTTTGCACTGGAAGTTTTTTGCAATTGCAGAAAAAAACTCTGAGGAACTTTGCCACATCTAGAAGAATAAAATTTATTTTTGTATGTTCTGATTAGTTAGCAGGTACTTTCATTGTTTAACAATCTGAGTCATAAACATTCAGTATCATTAACTTCTCTTATCAGGAGAAAGAAGTGCTTTACAAATTATTGTCTGAACAACAATGTATTTTTGGCTTAAGTGACTTGTTTTATATTTTCCTTAATTAATGCTGAATCTCTGCTTAAAGACAGACTCATAATTCTGATTTGATATTATCTTTACTTGATCAAAGAGAGAAGTTGTATATGTTTTATTTTCTATAAAGAAAGACATTTTTAAAAAATTCCGTAACCCTTTACTAGCTGCGTGGGAAAAAATCCTTAATCACACTGAATCTCATGTTAAATAACAATAAATTGGAGACGGTAGCAACATATAACTCTAGGGTTTATTGGATAAATAAGATTAAATATGCCCAGAGATAAAGTGATTAGAACAGGTTCTGGAACAAAGTATGCAACAAATAATGGTTAACAATTATAACTTTTATTACATTACACATTATCCTCTTATTTGAAGATTTCAGGACAATTTCCACTGGTTTTAGTACCATATACAGAAATTCTTCTCCTGAGAAATGTGTCTTTTTATCACACAGTCTGTGAATTGTGTAATGATATTTGCTTGACTAGTGGAAATCTTAGTGTCAGATTGATGCCCCAAACCCAAACATATTTTGTACAAATCAAGATAGGCTAGGTTATTTTGTGGTAGCTAAAAATATCAAAATTTTAGTGGCTTAATGAGACAAAGACCACTGACAGACAGAAGCTGTAAACTCTAAGTTCTTCCAACATTTCAAGCTGCATTGATGTTACGGTTCTCTTTTGTACTGGGACTAACTCACTGGACTATATCTCCAGCCAATTGTTAACATCTCTTCTCAACTTCAAGTTCAGTGGCATAACGTTGGGAGCTTGAAATCAAGAGTCATTCATACCTTGGAAATCAGCAAATGCTACAAAGACCTTTTTTCCTTGTTTCAGAAAGCCAGTTGCTGAACATTTACCAGCATGCTTTATGTTAATGAAGACTTTCATGAGCTTCCTTGCAAAGTGAGAACATGGAAATTCACACATTTTCTTTGAAGTGCTTCCAACTCACATTTAAACATTTCAAAGTAAGTAGAGGGACTTATTGAGGTGCTACTTTAGATAGGGTGAGTAAGGAAGGCTGCTCTGAATGGGATGCAATTTGAGATCTCAATCAAGATGGCGGTATAGGCAGACTCTGAACTCATCGCCTCCCATGAACACAACCAGGTTACAACTATTTTTGGAAAAATTACCATGGATAGAAAATTGAATGGGACACAATTTAAGTAAAGTAAGGAAGCAAGCCATGTGGCCAAAGGGGAAACAGCAAATCAAAAGCTCTGAGGTATGTTGGAGAAATACCAAGGAGGCAGCATAGTTAGAGTGGAGAGAATTACCTGGAGATTGGGAAGAGATGAGGTCAGAGAAGTAGCCAACAGTCAGATGATCTAGGGCTTTGTGTGCCAAAGTAAGAAATCTGAACTTTTAGTGAAATGAAAATTTGCTTGACAGTGTTGAGGAGGGGAATGACATTATGTGACTTCAAATTTTAGCAGAGTCATTTATAGCTGTCTTTTTAAAGAATGATGTCTGTGTTTCTGAATTGAGCAATGGGAGTTGGTAGGTATAATTTTCTGAGAAAAAACTCTGGAGGAAGAGCAGGGTTTGGAGGGCAGAAGTGTAGGGAATTCACAAGCTAAGTTCTTTGTAACTGTCAGACTAGGATCTGAGTATTGTACAGAAATAGGAAAGTAGATATGTTGATATATTTTATTCATATATATTGGCCTACTTTGGTTTGAGCAATATACTGTGATGAGAATAGAAACTAGAAAGATTTTGACATTTGTGCAAAGGGGAAGATTTGTGTGCAGTATATTTAAGACAATTTCCTACAATGACCTTCACAGAAACGGAAAAAGATTGAAACCAAAAAGACTGAAACCTCAGTGGCTCTGAGGCCATTCAATCAGGAAAATAGACTATTGCAGATATGTCCCTGAATAAGTATGCAGAATGATTCACCCTGTTAAAGGATGCATCCACACCTGAAGTCCAGTTTTGGATCTGACTAGCATACTTTCTTTCCCTGATCGTCTTCAAAGAATTTCTTCTTCGTTTAATTTTTTTTTCTTCCAGGTGCCATCATCTATCCATTCCATATATCTGAATTTTATTTATGAAATTCTTTTAAAACTTTGTCCAGGAACAATTTTATTAATTCAGTGTATTAATGGGCAAAATATTATCCACATTTCCTGCTCATGCCAAAACAATATATTATTAGTTCTTTCTCCTCCACCAAATCATTGAGCCTTTTTGATGCTTTGCTAATTAAACCACTTACTTGACTGGTGTAAATTGTCTGCTGTTTGCCTAGATACCTTGAGGATACTCTCAGGATTTGTTTTTATTTGTTACATTTGAATATGATGGACAGATCCGAGATGCTTATCTATAGTTACTTACTTTAGTTGAACAGAATTTTGAATGATTATTTTAGTTTCAAGATTTTTCAAAAACCAAAGTTATAATTCCCTTTGTGACGAAGAAGATAAGACACACCCCCTCCTGTGCACGTAGGCCAGCCTCAATATCTGCTCGTGGAGGGAGTTTGGAATCCAATGGGGTTGACTCTCTAAAGAGGCTGTGGCCTTCATTGTCATTTCCTGTAGTTTGGAAATTTGTAAGTATGGGGACTATTTGGATGTTGTTGAAGGCTTGTGTTAGCTTTTCCATTTTGCTCTTCATTCTGCCTATTTGATTCAATTACTATTTTTTCTTTCTATGATTCTTTGTTTTGAAGTATAAATTAACAGGAATAATGGATATTGGAATTGCCTTTTTACTAGTAAATGTGAACACAATCAAAGAAATAATGATATAAGCTGAAATTGATTAACTGTAAGTATTTTTAATGCTATATTATTCTTGAAATCAACACTATGAAGTGATTAGTATTAATATTACCATATGATAGATACTATAATTCAGGCATAAAATTAAACTTGTTATATATCACACAGGTAAGATATTGGGGGTTCTAATTTGAATCTGATACTAAAACTCATTTCTTAGCCATTATCATGTACCACTTACTATGTACTATACTGACCTGCACGTCAGAAATAGATAGAAAGTCAACTAAGTGTCATATATTATGAAGAAATTTGGCAGCACAAAAAAACTGCTAAGGAGACTGGCCCCATGGCTGAGTGGTTAAATTCATACACTCTACTTCTGGGGCCTAGGGCTTGGCTGGTTTGGATCCTGGATGCAGACCTAGTACCACTCATCAAGCCATGCTGAGGTGGTGTCTCACATAGAAGAACCAGAAGGGCCTACAATTAGAATATACAACTACGTACTGGAGGGCTTTGGGGAGAAGAAGGAAAAAAAAAAAGAGGAAGATTGGCAACAGATGTTAGCTAAGGTGCCAATCTTTGAAAAAAAAAATAGCTACTAAGTCATGTTTTCTCAAGCTTCTTAGTCCATAAACTGCCACCCCAGCATTTTGTTGGCAGAGTATATTTCCTGACCTTAAAACCAGTAAAATAACTGGTTTTTCTGCTAAAGTAACTTGTCTTGACTTTCAATAACACCTACCAAGCACACTCATTGCTACATCTTTGCCTGTGGTGGGCTTCACTCACTCCTTAAAATTCATGTTGTTCTATTACACTCTTGCTATCTTTGTTTGGTTTAAGAAATAGAACAGCAACCCTTGACAGCCAGAAAATGTCTTGGCTCTATCAGTTATACCTTAGTGCTGCTAGGAGTTGGCTTCACAGCTGGGCTGTGGTATTCTATTGAATATAAACAATTTCACAGAACACCAACTCAGACAAGGCCACTCTGTGACTGTGATAGATCAAGAAAAAACAGAAGTTCCCTCTAATCATAGAAACAAGAACATTGTCCAAAGCATAAAAATGAGCAAACATCCCCTTATAATGGCTAATATCAGTGACTGTAGCTTCTTTACTTATGGCAGCTTTAGGTTGGTTTCATTCCACCAATCATTTAGATAAGATTTATTCAAGAACCAATCACGGACTTAACCCCACAACCTGATAGCATCCAGCCCAAGCCAAAGACCTATTTCCTGAAGCCTCTTCAAAAATCACCTAAAATGAGTCCAAATTCCAAAATAAGTACTTTCTAATAGCCTATTAATGACACATCATTGGGCTCTCTATATTGTACATTCTCCATCATTGCAATGAGGCAATGAACTCACCTTGGTCAATTACAGGTATGTTACTGGTGATCTTCAACTTGAGGACATGAGTGAGCTTTTAGTATATGCTTGTAGTCTTAGTATTTTACCTAGAGCAGCATCTGGAATACTTACCTCCTTAAGATCTACAATCTCCATAAGGGATATACAACCTTGCAGAGTAAGGCACCACACATTCACACAAATTCATACACTCAGGTCCTTGTACACATACCTTTGTACAATTATCCAGTTTCTACCAAAGCCATTTCTGAACTCAACTGAGGATTTACCTCATTTTCCTTTGTAAAGTTCAGCCTGATTTGAACTTCCCCAACTTCCTTTCCCCTCTCTGGTTAACTTAAGCCTCCAGTAGCATATGAAAAGTCCATTGACAATAACTTCCAATTAAGTCAAGCTCAACTACATTTCTACTTCACTTTTACAATTTCACATTTCTCCTGCCAGAGAATTTCCTCCAATTGCTATTACTCCCATCTTTAAGCACAAGGACTGAAGATGAATCAAACTAAAATCCACCTCTTTGAGTGGCCTCTGGTAACTGTGATATATGTTGATGAACGAAATAGCAGAATTTGTTATTAAATAATTATCTTGGTTACTGTTTACCAACAGGCAGAATAATTCTGCTGAAACCATCACTGATATTCTAAATTCAAATTTTGGTTCAGTTTGTTACATCATGTTCTTAAACATATTCAGGTATGAATAGAGTGGCAGAGTAGTGTCATTTTGTTGTTAATTCCATGCGCTTTGAAGTCAGATAATTTTAAATCTTACATCGCAATTTATTAACTGTACAACCATAGGTAAGTTTATTAGTGTCTCAACAAGGGATAATAAAAATTTCCACATGAGATAATTATGAAGATTAAATGATGATAAAAAGAGAAATAACAATGATAACACAAGTACACAATTCTTTAGCCAAAATTCTGAAATACAAAATATCTGAAGCTGAAAATTTGGCAAAACTCATTTGTAGGCAAAGCCTGCCTTGAAAAACTGCAACGTTACTCACAGTTTTTATTTCTCCTAGTGGTGTAAAAGTTTGTATATTTGACTAAAAATGTATCATATTGATTAAATGATGTTGCTCCAGATCCTGCTAAGAACGTTATGTAATAGAGAATTTGCACTGCATTTTCTTATCATACTCTCACAATTTCTGAATTTTGAAATCCATCTGGTATATATTATTAGTTCTATTGTTGTTCTCATCCTTTTCCTTCTACAAAAGAGGACAAAAAAGAGCAAACAAAGCAGCAAAGTACCCTCAGGCCAACTCATGGACAGAATCAAGAGAATGAGCTTCTACAATTTCCATGAAATGGAACTTTCCAGGCAGTGATGCCAAGAATATAGAGGAGGGAAGAATATGTGCATATGCAACTACATGCTTTATAACCGACACAGAGTTGACCTGAGGTAGTAGGGAAAGCAATAGCTCAGCAGTATTCTAAAGGTCTCTCAAGTGGTAACACTCATTTTATCTATTTTATGTATTTTGAATGCCTCAGCTTTTTGATATCATTTTATGTTTATGGCACAAGTAGATTCCAAACACCAAAGACCTATCTTCAAGGTAGATCCCGTTGGGCCTTATGCAATTCCATGCTTCCATCTCAATGCCAAGGTACATGGGAGTGGAGCAAAAGCACGTGAGCTTCAGTTGGACCCTCATTCCATTTGGTCAAGCCACAGCTGTGATCTTCAATCATCTCTTCTTTCTTTGTCCATTTGATTTTTAATTTGTTTTTTCTAGATTTTATTCATACTATTTCAACTTTTTCAACTTAATTTATATTCTTCCAGATGAACTATCATTTATTCTTATAAAACAATTTATCATTAAACATTAATTATTCCTTTTATATTAAAACAAAGCTGAATTAGCAGTTAACCATCATTAAAATTATAAGACTCTGTGAAAGTTCTTATATTCAAGTAACTCTCATTAATATTTTAGCACAACTTGGTGAACCATTATTACTTATATAATTGCATCCAGCTTTTATTTGAATGTATTAATCATAACACCATTACCAAATTTAATACTAATTCCTATAGGATTAACTGTTAAACACTTGGGATATATGCATAGACTTCTAGGAGATAAACCTTAAGTTTCCTTAAATCACATGTTACAGAACATTAAGCTTAAAAACAAGAAAAGAATAAAATCTTGTATCTTGATTATTAAAATATAGGTATCTTTTCCCCTTAATGAAACAACTTCAAAATAAACTTCTAAATTTTGTAGTGATTAAACAGCAAATATTCAGTATGATATTAGACAATATATTTATTGTTCTTTGCAAATTCTAACTGGATAGAATGTTAGAAATTCTCAGACACACTAGCAATTTATCTGACTGCTTAGTTTTCAGTATTTCAGATTTATCAATTAAATTATGCATACTCATATATTTTTGAAAATTTTTTCTAAAAAGAAATCTTCTATTAATTTTTACTTCAACTGTTTCAAAATATTGTTATAGATAGTCAAGTTTTAGTCATGCAAATATTCTCAGAAAGAGAATCAGGAAAACTTACTCCACAAATATCAACAAAATTGGATAATATTAGGGGTGGAATTTCAGATATATAACTTTCATGTCTGTAAAATAAAGCCTTTTTGTTTTTATTGATATTTATATATTTAGTGAAAAATCATTCTGAAAATGAAGAATTTATGTTGTAACTTTCTATTTATGTTTTTTGAGAGCCTTGTACTTAGGAACATTTTTTTGAAGAGGTTCAATACAATTCTGACACTAACTACGTGAAGTTAGCACACTCTTCACAGGTTGAGGGCACAGTCCACACCAGACCACCCTCGCTTCAGTTACAGGGTGCAAACTCCAGGATTCCCATACCACCTCCACTTCTGACCAACAGGCTATAAGCTCAAGGGTTCCCACTACCTCTTCTCGAGTTGGATAATTCGCTAGAATGACTCTAAGAACTCAGGAGATTTATACTTATGATTATTGTTTTATTATAAAGCATACAAATCAGGACCAGCCAAATGAAGAGAAACATAGGGTTAGATTTGGAAGTGTGCCAAAGGTGAAACGTCTATGTTCTGAAGACATGTCATCCTCCTAGAGTATGTATGTATGCATATCTGTCTATCTATCTATTGCCTCACCAATCAGGAAGCTCATATTGGCCATGTGATTAAACTCAATCGCCAGTTCCCCTCCCCAACCCAGAAACAGGCTGATATCACCTGGTTCAATGCCTCAGCACTTTAATCACATGGTTGCTCTTTCTGGCATGCCAGCCCCCATCTTGAGTCATTCCCTTAATGTAAATCAGGTATGGCCCAAGGGATCCACCATACATAACAAAATGCTCCCATCACTCAGGAGATTCCAAAGATTTTCAGGTTACATCGCAGGGACAAAGGTCAACAAAATGTTTTATTATACAACAGTGGGATTACGCATATGTCCAAAAATACTCAAAGTGTTTTCTATTTTGTTATCTGTCTTGACAGTTGCCATCAGAGAGTGTTTCAAGTGAATATGTTGGTTATGCATCATTTGAAATACTGTTACTCTCTTTTTTTTCCCATCAACCTCTCAGCCTATTAGCAGTATGGTTGCCGGTGTTTCTTAAGGATTTTTGAAGTCAAATAACAAAATTGAATGTCTGCCATGTAGCTGGAACTAAGGAATGTAAAGGATTCATAAGAGCCATCTATGTCTGGTAAATGTTATTCTTTTCTCCACATATCAACCATACTTCTGATATCCTTGTGGTATCTTAAGATCCTGAGTGGACTGCAGATATAACCAAAACATTAATGGCAGTTTTCTATAATAGTTATGTATACTAACTTCATTAGTTACTTACAAGGTGCCAGACACAGTGTTAAAGTTTTCATATATAATTCATATACTTCTTGTAAAAAAACTTAGCAAGTGTCATATTAGACCCTATTAGCAGATAATCAAATTGAAGTTAAAAAAGTTTCTGTGAAAAATGCAGAAAAACGCATACCTAGGAAGTAGCAAATCAAGGATTAGAATCCAAGTTTCTGATTACAAAGCCAATCTTTTTTGGAAACTCTGTATAGAAAAGGAAGGTGATTAAATATATGAAAACATGTCAAGAGAAAGTGCAAAAATAAATATCTTTCCCAAACTAAAGATGTTTCCATTGCTTTTACTTTATTTCCCTTTTCCTCTCCAGTTGTAATTTGAATGAAAGTAGAAAGTAGGGCAGCAGCATAAGAAAGGGAAGAAGGAGTTAAAATTACATTTTCTTGATCCTTTAGGCAACACAAATTCTCTGAATTCTAAACTAGTTTCAGGTTGATCATTAAGCACATCCTTTTAACTAGGCATATCCAGGCTAATTAACTAAAGGTGCAAATATATTCATAAATGAAGTGGCCAGGATGTAGGACGTCCTCTATCACTGTGTAGATCTCCTAGGCCACCAGACCCCAGAGGGGAGTCAGGCATTGCTGTTGATGCTGTCAGAGCAGGGCAGGCTCTCACAGGATGAAAATCTGATTTTGCTACTTCAGTTCCCTTCTTATTTAGTGCCTGAATGATCAGTCAAGAATATTTTAACAGAATAATACCTGTGGTCCAATATTTCACTGGGATGCTTATACTCCTCGGACTCCCTTGGTTCTTCAATTATCCTTAGTATCAACCTTGTCACAGCCTAATCCCAGGGAAAGGCAGCAGAGTCTGTGCTCAGGACTGAACCTTATCTACGCCTCCAGCTCTGAAGCTTTGCAGAAAGCCCATATATCCTCAATACTACTCTCAGCTTTGGTTTAATCTTTTACATGAAGGGTGCCGATTTGGAGCTTAATACCAGCACCATAATCACAATCCATTTCACTACAAGTGACTTCAGTAGATCCGTAAGAATATCCAGAGAGGAAAATCCCAATGATTTAACTGTTCTATCTTTGCAAATCTCCTGGGCAACAGAGTTAATGGCCTTGAATGAGAGCACATTTCTTTTGTTTTGGCTCTCCTGAGGCCTTTGGGTTGCAAGTAACAGAAATCCTCTCAAATTAATTTCTGTAAAGGTGTTTTTTATTATGTGGATGGAGACATCGTGGAATCTAAGAAAAAGAAATGCAACTGGATCTGAGAACTGGGAATCTGCCAGGGAAAATGGCAGGTACTTTCCCCATTTCTCGTACATTAGGGCAATATTTCTTTTCTCTCATCTCTGCTTTATTTATATCCTCTTTTTCAATTCACATCTTCTGCTTATAATTGCCCAATAATGTTACTAGCCCTAAAGCTACATGATTTTATGTATGAAGCTTATTATTCGCTTCTTTTTGAGTCAGATATCCATTTTGGTCCAGTCAGCTGTTGCCAAGAGGTGTTAAACCACACGATACAGATAAACTTCAGAGAACATATTTGGGAGCGAGGTTTCTGCCTTCCAAAGCATCTTTACAATTTTGACTGTAAAATAGTGGTGCCTTCCACAGAGCATTAGGGACACTCTGGACATTACTTCAGGGACAATTGGGCATATCAGGTAGTGTAAAAGCAATCGTGCTCCCAGACACTCAACTTTATTCTAGACAAAGACATCTACCACTTTTACTTGTTTTCTAAGACTTCCTCATAATATTTTATTTAAAAGATGGGTTTTGGTACAAAAAATAAAATAAAATCACTCCTCTAAGGAAAAGGTGGTGTTTCTTTCCTTTATCCTGAGTCTATCTTGTGCAATGCATAAACCATGTTGACAGACTGAAATACTCTTGAACATGATATATTAATAGAAATCTCTTAACTTCAGAGTTACAAAATGAAGATTTAATTACTCAAGAATACAAAAATCAATAGGCTTGCCACTGAAATTTGCCCAGAGAGACAAACACATTTCCCATTACAGATGGTCAACACAGCATGGCCATATTTCATTTCCAGCATTGTAAAAGCAGATGCTAAATTTAAAAGAATGCAGAAATGTATGCACTCGTGTATCTGAGTATAGAAAAGTAAAAATATATATATAATTTATGAACACGTGATTATGCTCTTTTATATTACTATAGATATGTATCCATATATTGCCAAAGTCAAGTTAGATTGAATATAAAGCTGATAAGGCCCATGATACTTCAGTGTAAACTAATCTGATTGATTCAGACATATAATCAGGAAAAATAAATTCCAGAATGCAGAAAAAAGTAGATGAAATATGGACACGGTTACCTTGAGAACAATTTTACTACTGTTTTCTCTTCATTACCTGGAGTATTGTTGGGCAGGTAGGACAGTTAGAGAGGAAAACCTAGAGACAAACATAATGTGTGCCTCAGAAAGATATGTGATAGTTTTCCCCATTGACCACAGAACCCAGAATAGTGCTATATAGATGAGTCACCTAAGAAAGAGTCGTTGAAAGAATAAATAAATATTAAAAATAAAGATGGATTTTAAGAATTTATGTACAACACTGGTTAAATATGTTATTACAGGATCTAAGAAGCTTCAAGAAATTATTCCACATTTCATGATATTGCTTTATATGGTATACTGAAAAACAATGATAGATAGATGATAGATAGATAGATAGATAGACAGATAGATATAGATAGATGGGGTCTGAGGGTGAGAGAGAACTGGGTGTGGCTATAAAAAATATAGATAGATGATAGATATAGAGATTTGTTAGATATGGATTTATTTTCACATATGTAGGCTTATATAGAGATGGATAAAAATCTTTAAAAATTTTTCAATCCTTCAATTTGGATACAGACACATGTGTAGGTATATATGTTATATATATTATATATTTTATATTGTATATACTAAAAGACATATACAAAAATATTCTTAACAGCACTATTCATAATAGTCGCAATTTCAAAACAGGCCTAAAGTTTTAGTGGCATATTCAGAAAATGCAAGACTTTACAGCAATGAGAATGAATGAGTGATACAATGCAATAATATAGAAGATTCTTTGATATGTTGTATTAAGCAAAAGAAAGAAAATGTAAAAAGAATGCACGCTATATATATGGTAAAGGTTGTATCTTTTTATGAAGGTCCGATACAGGCAGCACTGATTGATGGTGATAGAAGTCAGCTTCGTGATTGCCTTGAGGGCAGTAAGTGAGGAGGCAAGAGGGCGAAATCTTGGGTTCTAGTAATGTTCTATTTCTTGATTTTTGTTGTAGTTCCCTGGCTATATTCACCTTGAAACAGGTGGAGTTGCATTCTCATGATTTGAATACTTTTCGGTAAGTATGTTATGTTTCAAAAAATGATTACAATAAAATGGTTGAAGTTTGTATTTCCCTAATAGCTAGTGATGTCAAACCTTTTTTATGTGCTTATATGGCATCCATATGTCTTTTTTGATGAACTGTCTCTTCATGTCTTCTTTCGATGTTTAGTTTAGATTGTTTATTTTTGTATTATTTAGTATTGGGAATGCTTTATATGTTCTAGATCCTAAACCTTTATCAGATATGTGGTTAAAATATTTCCTTGTATTCAGTAGCTTGTCTCTTTATCCTCTTAATGG
This sequence comes from Equus quagga, assembly GCF_021613505.1. NCBI lineage: Eukaryota > Metazoa > Chordata > Mammalia > Perissodactyla > Equidae > Equus > Equus quagga. Next base: position 138,140,112 of record NC_060268.1, read on the forward strand.
TGCCTTTCACAGAGCAAAAATTTTAATTTTGCTACAGTCCAATTTAAAATTTTTCCTTTTGTATACTACGCCTTTAGTGTAAAGTCTAAAGATTTTCTCCTATGCTTTCATTTTCTTAAAGTTTTATAGTTTTTATATTTTACATTTAAGTCTGTGATTCATTTTGAGTTAAATTGTGAATAACCTGTGAGACTTGTTTGCCTATGGAGGTCCCATTGCTCCAGCATAATTTGTTGAAAAGATTATCTTTCCTCCATTGGAGTGTTTTTGCACATTTGTCAAAAATCATTGGGCACATTTTTATGGGTCTATTTCTGGGTTCTCTGTTCCATTGAACTTTGGGTTTATCCTCTGCCAAAACACAATCTTGATGAATATAGCTATACAGTAAGTCTCGAAATTTGGTAGACTAATTTTTCCCTCTTTATTCTCCTTTATCAAAGTTGTTTTTATCAATCCTTGTTCCTTTGTATTTTAATGTAAGTTTTAGAACAATGCTGTCAATATCTACAAAAAATCTTTTTGTGATTTTGATAGGAATTACGTTTAACCTGTATATCAATTTAGGGAGATTTCACATCTTTACTATGTTGAGTCTTCTAATCTGTGAACACAGTATATGTCTTGTGAATGAAACTGGGACCCCTCTCCCTGATCTAGCAGGAAAATCTAGCAAGCAAGCTTCATAGGCTTAAAATCAGTGCAAAACTCCATGTTGTCCTGTGAAGCGGCCATGCAGGCCATGCTGGGCTTGTGTTAGAATGACCTTGCAACTCCACACCTTGTGACTGAAGACACCAGCTGGATGGATTCACAAGAAAAAAAGATAAAGGGCACCTTGCTCCCACATTTCCCAGATGCATTTCTTAGAGATTGAGGGAAAAAGTAACAACCCTGGTCCTTGCCTCCCTCCACACATAGATAACGTGGACATTAAAAGCCTAGTTTGATGTATAATCAAAAAGCTCTTGTTTGTGTTATCTTTAAAGTATATGACTATTAGACATGTAAGCCCTTTCCTGCATGTGCACTGCTTTGTTAAAAACTATATAAACTGCAGTCAGATCTTAGACCTTGGAGTAGGTCCTTAGAATACTCTATTGGACTGTTTCTCAGGACTTGAATTCCTCACTTGATTATCAAATAAACTCTTTTAATTAACCTTTACCCAGACTCTTTATTTCAGTCAACAATCTCTATTAATAAACAGTGGGGCTGAGCCAGTGGTGTAGTGGACAAATGCATACCGTCTGCTTCAGTGGCCTGGGGTTCACAGGTTCAGATCCCGGGCACAGATCTATACACTGCTCATCAAGCCATGCTGTGGTGGCATCCCACGTACAAAAAGTAGAAGACTGGCATAAGGACAATCTTCCTCAAGAAAAAAAGAGGGAGATTGGCAATGGTTGTTAGTTCGGGGCCAATCTTCCTCAGCAAAAAAAGAGAGAGAGAGAGAGTTTAGACCTTTGATTTTTTCCATCAGCATTCTGTAGTTTTCAGCATCCAACATTGTCCATATTTTGTTAGATTTACATCAAAGTATTCCACTACACACTTGTTATATGGCTACCCTATAGTGGCAGGGACACAGAGAAACTGGATCACTCATAAATTGCTGGTGAGAAGGTAGAAACATATAGCCACCCTAGAAAATCTCTTGCCAATTTCTTAAGAAAACTAAACATGGTAACCACCATACAACTTAGCATTGTATTCCTGGGCATTTATCCCTGAGAAATAAAGATTTATGTTCACACAAAAACCTGTACATGAATGTTTATGGCAGCTTTATTCAGAATAGCCAAAATGTGGGATTGACCTAGATATCCTTCAACAATAAACAGACTGCAGTGGACTACAACTCAGCAATTACACATAAACAAACAAAACTATTGATGTACTCAACAAGGTAGATAAATTTTCTGAGAATTATGTTGACTGAAAACACCAATCACAAAGGACCATAAAGTGTTTATTCCATTTATATAACATTATTGAAATAACCAAATTATAGAAATGGAGAAGAGATTAGTGGTTGCCAGGGGTTAAGGAGGATTTGAGGGTGGGAGAGCAGAAGGTAGATGTAGCTATAAAAGAAGAACATGAGGGATCTTTGTGGTGATGAAAATACTCTGTATCCTAACTATAACAATGTGGATATCATGGTCGTGATATTGTACTACAGTATTGCAAGGTATTATTACTATGGGGAGAAATTGGGTAAAAGGTACATGAAATGTCTCTTTTCTTTTTCTTAAAGTGTCATGTGAATCTACAATTGCTTTTAAATAAAAAGTTTAATTAAACAAAATGTGCCAGTGCAAACAAAGAAATGAAGGGGAGGGCTGGCCTGGGGTGGCATAGCAGTTAAGTTCGCATGCTCTGCTTGGGCGGCCCTGGGCTCACAGGTTTGGATCCCAGGTGCGGACCCAGCACCGCTCATCAAGCCACACTGGAGGCATCCCACATAAAGTGGAGGAAAATTAGCATAGATGTTAGCTCAGCAATAAGCAAAAAGAGGAAGGTTGACAACAGATGTTGGCTCAGGGCCAATCTTCCTCACCAGAAGAACTAAACAACAAACCAAAAAACACAAACAAATAAAAGAAAGGAGAGAAAAAGACACCAAAATGTAGAATGTGAATAGAGAACAAACATGTTACAAGACGCAAGATCCAAAGGAAGAGTTTCAAGAAGTAAGGAATGACCAGGAGTGCCAGACTACAAAATCAGTGAACGCAGGCATGGTTTCCATGGTATTTATATTATTTTATCAGGTGTAGCCCAATTAGCAACATCAAGTATACACTGTAGAAATATTATTTTAAAATACTGATTAAATGGAAGAATGCCAAATGCCTCAGAGAGGCAAGCTGTATTTGGACTAAGGAGTGATAGTCTTTGCAAATATCATTTTAGTAGAAATGAGAAGGAAGATAGTGATGTCATGTATTTAAGAAAGGAACAGTAAGTGAGGAATAAAATTAAGAATCAAACTAAATTCAAATAAGCTTGGCTATGAAGAGTAGGAGGGAAATAAATTTGCTAAAAGAAAACATGATGTGGAAAGTGCTTTGATCAAAACATTTTATATGATTTCTCTATATTAATACGCGATTTTTACATGGAAATTAAACAATAACTCAGACATTTTAAGGTTGAAGTCATAAAGATAAAATAATATTATCTGGCTACCCATTGATATGAACTTGACATCCATTATCTCACTATTCACCTAATTACAAGGTAACGAGGAGACACTGCAGAGAAGTTATGTAATATAGTGACAGCCACTCAGCTACTGTGCAGCAGTACCAATACCTATTGTAGAATCCAGCACACATGGGGGCTCCATAAATGTCTGCTGAAACAAGTGTAGAAAGAATGAATGGCAGAAAAAGAGAACAAGGAAGAAACTAACCAACAGATCTTTCTTACCATAAAGCCATGCCTTTTCTCCTGTGGAACACTTTATATTCTGATCAAGTTTTCTTATAAGGGAAATAGCATCCTCCCAAAGTATTCAATAACATAGCTTTTAGTGTATGAAGAAAATGGAACCAACACTTTTTTCTAAACCATGTTGGCACGCAAGATACACTAATGTGAGGAATAGATGTTCTGATATACTTTTCCTTACACACAGATTTCCTTGTAGTGTTGGTTAATCTTCAGGTTAAATTTTATACCATAAACTTCAACTGATACACAAAAGATTGGCTGTGTGAGCCCTGCCTCCATCCCCCAATTGATCAACTAGATTTAGAACAGGATCGACAGCTTTGTGAGAAGATAGAAGCTTAGATCACAACAGCTCATCATTACTCATTAACTGTTATAATGAACATACGTCATCTATGACAACCAAAGGGAGCAAGATAAGAGAGAATCAGGTTTATGGTCCTGTGTATTATTTTATCCTTTTTATTCTTGTATAATTCATACAGTTACTTTATAACAATTTATACTTTATAGTCTTAAAATTATCATTGTAGCATAATTTAATTAAAAATAATTGTGTCTGCTCATTTAACTCGCGTTACTTTGACATTTTCTAAACTCACAGAATCCTTTTGAATTATCTCAGTTTTGCAGGTCGTTAGATATATATGGATCTATTTTAGAAGTTTCAAAAAACATTACTTTTAGTTTCTCTCTTCCATTTAATAACGTCTCTGAAATTCAAAACTTTTAGCTTTCAAATATTTTCTTTCTTTAAGATATTCCAACATAGATGTTGATCTATTAAGTTTGAGCCTAAGGAACGTTTTCTTTGAAACTCGCATTAAATCCAATGAGAAAGAAAGAGTCTCGGTATATTCATACATCAAAATAAATGGTTAGACATGCACTTGACAGTGGGGTCCAGCATTTGATGATATCTGCATTTCCATACCCCAGTAGCGCTCACTCTCTCCTGATCTTATTATTCCTGCTTAAAAATCACTGTAAAAAATCTTCAGAAAATATTGGTCCCATGGTGTGACACAGGAGAGAAGGAGCGCAGATCTCATTAGAAGCAGCAACCGTAACATGGTTCAGCTTCTCTTTCCTCAAATTCAGCCCCAGATGCTTCCCTTCAGTAATCTAAATGCAGATAAACAATCCAGCTCATTTTAGCAGATAAACAATGCAGTTGTCCTCTCTTCTGATGCACAGTGATGGAGTCCCAGCTACATTTTTCCAGTTGAGTCTTTACTATGTCATTACAAATGGCTAATAGGAAGACTCTGTACTGTAGAACCTGATGTTGATACTTACGTTTTTTACACATGAAGCTAAAAAGTATAAAATGTTGCAAGATGGCAGTAGAGGTAAAAATCTCTCCTAGAGCTGGGCAGATTCTGCTAAGAAACTTGGTTTGTCATTTTTATGCTTTTCCTATGAAGACAAGTTATCAGAGTTCACTTACGTCTATCATATTTTAAAGCAATTTTATTGTTCAGTCTTTTGGTTTTAAACAATGAACAAGCGAACACACCACTGGACTTCGAAGTTCTTAAGGCTGGAGTTTCACAACTGTAATTTTTACAAGCTTATGGAATTTACAACATCCTTGAATTACTCCTTACTGAGATGTTTGTAGGGCCATTCATGTTTTCCTCTTTATTTTCAATTTGGTAGCATCTGTTTAGCTACCCTAAATAACCGTGTAGCCATTTCAGAAGGTGATATCACTTTGTTGTAGCCAAATATCCTCCTACTGTGCTCCTCACCCATGCAGCTGAACATAGTTACAAAAAAACACAAAATAACCCTGACTTGTCTCACTTTAAATTTATAACCACGTGAACAGTCTTAATTATATTTAGAAGTCACACTATATTTATCTAGTCCATTCACTCTCCCACCTTCCCAGATGACTATTCCAAGCTTTCTCCTTTTTCTGCTAAAATCTCAATGACGTCTTTTCTAATCTTCATTTTAATTCATGTACTTGCTTCTTACTTAATGAGAAAATTATAGCCCTAAAAAGAGAACTTTTACAGACATTCATCACCCCATCCACCTGTCTACTAGCATCTCTACCCGTAATTTCTGCTTTCCTAACCGTTCTCATAAATTGTGTGTGTCTATCTGTCTGTTACTTCCAAAGCCAATTCTGGCCATTGTACTACTGATCCCATCCCCATTCAGCTACTCCAAGATAGTTCTTTAATACTTCTCTCCTCTCTTCCACTTACCATTAATTATTTTCTTCTTTATTGGATTATTCCCATAAATATACAAGCATACTGTTATATCTTCCATTAAAAGAAAGAAGACACTTAAAGATATGATGAGAAAGTGACTTGTCAAATCAAATAGCTGTGGATAAAAATCATACCCCAGGTACTTACTAGCAGATGACCTCAGAGAGATTATTTAATTTTTCCAAGACTTTACCTTTTTGGTTCTAAAAGACAGATGGTAATTCTTATTTTACTAGGTTATTGTGATGTTGAAATGGGAACATACAAAAACTGTGTTTTATAGTATTTGTCAACAAGAAGATGTCTAATAGATGGTAGATGTTGTTTTTGCAAAAAATAAAAATAAAATGAGATGTACTTTCTTAAATCCCAGTTTTCCACTGGCTATCAACGCTCCCCTGCTCCCCTTCTAGCAAATTTCCAATATCATTGTATATCTGCACTATTTTCAGTTTTTCTCTTAAACCCAAAGCAATTATTCTACCGAATAGATTCGAGATTCCACTAAAACTGCTTTTCAAAGTCCCCAGTGTCCTATTGCCCAAATCAGCTTTGTCAAGATCACCGATGTCTTTCACATTGCTAAATCCATTGATTAGTTCTCAGTCTTCCATTAACTGGAGTTACCGGAACACTTGTCCACTCCTTCCATCTCAACATACTCTTCTCTTCTCATTCACTTGCTTGCAGCTATGCAAGTTGTACATGGCACAACTTCAAGGGGGAGCTGTTACCTTGTAATAATTGTATATTTACATACTTATATACATTTTCCAGCAGATGGCAGTAGGTGTCATAATAAAAACATTGCTTTTTGATGTGCCCCCCCCCCCCCCCGCCCCCTGCCAATGGTAATATTTGTTAGCTGAAGCAAAATACCTCACCTTGCTATTCCTCCTGCCTCATAGGTTACTGTTTCTCAGTCTCTGAGAGTTTCTCCTCTTCTCTCCAAAGTTGATGTCACATTATTCTAGGGCTCAGTCCAGTTTCCTTTGTACTCATATTATGATTTTAAAAACTACATATGATAGAGATTACTATATTTATATCTCTAGCCCAAACATCTCTTAAATTCCAGACATCTATATGCAACAGCTTACTGCATTTCTAATTATGCATATATATGTATATACATATATTCTAATATATCTCTCCAATGTAGCATGTGCAACATTAGACTCCTGGATTTCTCCACCCAGACTTGATTCTCCTAGTCTTCTCGACCACAACTGATAACAACTTCAACTTTCAGTTTTTTCGGGCCAAAAACTTCATGTCATCTTTCACTCATTTATTTTTGTTCACTCAGGCCACGTCCAACCCCTCAGGAAATATCCAGAATCCACTGTTCTTCCTCTCTCCTTTACTTACTAACTTACTATCTGATACGAGCCTCCATCATCCCTTATCTAAATGTGATCATCTTCTAATGGATGTCCCTGTTCCACCCCTCCCCCCCTTGATACCTACTGTCTATTCTCAGCCCAGAAACCAGAGGAATTAAACTAGATCATATCCCTCATCTGGTCAAAACTTTCCTGACTCCCCATCTCAATAAAGCAAAATAGAAAAATCCTCGTAATGGTCTCTACTAGGTCCTGCATGATCTGACACACCATTTCCTTTCCAACATCTGCAGTGACCCCCATCTTTTTTTGTTCCACTTCAGCTGCTGGCTGGTTTGCAGTACCACCAGGATGTTTCTGCCCCTGGGACATTATACAGGCAGTTCCCCCTGACTGGGACATTCTCTGCTCAAATATCTGCACAGTGAACTCTCGTTACATGGGCCAGAGAAACTGAAGGAGCTAGAAAATTGCTTTCATCCTTTCCTTACAGAGAGGACACAAACATGTAAACCAAAAGTAACTGATCGGTTGCATAAACAGAACTTTCTCTAGAGAGCTAGTGACAAAGTATGCAAAGGACAAGTATTTCTCTGATTCTCCTGGCAATTGCAGTGCAACTACCAGTCCTGTGTCATGATTTGGGACACTTTTCCTCACTGTGTAGCCTTGACCATAATTCTCTAGCCCTTATAATGGTCCAATGAGTCACTCAATATTCCTAACTCCTTTTTTATTTAATTCAGTGTGGTAGGTAGTCCCTGAAGAAGGCCCTCTAATTTTTACCCTGCCCAATATTCATGCCCTTGTCTAGTTTCCTTCTCTTGAATCTGGTCTGCATCTATGAGTGACCTGTAACTGATGGAATGTGATGGGATTAATGCTGTATGGCATCGGACTTTAGCTTTAAGAGGACTTGAGGCTTCTCCCTATGTTTCTTGAAATACTGGCTCTGGGGAAAGTTAGTTACCATGTAAAGGGTTTGCCTATCTTGGGACCATCATGTTGTGAGGAAGCCTAGCTAGTCACGTGGAGAGAGACAGAGGGAGAGATATCCAGCCATCCCCTGCCCCCAACCATTCCTGTGTCCCATGTGTGAAAGAAACCATACTGGATGCTCCACTCAGTTGAGCTCAGCTGTGATCTAATTCCAACTGCATGACCCTTAAGAAGACCCCAGCTGAACCTAGTGAACCACCTAACAATGAAGAATAGGAAGCTGTTAAGTCACTAAGTTTTGATAGTGTTTGTTACATAGTAATAGATAATTGGAACACTTAGTTTCTGTTACTTGTGAAAAGAACCCTCATTGACAAAATATTCACAATATACGAAGAAGTCTTAAAATTGATGAGAAGAGATAAAAGAGAAAAAAATGGTTTTGCATAGTTAGTAAAATTTTAAATATACCTACTGTCTGATTCAGAAGTTCCTTTTCTGTGAATATATGCTGTAGACAAAAAATCCTGATGGATAGATAGATAGGTAGATAGATAGATAGAGATAGCTGTAGCTATTTATGGATATAAACATGTGAAGAGAGAGGATAATTGCAAGAGGATAATTGTTGTTAATTGCAACATTGCTTGTGGTATCAGAACAAAAAAGCTAGATATGGCCCAATAGGGAGAGACTATAGCTGATAAAAATAATTCTAAACATATAACACAATTTTGAGAGTTTCAGCAACTCTATTCTGCTGTGAAAAAACAAATTGCAGAGAAATATTAACAGTTGGAAATTGATACTGAACCTCATAATCTCAAATTCATGGGCCTGATGAACAGTAAGCCAAACACTGAGACATACATATACATATATGTATATATACAATTGTAATATAAGCTCATTCAGAATGTAGTATAATTCCTGTCAAAGTAGCAATTTCCCTCATGTAATTTTTCTAATAATTCCCCACTCCAGAGGAAACTGCTGTTCTGATTTCTACTATCATAGATTACTGTTGTCAGGTTTTGAACCCCATATAAATGAAATTTAAGTAGGAACTCTTTTATCTTGGCTTCTTTTTCTCTATTTATGTAATTATTTTGTACCAATAGTTGGTATCTTTTGTATTGCTGGATATTATTTCATTCTATGAATATACCATTTGTTTAATTTTTCTTCTTTAAAGGGGAATTTAGATTGTTTCTGGTTTTTGATTATGTATAAAATGACTATGACATTCTTATACAAGCCATTTTGGTGACATATCATTTCATCCCTCTTTGTAAATACCTAAAGGTCATTGAGTACATGTATGTTTAGTTTTATAAGTAAACAGCAACCAGTTTTCCAAAGTCGTATCATTTTACATACTCTCTAAGAATATCTGAGAAACCCACTTGCTACTGTGGGGGACTGGAATTGGCCACCCCAAGATACCTCTCTTTGGCATGAGGATTATTTTGGGCTGGTTACTTTTAAAAAACTGCAGACAGGAAAGAAACTCTGAAAAGTAGAATTTACTTACCCTTTGTTAAGAGACATTTACACTTGTAAAGGAAATGTCCATCTGTCAAGGTGTCTCCCTTTCTGTACCAGAAGGGGGGATAACCTTATCTCTAGAAACTCTTCATCAATGTGGAAGGCAAGGACTTAAATCTGCATAATAATGTTACTCTTGTTTACTGTGCTTTTTTGGTAACCTCCCATGATCAACTTCCCCCACTCCCAACATCCTCCTTTGTCTTTACCTGAGGGTGATATTTAATGTGAGAACTTCTGCCATTTTGGCTAGTTGCTCAGTTTGGCTGAGCCTCTCCCATGTATACCTGTTATAAGGCTTTGTTTAATTTTCTCCTGTTGTTCTGTCTCATGTGAATTTAATTTGTTTTCCAGCCAGACAGACCCAGAGCAGGTAGAGGAAATGTCTTCCTCCCCTATACTACCGTCAATGCAAACTAACCAATAACCATTCTATAGATAAGAGAGATAAAGTGACCTTTACTTGAGCCAAATTAGGGATTATAACACAAGAAGGCCTTTTCCAGAAAGGAAGAGAGTGTTCTAGAGAAGCATGGTTTTCAGTACAGTTTTATATAGTTCTTTTTAGAACAAAGAGGATATATTAAACACACCCAGGATTCATCTTCATCAAAGTTTCAAAGAGCTATTCAGTTGCAAATTAGCAGGTCAACATGACCCTGCCCCCTGATGTCTGGGAAAGGGATCTTCAGGAGTACTAATACAGGCATTACTGATACTGTTGGCTGTAGGAGGGGAAGTATGCATTCTTATCTTGAAAGAGTGTATTCTTTTGCTTTGAGATAATGTTTAACACATTCTTTACTTTAATCGTTAGATCAGATGTACAATGTATGTTTGATAGGCCATAAGTCAGACTTCTGTAGTTCATGCCAAATCAGTTTTGAACAAGAATTGCTACCCCATATTCCTCAATATGTGAAAATCTTTTGTCACTACCCATGTTCACTAGAATTTAGGATTGTCGGATTTTTTAACGTTAGCCTTAATTTTTTGTTTTGTTTTGTTTTGTTTTTAAAGATTGGCACCTTGAGCTAACAACTGTTGCCAATGTTCTTTTTCTTTACTTTCTGCTTTTTCTCCCCAAATCCCCCCAGTAAGTAGTTGTATATTTTAGTTGTCATTCCCTCTAGTTGTGACACGTGGGATGCTGCCTCAACGTGGCCTGAGGAGCGGTGCCATGTCCATGGATCCAAACCAGCAAAACCCTAGGCCGCCGTGGCAGAGCACGTGAACATAACTACTCGGCCACGGGGCCGGCCCCCCTAATAAAGGTTTTGAAATTTTATTTTATTGTCATTTTAATTTGCATCACTTGAAGATTAATTATGGTCAGAAATTTTGTTTATTGGGCTTTTGTATATATTCTTTATTGTAGCATCAGTTCAAGCATTTTTCCACTTTCCATTGGAATATGTAAGCCCTCCATTGTCATTATGCAAGTTCAACAATGAAAAATTTTAGCATAGGAATCAAGTTGAGTTGCAATTTGAAAGGAAATAGAGAATGCTTTAGAAGTTTTCCTTGACTTTCAACTCTATTCTTAATCAAGTATGCTTCAAAATGCCTAAGCTTTTGCATTAAAATGGAAGGATATTTCAGTCTACTTTTGAAGATGAAGGAGACCAGAATATGTTACCCCCAAATATACCTCTTTGGCATAAGGATTATCTTGAACTTATTATTTGTAAGAAATAGTAGATGTAGGAAAATCTCTGAAAATCAAGTAGAAGTTACCCTTTTGTAAGAGATATTTACATTTATAAGAGAAATCTCCATTTGTAAGGGTGTTTCTCTGTCAGTACCAGGAAGAGAGGGATGACTAAATCTCTAGAAACTCTTACCAGTGGAGATGGCTACTGACTTAAATCTGCATAACAACCTTACCCATACTGGCTTCCCTTCCCCGAGCATCTTCTTTAAGGTAATGTCTTGGGACTTTTCAGGGAGTTACTCAGTTTTCCTGGGTGTCTCCCAACTATACAGGAGGTATCCATGTTGCTAAAATTCTGTTGTTTTTTTCCAGTTACTCTATTCCTTTATTACTAGGGGTTCTCAGCCAAGAACTTAGAAGAGTAGAGGGAAATTGTTTTTCCTCCCTACAAAGATTATTTCCATTTAAGAAGCTATGAGAAAGATTGGCAATTATAGGCAACTGATGCAAAGATTTTCTTATCACCCTCAAAGAACTTTGGCCATCAATTTACTTCCAAGTGTACCTAAGAGTGGAGACTGCAAATTATAAATAACAGTTTAACCTCAGCACATTTTTGGAGTAATGTTGGGAATCTTATTACTATATTTAATATTATCTAGTGGTACTAGCACATAAAAACTATTATCTTTATATATAAAAGATTATCACCCTTATATGCAAAAGTATTTATTGTTCCTGCAGGATGTATAGTTCAGAAAAAGAAAAGTGTAGGATGTGTGGGGACCTGGAATTGGCCACCCCAAGATATGTCTCTTTGGCATCAGGATTATTTGAGGCTCATTGCTTTTGATAAACTGGGACAGGCAAGGAGGCTCTGAGGAATGGAACTTGCCCTTTGTTAGGACACGTTTACATTTGTAAGGTAAATCTCTATCTGTAAAGGTGCCTCCCTCTCTGTACCAGGAAGAAGAAAGGTGATGACCTACTTTCCAAAAACTCTTAATCAATACCAAAGGCAAGGACTTAAAATCTGCATTTTATTGTGCTAGTCTGGTAACCTCCTGTAACTGACTTCCCTCCCCCTCCCAACGTTGGCATCTCCTTAAAGATTAAGCATCTTTCTTTAGGCTGGGAACCGATTGCGGCGCTCATCTGTGACCCCCCGCCAGCCCGAGGCAACACACCTGCCACCCTGCGGCGTTCACTGGGACAGCAGACCTATCTGACGTTTCCACCAAGTGCTGTGCTGACAGAGCAGCCTCGTGACTATTGTAAAAGGGACTTTTCAATCATATGTGAAACACCCCGTTTGGGGGCTATATAACCACTCTGTGCACCCCACTTCTTCGGTGCCCTTTCTTCCTTCGGGAAGAAAGGCCCCGGGCCATGGTTCCTCATAAAGCTGTGTTTAATTTTCTCTTGCTATTCTGTCTCATGTGAATTTAATTCGTTCTCCGGCCAGATGAACCCCCATTTGGGTAGAGGAAATGTCCTCCTCCCCTACAGATGCAAAGTTCAGATATGAGAAAAAACTCTCTTTTCACTTAAGTAAGAACAGATAACATGTAACAATGTCTACTATAGCACAATGATTTTGTTTTTGAGTTGATTTACTAGTTGGCCAATTACTTACTGATAATATTCATAAGTGTTTTCTCAACTCTTTGGTAAGAGAAATATTTACTGAGATCTTAATGGCTGAAAGTGACTGAAAATTTCTGACTACCAGCTTTGCATTTTCTCGGCTGTCAATTGCCGTGTAAAGAAATGATGTGTGATATAAGCATTGAATGTTTTTAATGCTTGAGCAAAAACACTTATGAGCTTATTCTCACTCGGCATGGTTCAGTGTAACTCTTACTTCTCAACGAAGCATTGTCGAAATATATAGAGTATTTGGTTTCAAGCGATCTTTCTATTCCATAAGCTGTTTCATTCTGAGAACACAAATTCACTACTTGAAAAATGGTACAGATAAAAGAAAGGCAAGGATTTGCAGCTTGATGAATTAAATGTGAATAATTTGTCTGCCCATCTAAATTGCTAACTACAGAGTTAAATAACTTTTAAAATAAAATAATAAAAATAAAAAATCTGGAAACAGAATCTTTTCCTAAACTCTTTCTGAAGGCTGATAGCATCAACAAGGAAAATAAGAAAGGCATGGAAAGTAAGGAGGAAGAAAAAAGAAGGGGGAAGTGGTTGGAGAAGTACAGAGAGAAGGCAGTGATTTGCACAGTGATCTTTACTTCCAGGTGCTAAATTATAGCCAAAATTCTGCTGGTACATTTTTAGTTTTGCCTCAGTATTGAGAGGCTTTTTTCTATGCCAAACTTCAGTTCAGTTGACCTTTTGAATTTTAACCAAACATTTATTTTTAACCTCCCTCTCACATAAAATCTACCACCTTTTCTAGACTTTTCCTTTACAAGCAAAAAATACTAAAGAATTGAATTTTCTAGGTAGTTTGCTTTGTGTGGCTAGTCTACTCAGTCTCGAAAATTAAGCTCGGGACTTTAAGTTTTGACAAAGATGGAGTAATCTGTACCAGATTCCTCTCACACTGTAAGCAACTGTACAGCTGAATGACGTATAAGACAAAAAATAGAAAGCTCTTTACAAATATTGAACAGTGGGTAGGATAGCACTAGAATGATTTAAAGAAGGATACTATAAAAACTAAGTCCCATATTCATTCTGACTTTTCCCTGAGGACATTTTCCCAAACGAGTAGGTCCAGGGGACGAAGCAGTAAGGGACAGTCTCAACAGGTGGAGATAGACCATGGAGTTCACGGACGCTAGGATGAGCAGGGATGGTAGCGGCACAAGTTATTAGAGTAGGAGGTACCACATAGAGAGATTCTCCAAATTCTGTACATGGTTCCCATTGGGATCTTGGATAAGCCTAAGTTATACATGCAAAGAATGGATCTGGACAATGCCAGGAGGAAAGAGCTGTGGGAAGACTGAGAACAAAACAGATTTCAAGGGTAGTACATGTAATATGGATTATGCTTTCTGACCATAATGTCATTCAACTAAAAATCAACAAAAAGACAATACCTGGAAAATTCCCAAATACTTGGAAATCAACAACACTTGTCTAAGTAATCTATGGGTCAGCAATAAACAAACATGCAGAAAATACATACAGAATGGACTTAAACGATAATGAAAACAAAACATAAAAATTCATGGAATGCAGTGAAAGCAGTGTGTAGAAGGAAAGATATAGCTTTAAATGCATAAATTAATAAAGAAAAGTAGTTAAAAATGAATAACCTACACTGCCATCTCTAAAGCTATAAAAAGAGCAAATTATTACCCCCAAAGAGATATCAAAAGGGAAATAATAGAGGAATGAGTAGAAATCAATAGAGAAAAATGACAGAACAAAATTAAAAGTTGTTTCATGAAAAGATGAATAAAATTGATAAATACCTGGCAAGTCTGATCAAGAGAAAAAAGAGCCACCATCACTAGATCTCATAAAGATATTCTGATATGAAAGAAGACTGAGTCATTATAAAACAATAAATTTGACAAAATAAGAAAATAGATACATTCTTTTAAATAGATAATTTTATCAAATTGACGTAAAACATGAGGAAATGTCTGGAGTGATCTACATCTCTTAAGGAAATGGAATCTGTAATTGCACGCTTTACACAAACAGAAAGCCAGCACCAAGTGGTTTCATTGGTAAGTTCTACTAAACATTTAAAAACGTAACAATAACAAGCTTACTCGCAGACTTTTAGAAAACAGAGAAAGAAGAGACATTTTATGAAGCCAACATAGCACGGATATCAAAATCTTTTACCACATTTCAAGGAAAGAAAATTACAGATCAATATTGTCAGGCACTTAGAGAACTCCTAAATTCAATATTGGAAAAGCAAATCCAGAATGATATGAAATTGATAATATTTTATGGCCAAGCAGGTTTTATCTCACTACTAGAACTTAATAGTGAATAGTAATGTTGCAGCATATATGGAAAATATACAAAAATCAGCTGTATTTCCATATACTATTTATAAACAATTGGAAAATGCAATAAAAACATGATACTATTTGAAAACACATCAAAGAATATCAAACCCAAGAAATAAGTTTAACAAAAGTTATGCAAAGATTGATCAGAAAAAAATTGCTACCATTTTAACATTATTAAGGTCTATGCTGAAATGTACTTCCTCGTGTAAGTCTTCTGTTTCCCTCATTTCATTCCACTTGATAAGTTAATTTATGTATATTATATATATGTGTATACCACTTAATTCTACGTAATATATGTGATTTTATAAGTCAGGAATCTTTAGTTTTTAAAAATTGAAATGCAAGTCACAACAGTTTATACACAGAGGGACTTCAGTGATACATTGACTCATATAACTAGAAAGTCTGGGAGGTGGTGCTGGGACGAGGTTTCCATTGTTAGGTCCAAATTTTTAAATAAGTTCTCTCTCTCAACATACAGTCTGTCTTTCCACCTCTCAAATTCTTATTCTTTTTTTTTTGAGGAAGATTAGTCCTGAGCTAACTACTGCCAGTCCTCTTTTTGCTGAGGAATCCTGGCTCTGAGCTGACATCCGTGCCCATCTTCCTCTGCTTTATATGTGGGACGCCTGCCACAGCATGGCGTGCCAAGCAGTGCCATGTCCACACCCAGGATCCAAACTGGCGAACCCCAGGCCACCGAGAAGCGGAACGTGCGAACTTAATCGCTGTGCCACAGGGCCAGCCCCTGAACTCTCAAATTCTTAACTCTACTTTTCTTATTGTCTTCCACCAAAGAGAGCTTTCTTTCATACATTTTGAAGAATTCCCACTCATTCTTAGTTTTCAATGTTCAAAATTCATGGACTGAATTTCTAGGTTACAGTAATTAGGTGACTCCAAATGCCTTCCAGCCTGCTGTCTTGGTCCAAGGTTCAGACTCCCCAAACAAATTATTCAAATTTTGGTTGATGTTCATTGGAAACTAAGGTGGTATTGAAAAGGGATTTCCAAAACAAAAAAGAAAAAGAAATGTATATGAAGCTCCATTATTTGGAAAAGGAGGAAGAGATGCCATACAGGGAGGAAGAGCAGATATTCATTACAGAGTAATCTAAGCACCAGGAGGTCCAAGTCAATGGCTGGAAAATTTTTTTTGTTTAATTTTATTACTATTTTTATTTATTTATTTATTTATTCTTAATTGAAGTAACATTAATTTGTCACATTGTATAAATTTCAGTTGTACATCAGTATATTTCACCTTCTGTGTAGAATACTGTTTCCTACCAAAAGTCTAGTTGCCATTTGTCATCATACACACAAGTCCCTCCATACCTTTTGCCCTCCTCCAACCTCCCCTCCCCCTGGTAACCACCAATCTCTTCTCTGTATCTATGTGTTTGTTTCTTTATCTTCCACATGAGTGAAATCATATAGTATTTCTCTTTCTCCATCTGACTTCTTATGTCCTTAGCATAATACCCTCAAGGTCCAACCATGTTGTTGCAAATGGCAAGATCTCATCTTTTTTATGGCTGAGTAATATTCCATTGTATGTATAACACATCTTCTTTGCTCATTCATCTGTTGCTAGGCACTTAGGTTGTGTCCAAGTCTTGACTGTTGTGAATAACAACGGCTGTGAAATTTTTATGCATTTTTTTTCTGAGTTTAATCCCCAGTACTTAGCATAGTTCTTGACAAAAGTTAGTGGTCAATATTTGCTAAATGAATAGAGGTGAATCCTAGATATATTGCACTTATTCTTTAGTCATTGTTAAATTGCTTTCTTCATGTTCACTTGTAAATTTTATTAATTTGGACTTCGGTGACATCTATCATTCTATATCACACAAACAGAAAAGAACATCAGACTATTCTTCACATAAAAATATAAAAATCATGACATATTCTAATCTTCTATCACTGTGGTTTACAAGTTGTAAATAAGGTTTATAAAGTCATAAAGGAGATAGATCTATTTAATGCATTAAGAAAATGAATAATACATTCTTGTTATTCATTTGGATCAATAGACCTCTTTTTTAATTTTTTACTTTTTATTTTTTAAATTGTTTTATTGAGGTCATATTGGTTTATAACATTGTGTAATTTCAGGTGTACATTATTATTTATCAGTTTTTTGTTTAGGCTGCATCGTGCTGTCCACCAATAGTCTGTTTTTTATCCATCACCATACATATGTGCCCTTTACCCCTTCCACCTCCCCTCCCACTCCCTCCCTCTGGTAACCACGAATCTGTTCTCTTTGTCCATGTGTTTGTTTTTCTTCCACATATGAGTGGAGTCATATAGTGTTTGTCTTTGTCTTTCTGTCTGATTGAGCTAACCATTGATGTAAGAGCAGTGTTGAGGTCTCCTACTATTATTGTGTTGCTGTCAATTTCTCCCTTTAGGTGTGCTACTAGTTGCTTTGTATACTTTGGTGCTCCCATGTGAAGTGCATATATATTTATAAGTGTTATGTCCCATTGGTGGAATGTCCTTCTCATCTTATATACTGCTCCTCTTTGTTTCTCATTCTGTTTTTTATGTTGAAGTCTACTTTGTCTGATATAAGTATGGCAAACTATGCTTTCTTTTGCTTGTTATTTGTTTGGAATATCATCTTCCATTCTTTCACTCTGAGCCTATATTTGTCTTTAGAACTGACCTGTGTTTCCTGGAGCCAGCATATTGTCTGGTCTTGTTTTTTAATCCATCCAGCCACTCTGTGTTTTTGATTGAGGAATTCAATCCATTTACCTTTAGAGTGATAATTGATATATGAGGGCTTAATGTAATTTTATTTCACTTTCCCAGTGTTCTACATCTTCTTTATTTCTTTTCCCTTGTGTTTCTGACTGCCATTTCAGTTTGGTTGTTTTCTGTGATGATTTTCTCTTTATTTATGATTTGTGATTCTGCTCTGATTTTTTTGTTTAGTGGTTACCATGAGGTTTGTATAAAAGATCTCATAGATGAGACAGTCCATTTTCTGATAGCCTCTTATCTCCATTAGCCTAAACAGGTTCCATCCCCTCCCTCTTCCCCTTCTGTCACAAGTTATTCATTTTTGTGTTGTGAGTTTGTAATGAAATGGAAGTATTTATAGTTAATTTTGATGTTTTCCTTCACTTTATCATTTATGTTATAGTTGTTTGCTAGCCTATTCTGACAGAGAGCTGCAATTTTCTGATTTTGTCTGTCTATTTATCTCCTTGCTCACTGATTTATAAACTTTTGCCTTTTTATTTCAGGTAGGAGGTCTTCTTTCATCACTTTTTGTAATGGAGGTCTAGTGGCAACGAATTCCCCCAGCTTTAGTTTATTTGGGCAAGCTTTTATTTCTCCATCATATCTGAAGGATATTTTCACTGGATAGAGTATTCTTGGCTGAAAGTTTTTGTCTTTCAGTATTTTGAATATGTCATTCCATTCTCTCCTTGGCTGTAAGGTTTCTGCTGAGAAATCTGCTGAAAGCCTGATAGGGGTTCCTTTGTAGATTATTTTCTTCTACATTGCTGCACTTAATATATTTTCTTTGTCATTGACTTTTGCCAATTTAATATTATATGCCTTGGAGAAGGTAATTTTGCATTGATGTAATAAGAGTTCTATTGGCTTCATGTACTTGTAAATCCAGTTCTTTCACCAGGTTTCAGAAGTTCTCAGCTATTATTTCTTTGAACAGTCTTTCTTCTCTTTTATCTCTCTCTTTTGGAATACCTATAATCGTTGTGTTGTTTTTCCCAATTGAGTCAGGTACTTGTCCAAAGATTTCTTCATTTTTTAAAAATCTTAGTTCTCTCCTCTTCCACCTGAAGCATTTCTATATTTCTATCCCCTAAATCATTAATTCTGTCCTCCATAACATCAGCTCTATTTTTTATGGTTTCTAGATTATTTTTTATCTCATTAATTGTGTTCTGCATATCCACAATTTCTGTTTAGTTTTTTTTAGAGCTTCAATCTCTTTGGTGAAGTATTCCTTCAGCACATTAATTTTATTCCTGAGCTCATTGAACTGTCTCTCAGTGTTTTCTTGTAACTTGTCAAGTTTATTTATGACAACTCTTTTGAATCTTCTGTCATTTAGATTGTAAATTTCTGTCAGTTCAGGATTGGTTTCTGGAAACTTGTCATTCTCCTTCTGCTCTGAAGTGTTACTGTAGTTCTTCATGGTGTTTGATGACTGGATCCTTTGCTGGTTCATTTGTGGTAGCATCAGGTTGCGGATTCCTCCTGCCACTGCTGAGGGTGGGCAAAAGCTGTATTTTCTGATCATGTCCCATCTGCTTAAAGTTGTGCCAGTAGAGCTGCTCTGCTTTTATTTGGTGGCTGCAGCCGCTTTTCAGTTCATACACACATGTGCAAGTGGATCCTCTGTGCTCCACTAGCAGGTTGCTCTTCTGTTGGCAAGACTGCTGTGTGTGGTAAGGTACTCACTAAGCTACTGCACTAAGCAGGAAGGGGAGGGTGCTTTCTTTCAAGCCTAGACAGTTCAGGTGAGCTTATGTGCTTGGTGGGCAGGGCTTCTTCATGGGGGCGCTGAGGCACTGCCACTAGGTGGGGAGTGTTCCCACAGGCAGAGTGCCACAGCACAGTGGGCACTCCCACTCCAAAAGCATTCTTGAACAGACCAGACTGTCCCTGCCTCCTCTTACAGTAATGCTGGCTGCTGTGTGAGCTCCTGCAACCTGGATCACTGCTGCCAGGTATGGGGAAGGGTCTGTTCACCTACATCCACTGCTTCCTGGGGATCCAGACCACCCACCTTCAGATGTATGGCTGCATGGATCTCTTAGGCATCCTATTGTGCTGTGTAGGGAATCCTCTGTTGGTTAATGAATATCCATTTAGTTGTAACTAAGAGGGGAGAGAAAAAGGGAACAACTCACTCCACCATGATGCTGATGCTACTCTCCAATAGACCTCTTCACTAAAGATTAGCTCCTCTGTGACCCAGGTCGAAAATGTCTTACCCATACTCTATGCTTTCTCCATCTTATTCATATTTAGTGAATCAGCTAAAACTCTGCACCCTTGATTTAACATTTCCTAAACCCCTAAGCCAGCACCTCCCTACTTTGGTGCCCATAGCACCTTGTATATTACCCTAATTGTATATGCCCACTCTGTTGAACAGTATTGTATCTATCCCTCATGAGGGGAAAATCTAAGTCATCATTTAAGGAGTCATTTGTTTTAATTTGACAACTAAGTGTGCTTGAGTATGCACTACATGTCAAGGATTGTGCTAGGTAACAGGAACATAAAGATATACGTTCTTCCACCATGGAAGCTCTTAGCCTATTAGTTACACTCATTGCTATTTAATATTCAGTGTTCATTGCTCATCGTTAGCTTTCATTTTAGAGTGAAAAAACTTTTTTCTAAAGATTGGCACCTGCACTAACAATCGTTACCAATCTTCTTTTTCTTCCTTTCTGCTTTTTCTCCCCAAATCCCCCCAGTACATAGTTGTGTATTTTAGCTGGGGGTCCTTCCAGTATGGCACATGGGACACTACCTCAGCATGGTCTGACGAGTGGTGCCATGTCCTTGTCCAGGATCCAAACCAGTGAAACCCAAGTCCACCATAGCAGAGTGCACAAACTTAACCACTCGGCCATGAGGCCAGCCCCTAGAGTGAAAATTTTAAAAATATTGATCCAAAATTCTTGCTTCTTTACTAGGGTTCTTCTCTTATTCTTTACTTATTTCAGTTTTCCTAGTATAATTTTTGGACTTCCAGATAGTCTGCTATTCAATTAGAATTGAAAAAATAAATGCTCCAAGAAGAACCTATGACCTCTGTAGATAAGTTATCATTTTGAAAAGTAATTATATCCTCAGACTTTCATCATGTCACATCAAGGTTATCATAATAATTCTCTAACCAGTGTTCCTGTTTAAAGTTTTTCTTCATCCAAGTTTTTCATGATGCTGGTCTGATTAACAAAATTTGGCTAAGGTTGCTGCTTTCTGCTAAAAAAAAATGCTCCAGTTGTTACTCCTTTCTGGAATACTGTACATTTTGTTCTCACTTTAAAAAATTCTAGCTCTTATTCCAACTCCTCTGTTCTCTTTCCCTTATAGGTGGTACCAGCAAGACTCTTCCTCCTCTGAGATCCTGTGGCCTGAAGAATCCCTTAGAGCAACTGGTTGCACATTCCATGTATTCTCACATATTGTTGTTGTTGGGTTTTTCTTTTTTTTACCTATCATAGCTTTGTAACTAGGTTGAATGCTTGTTAAGCTTCATATTGTGATGAATTTCTCTTGCAGTGTTGAGTAGGTAAAGAACCTTTTGAAAATGACATAGTCAGGAAAAAGTCAATGCTACCATTAACAATGATAGAAGCAGCCCAGAAAATAGTTAACATTTTTATGATATTAAAACACAGTCTTTCAGTATATTTAATTTCATCTCATCTATCTTTTAGTCTAACATTTCAAGATGATAAAAAGATGTGTATTTTAACTTTGTAAAACATGATCCTACACAAATGCAATCATTAGGAGAAAGAAAAATTAAATTTTTGAAACCATGGGTCAATAACTCTTCAAACAATAAAAACATGAAATGAAACAAATTATATCATGAGTACTTCAAAATGACAATAGTTTTTTTAGGTAATAGAAATGAATATTTCATATTAAAAGAAAATAAAAGACTACAGAGGATCATTATTCTCACTTTTACAATATATCCAATTAGGCATAATTATCCAATTCATTAAAGAAAATAAATAATAAATATTAAATTATTGCTTTAACTGTCTGTTATGAAGTAATGGGCCTTATATATGTGATATTCTCATTCTTATAGAACGAAATGAAACACTACACGGAGGCAGATTACTATAGGACTTAAGACACTTGTCTTGTGGTAGATTTTAATTTGAATCCCAGCCCTACCTCCTAATATATGTATGATCATAAAGAAGTCGTTTGTTATCTCTCAGCCTCAATTCTCTCACACACAATTTGGTATAATAATATTTATCTCAGAAGACTGTCATCAGAATTATAGTAAATAATATATAGTAAAGAGCTTATCATGGTATCCTACGCATTTGAATAACCCAGAAAATGGGAGCTATCAGTATTTTTAAATACCTTGTAGTTTGAAACCTTCTCCTAAAGCACTTGCCTCTACCAGGGAGGTCCTGCTCCACTGTAAAATTTATTTAACAATGTCCAGATTAGGGATGCTACACAAGTTGATAACAAAGGGAGCAAATGCTGAGGGAGTTTCTGAAATTCAGCAGCAGATTTGATGAATAAATCTATAATCTTAATCATCAAAAAAATTCCCAAATATTAATACCCCACTGATTTGTTGGGATAGTAGTTACCTTTGGGGACAGGGTGTTGACTGGAAGGGAGGATGAGATGAGTTTCTGAGGGCACTGGTAATGATTTGTTTCTTGATCTGGGGACTACTACACAGGTTTGATCACTTTGTAAAAACAAACTTATCTGTACATATATGTTATGTTCACTCTTACATATGTATATTATACATAATAAAGTTTAAATTCTATTTATTTATTAATTAATTTATTTTTATTTGTCATTCATTCAACAAATACTGTGTTTATTTTGTAAATAGGATTAAAATTCTCAATTGCTTATTTGTCTTTGAGAAACAGTTAGAATGATAGTTCATTGAGTTGAATACTCACTTTTTAAAAATTAATGCTATACTTGTGTTGATCAAGTGTATATTAATTAAAATTGCAACAAAAACTTACATTTAATAATAACAGAATGAATTTTTAAATTAGAATTTTTAAAATTACATTGCAGAGTATTACATTTTAATGAATATGTGTCATATTTCTTACAGAATTATGGTAGGATAATCAGTACAAGATCTAAGGGCATTAAAAAGATCAAATTATGATAGAAAATCCATGGGGAAAATTAAGTGGATCTGCGAGTTTATAGACATAAATGGTGTATTTGAAAAGCTCAGTTAATTATATCAAGAACAACCACAAAAACATTAAAACTTTGTAATTTTCAGACTGGAGTCTCATTTCCCACAGTATGTAGAATTAACTTTTCTTTAGATTGGCCAGCTTATCAAATATGAGTATTTCCTTCATTTCCTTTGGTAGTCATGTATCCCTCTCTCTAATTGCAAGAAAATAATTTATCTCAGTTCTGTGATAAAGATCATAATTTAATTTGGAGGGGATCATTATATTTCTATGACTCTCAGCTTCGGTTCCTTCCCAGGATTGGACCCATGAAGGCAAGTTGGAGGCTTCCTGAAGTGATAAACATGCACCACATAGAGTGAGCTGCCAGCTCTCTTCAGTTGTAAAACCCTGGCATTATTTCCTTCCTGGCTATCAGGCACGCCATCTTGTGTAATAACTATGATGTTTCCCTCCACACTTTCAACTGTGGGCTATTGTCTTATTACCCCTTTAATATCATAATATGACACCCTAACATATTATCCTAACAAGAACAAAAACTTCACAATTTGCCAGCCTCTCACCTACTATTTACGTCTTGTGAAAAGGCTTCTCTTGAGTGTACAAAGAATTGTTCATTCTGGGATGCAAAGTTAACGGTATTTCTCACAAAAAGTGAAATTCAACTGATGAAGTTGGTAATGAAATTTGGAGCTATCAAGTGTCTATAGTTTTTATAATAATTTAAATTAAGTGATTTTGATGATGCTGATGTGACTTAGGCATATTTATTTTCAACATGACTTACAGTCTTTGCATGATTAGCTTATTTTACCAACTAAGCAATTATATTAGAATGTGTATAATTCATTCATTGTGATTATCATAATTTGGCAGAAATAACATAACATAAAAACAGGTTTATTTCTAAAACTAAAATGCATTAGTATGATATATACCTAATAATTTTCTTCATTGTTTTCCTATATTCCTTTGCCTATTTACTTAAGTTACATCATATATTAATTTTTTTTAAGCACAAGGATCACCTGTATCCAAATCCCAGATCAGCCACTTAACAGCAATGTGATCTTTTTCTTTTGAAGATTTTATTTTTCCTTCTTCTCCCCAAAGCCCCCCAGTACATAGTTAGATTTTTTTTTTTTTTTGAGGAAGATTAGCCCTGAGCTAACATCTGCCACCAATCTTCCTCTTTTTTCTGAGGAAGACTGGCCCTGAGCTAACATCTGTGCCCATCTTCCTCCACTTTATGTGTGGGACATCTGCCATAGCATGGCTTGACAAGTGGTGGGTAGGTCCACACCTGGGATCCGAACTGGCGAACCCCAGGCCACCGAAGTGGAACTTGGGAACTTAACTGCTGTGTTACCAGGCTGGCCCCAATAGTTGTATATTTTTTAGTTGTGAGTCCTTATAGTTGTGGATCCCTCTAGCTGTGGCATGTGGGACGCTGCCTTAGCATGATGAGCAGTGCTGTGTCCACACCCAGGATCTGAACCAGTCAAATTCTGCACGGCCAAAGCAGAGCTCCAAACTTAATCACTCCACCACGGTCTGGCCCCTTAATTGTTTTTCAATGTCTCTGTTTCTTCATTTGGATTATGAGCTACTTGGGGGCAACTTCTGCATCTTATCCTCCTTTGAGTCTCCAAATTCTTTCTCAGTGTCTGAGGCTAAGTTTGGTGCTCCTTAAACATTTTCTTAATAAATTCATGAAAAAATGAATGAATGGAGTAGAAAATGTGACTCTTACAGAAGTCTCTGTCTTCTCTTCTCTGCCTCACTCATTGCCTTACATATCATAAAAGAAGCAACAGCCACCTCCTGTTAATCAATAATGCAATTTCAGTTTTAAGAATCAAAGAAAAGACTGATATAGAAATCCAAGCGTCCCAGGACAGACGTTGTTATCTCCTATTACTGATAAATTGTAAGATAATTCTAAGGAATTCTGTAATATATAATCCCAGCCTTCAAAGAACAGAAACTGGTTTGTCTTGTGCATAAATACAGACTGCAGTCTATGAGAGGTATTTTATTCGTGAATTTAATGCAATCATGAAATCTTGGAAGGCATTAACACAGAATAATTAGAAACTTTTTTTAGTTTTGGTTGGAATGCGACTGGGACTACATTGCCCATTAATAAAATCGATTTGATAATTGCTCAATCTACATTGGGTTTTGTAGTGAATAATGTGAGCAGCAGGAGGATTCAAAGGAAGTTAGAGTTCATTTATTTGAAGATTTGGAAACAAGGTCAAGAGAGATAAAGGGGCTTTATGAAGATCAGAGTCTTCAAAAAAAAGAGATAGTATATGAGCCTAGTCCTATTTCTTATTTTCTTTCTACTGCACAATTCTTCGCTATTTTATCACCAAATTCCTCCGGCCAAAATGTTATAGTTTTAAAGAACAGTTTTAACTCTATTTGATGTATAAAATACATAATGAAACGTAGAGAAAATGTACTAATCTTAAGTGTACAACATAATGTTTTTATATGTGTATACCTGTGTGACTGCCACCTAGTAAGATATTGAATGATTCCCACACTTACACTTCTTCAAACAAATAAAATTCAACCTTGACATAATGTAAAAAGTGGAACTAAAATTCCAATAGTGTAATCTGGGAGATTTCATTGTTTTTATAGTTAATGAAATGATGGATGAGCTGCATGTACAGCTAACAGGCCCGGAGCTTGGGTATGCAATTGCTGGATCAAACTCTGCCCTGGGACATATTACAAATTGGCACCATTTGCTGATGATTATCTACTGTCGCTTAAATATCAATGAGTATAATTCTGGGTCTTGTGACTGATTGAGATTTCCATGAGACTGGCTAAGACTTTAAGAACCTTCCAGTTAGTTGGTACCCACAGGACTATTCTGGATAGGCTGAGCCAGAGTAACAAAGGAATGTGAAGATTCCTTCTCAATCTCTTTGTTTTCACTGTTGGAGTCGCTCGCTATTGCCTCCTATTTCTCTTCTTACCTCCCCCTCCTTTCACCTCCTTCAATCTCACCTCACAGAACAAGCCCCCATTTGAGAAAAGAGCTGGGCAGTGGATGAGGCCTCGTTGCTAATCACATTGTAAGTTACTATGCGTCAAAGAGGTAATGTTATTGCAAGGGTTTTATTTTCTACTTCAGAATGCTTACAAACTTGAGAGATGCTGGTTTTATCACCAGTATCCTTAATGAAAATATTTGCTTGCGCTATTTTTTTCTGAAAAATAATTTTTTTAGATTGTAAGATTATTTCAATCTCCTGTTAAACACATACACACACACAGCATTTGTGCCCTCTCTCTCTCTGTGTATAAATCTACATATCTATCTCTATCTATAGCTATCTATCTATATACAACATTGCATATATTATACTAATTGCTAAAGTGACAGAGGGATTTAATTGCAACTGGTTAATAATAGCAGGGACTGGAAATCAGTTCTTGACTACTAATATTTTTGTCCCTACCACTGTTATTACTCCTTCCAGTTTATAGATATTGGCAACTAATACTAATACAGGTTGTCTTGTGATACAAGCCTATAGGTCAACTTAACTTAGACGTTATAAATTCTCATCTCTGTACCATAGAGTATGACCTTGGTGCAACCTTGCTTTTGTGGTTAGTTTGGCTTTCAACCATGGTTTTGCATTTTTGTAGGTTTGCAAATACAGCAAACATGGCAACACATGTTTTGACATATGGCAAGTAGTGATAGGCTGTCTTCTTCTGTCCAAAACTGCTTATCCGCTCTGGGGAACAAGGAGGTGGATAATGGGGCCTTTAGCAAGTGACTGCCACCTGGAAACCTGTGAAACTCTTATTTAATTATATGGTTAGTTGATTCTCTGTCTTCAATTTTGTGCCTTTCAGTGACAGATTATACTATTAACAAATCCTTGGTTATGTTAAGCTCATATTATTGTAATCCTGAGGGAATAGGGTTGTTTTTCAAAACCTACTTATTGGGATGCATTTTCCAAGTGGGCAAAGACGTGAAACAAAGTTGATCTTACCTTACTGTATATCCCCCCATCTAATCACCCGCTGAAGAAAGGAACGATTAGAATAATCAAAACAAGATGCAGTCTATGAACATCAGGACCATGTAGCCAGGTGGATGGGGTGATATGCTCACACCAGGAAAATATTAAAGCCTGATGGGGGGCTGAGGATACCTGGGACATGGTAGCAAGTAAGGAGAGCAAGAGAATACCTGAGGGAGAGAGGTCCTGCTACAAAGCACACACTTTAGAGTTTTCAGGAAACTCATACTTGAAATTCCAATATTGCAGAGACATTTTTCTGCACTAGTGTGAGTCATTGAGAAGGCATCACAAATGTATTTATATCTTCATATCTCTTTGACTTCATGTTCTAAAAAGTGTTGTTATTTTGTGTATTTCCTTACACCTCAGCTTAATTTAACACATATTTAAATAATCTCTGGAATAATGAAAATACAAGCAATCATCTTCAGTCAAGCAGGGAATTTTAGCGGCTGGACTTTTATTCTCTGTTTACTTCTTTAGTATTTAAAAGCACGCAAAGAATGTAGATAAACCAACACCTTCAGTTATTCCAAGTGTCAAGTTGACCTCACTTATTAAAATCTGAAGCTGGTTTTGTATTGCCGTTTTCAAGTGGTTTGTGATTCTCTCTCAGGAAAGCACTCATGCATGTTGTACTGTCAAAGGAATAGAAGTCGAAAACCAGCCTGTCCATTACTGTCCAAACCACTGCTCAGTAAAAGGAGCAGTGAACACAACCACAGTCCATTCAGAGCATTGACAAATGCCTTACACATAAAGTATTGGGAATATAGATAGTCCTAAATTCAGTGATTATATTTTGTATAGAATCGATTGGTAGTTCTTGGCGCTCTTTTTAGCCCAAATAAATTCCTGTCAAAATTCCTGCATCCATTTCATTCCTTTCATTTTAAAAGATAGCTAGGAATATGCAATGTGTTAAACATGTTTTTCATGAGTGGAAAAGAGAGACTGCAGTCCGTTTGCTAATAATTGGGATAAGGTACTAAAGATTGAAATCGTAAACGTGTGTTTCCATTTCAGCCATTAAATCACCATTTATGTAAGCATGTATTATGATGAAGTAAAGCCACAGAATAAAATGGAAGAATTAAACAACAATACCTTGTATTAAGCCTTCAAAATTTGTGCAAAGGTTATATCCATGTGAGCCCCAGAATAACTCTAAGAGATGACATGGATTAGTTTTATTGCTATTATCTCATATACATATATAATCTCCATGTTATTATGCCCACAGTCATCAACCATGGTCAGGAATTTGTCACATCACACTTAGATGTCTGTAGTAGTCCCCAAATTCATCATCTTGCTGTTGCTTCCTCCTTCTTGCAATCTATTCTTCTTCCGCTGCCAGATGAATCTTCCTAATATATGGCCTCCAGAGTACCACTGCTCATTCAAAGAAATCACCTTAGTTATTTAGAATACAAAAGAAACCATGCTTATTCTTAAAATCTTCCACAATCTGACAGCAAATGAGCTTTCCTCCTTTATTGCCAGCTACTCCCTGAAACATCTCCTTTCCTTTGGCAGTTTAGTGCACTAGATGTCCCCGTAACAAATATAGGTGGTTTTGTGCCTTTGCAAGATGACTTCTTCTCGTATTCAGGTAAGTGAAATTATCTTCCCATGGACAATCCATGTCACAAAGTTCAGGTGGACTCTTCCTCCATCACCACTTGAGAAATGGGCCTATAACCCAGTCTAAATCACAATATTATATCACTCAGATGACAATAATTGGTTCAATGATAGGCAGACGACAGAATCAATCAAAATTCCCCAATATTTAATATATGAATGCTGTATATATATGTATATAAAATATGTATAGCTGCCTTCTTTCTTGCTACTGAGGCAAAACCTATCTGAAAATTAAGCCAATGAAGGAAGGAATTGGATCCCAGAGATAGAAAGAGAGACAGAGTCCTAACCACATTGTTTATGCCCCTGGATTCAGCAATGCCTTAAGATTCTTAGTTGTGGGATCCAATGAATTTCTTCTTTGCTTAAGTTGTTCAGGTTAGCTGTTGCTCATCTGTAACCAAAATTTTTAGATTAATATTTCCTCCAAGTTCACCTTGAACATTTACAAACTGAACCTTTACTCACATTCTTCCCCTTTGCTAGGAAACAATCCTCCTTTCTCTCCAGCAAAACAAACACAAGTTATCCTCGAAGACTGAGAAAATCCCTGTGCCTTGGAAA
Organism: Equus quagga; assembly: GCF_021613505.1. Taxonomy (NCBI): domain Eukaryota; kingdom Metazoa; phylum Chordata; class Mammalia; order Perissodactyla; family Equidae; genus Equus; species Equus quagga. The sequence continues at coordinate 138,169,541 of NC_060268.1, forward strand.
AAGATGTTCCTGACCATCACTGGCCCACAGGAACACCTGCATCCTTTGATGTACCAGTTTAACACTATTACTCTCAAAATAACCTATACATTAAACAGCTTTACTTTACAGTTATGTAGCACATATTCCTAATGATATTTCAAGCTATTTGATAGAACAAATAGTGTCTTTTACTCTTCTTGAATTCAACACAGTGTCTACAATGGTCCTTGAAATAGTATCTATCATTCTTTAAGGATTAATGTCTAAGTACATGCTAACTATAAAAGAAAGATGGTCTTATTCGATTTGTCATTTAGGAACATAATTATTACTCTTTATGCAAAAATGACCACTTATTTCTATGATCTTAGACTTTCATAGTCACTAAAGCCTATCAGCTAGAGATAATATGCTTAATATTGGAGATGTGTGACTTCCACACAATTATTTTATAAAATATCATCATAGTTATGAAATTTTCTTTTCATTATTCACCTCTCCCAAGGATATTCAAGTTAATAGCTAGCAAGAGTTAGTCTGATACAAGCACATTAAAAACGAAAGACAGATTGTGATTATTGTATTCTAATTGCTTTGAAAGATGAAGCGTTATCTCAGTGGTTGCACTAACTTGTATACTCTCTGATATAAAACAAGCACACTCCCATATTTATTTTGATGCATATAAGTAAATAAAAGCAACATTAGCAACATTTTATTCAATACTTAATATTGTGATTGTTAAACATCTGTCACATCAAAAATGTAGTAGAAAATGAGGCTTAAAATTTCAAAAGAATAAAAAGCCTTGCTAAAGCCAAAGAATTTGAAAAAATTATTAGGGTCCTGGAATGAAGCTGTGAGCATATGAATTCCAGTGTGGCTGCTTATTGGCAACCTGAATAAAAATGAGGGCAAAGAGGAGTCTTGGAGACTTTTCAACTCCCTCTTCAAATCTCTTCATACTCCTCATTCACCATTCCACTCCAAATAATGATAGAATCTAATGAAAGGATGGAAGTACACTCTATGATGCTTCAGGAAAGGTCCCTTACTTCCCCTTCGACCCAGACAACCACCCCTAGACTCTTCCTATATAGAATTTGTTGGGCTGCTCTCATTATGCTTCATAGATATTTGTGGAATTCCATGCTAATGAGGGGCTACAGGAATGGAGGAAGAAAGGAATGATGGAGGGAAAAGGGATGACAGCAGGAGTATATTGTGAAGAAAATATAGAACTCACAGAATCAAATGTGATAACACACCTAATTTTTTAAAAATTTTATATTTCATTCTGTGACAGAGATTGTTTGTCAAACTTCATTTCTACTTCCTTCTGGGAATACTGCATATTTTAGCATTCCTTGATGTTAGATGTTACCATGTCACTGATTTGTAGACAATTAAATGTTAGTAGAAGTAATGTGTGCCCCTTCCGGGCTTGGCCCAGTTAAAAAAAAAAAAGAAAAAGAACTCCTGATCACAACTCCTCACTCCCTCTGCCCCCATTTTATCTACATAATGCAGAAGAGCATGGTATAGATGAAAGCTACATAACAAAAGGAAATTGAAAAGAAAATAATCTTTTTGATTCTACAACTGTTTTTCAATATTTCTGGTCATATTAAAGTCTCTTTTCTCTAGGTTAGTACAAAACTGATCAGGAAATAACATCTGTTAATATAAAGGGAAAATATCTTAGTTTCTCATGATATCATAAAAAACGAACTAGCAATCAGCAAGACTTGTTATTCCTTCCCTCACTGCTATTCCTTCTCCTTGTTATTCCTTCTACTTTCTTGCTTTCTTAGTAAAAAACTAGTCATCCAAAATGTTCATTTGAAATTATAGGAATCTACCAGTTGAACAGATGAAATCTTTCTCTGACGTCTACAACTGGCTATGTACTTTCAAAGCTAAAAATTTAATCAGTCAGAAGCTGTGTAGTACATGATTATTTACAGTAAACTGCCAACTTATTCATTATTTGTTCTGTGGATGTGATTTCAGACCTTCAGTTTTATCTATGAGGACTAGTAACAGAGCCCCCATGTATAATTCCAGAAATCTGAATTCTATTTTGGACTTTATACCTACTTTTATAACCAGAAAGTTGCGTGAATTTAGTGAAGACTTTTGGCCTTTGTTTATTCATTTGTTAATTCATTTAGCTAATATTCATTGCACATCTTCTGTATGGTAGACAATGTTTGAAATGCTAGAGATAAAGCAGTGAACTGAAAATAGCCAAGAATCCTATTCTCATACAATTTATATTCTGGTTTGAAATATGGCATTTGAAAATGGGCAAAGTGTAAATAATCATGCCTGAAAATGAAAGAGTGAGCTCTCAGGCAATCGCGGGCCCCACATGGCTATCCTGAAAGTCATTACAGATTCTCTCCCAAAAGGTCTCTTTTGTTTTTTCCTCCAAACTGCTAATTCTATTAGAAATAGTGCTAGGAAGGAAAGACAGACTTTCTAATTGAAATGGATTCTGTTTCACTAAGTCTGAATCTATGAGCATTTGTTCATTTATGAGTACAGTAGAAGCCCCAGCTTACTTTGGATGTGTTTGGGTTAGTATCGTGAGGATTCTAGAGAGAAGCTTTCAGTTGCAAGGCTTCAGCTTGTTAAGAGAATTAGCCAGTCGTTTTTCCAGTAGGAATGATGAATATTGGTTTATCAGATGGGTCAGTAAAGTGGAAGTCATTTAAAAAAGCTTGCACTGGATGTCTCTATTTCACGCCATGCTTGGAGCTACAATGAAGACAAAATGTAATGCATCAGAAGTTACATGGTGCTGGGAATTACAACTACTAAGTCTCGCCTGGGTACCAAATAGGAAAGATCTATGTGATCTTGAGACCTCTCTGGGAATCATTTCCCACATCTTAAGAATCATCATAACATTTTATAGTATTCAGTTTGCAAAGCATGTCAACATCCAGTTCACTCCCCAAGACATAGGAGGTTCAATGTTATTGCTAATAACATGAGCTTCTTGGCACCACTTCCTACTAGTTGAACTGTCCTCAACAAGTGACTTAATTTTCCTGTTTCATTTTCCTCATCATAAAGCACAGTATAAATTTGGTGGCTGTAGGGCCTGGGCTTTGCTTGCTCAGTGGAAACCCCCACTCCCATCACAACCATGTGTTCTTCTGGCTCCCTTCTGGGCAGGCAGCCCACGTACTGGGATTTGTAATGATCTGGGCCTGGCCAGGCTGGATCCTGCCTTATCCCATGAGAAAAACATTGCGTCTTACAGGGACACAGAGTCACTCCACATGAGCTACTGTTCTGGGAATGCTGGTCGTACCAAGGACAGCCCTTTGGCAAGCATGCAGCCTTTGTTCCTCTGCCTGCTTAAGCAAGCTTCTCTCAGGGGGTGGTTGCGGGTGTACACACACTTCCTTCCAGCTGGCCACCACTGGACGCTCTCCCTGTAAGTAAGGCCCGATAAACCTATATGTCTCATTTGCAGTCGCCAGGTCATTTCTTCAGTCTCTTGGCAGGATACCCTGCCACACTACCCTAGCAGGGCTTGTGGGGGAACAGTGGCTTTGTAAAAGGATTTATAAGGATTAAATGAAATAAGCAAGAAAATAGCATGTTTCGAGTACTCAAAAATATGGCCCAGTGGCCGAGTAGTTAAGTTCGCACGCTCCACTGCAGATGGCCCAGTGTTTCGTTGGTTCGAATCCTGAACGCGGACATGGCACTGCTCATCAAACCACGCTGAGGCAGCATCCCACATGCCACAACTAGAAGAACCCACAACGAAGAATATACAGCTATGTACCGGGGGGGGCTTTGGGGAGAAAAAGGAAAAAAATAAAAACTTAAAATATATATATATATGCTATTAGGATTAATCACTTTTTTGTGTTGTGAGCAAGAAATTAATGAAAAGGTACAGAAAAGTGCATTAAAAACTACACCACTTTAGAGAGATCTCGTCAAGATGGCGCTGTGAGCAGACGTTGAACTCGCCTCCTCCCAAGAACACAACCGGGTTACAACAATTTTGGGAAGAATCACCCTGGATTGAAAACTGAAAACTGGATAAAAAGAACCCCCATGACAAGGGACAGTCCTGATGAAAGCGGAAGAGGCAGTAACTCCTGCCGGAGAGGAAAAAAGCCACCTTTTGGAGCAGCGGAGCTTCTCAACTGGCCAGGCCGGAGCCACCCTAAGGTACGAGCCCTCCCTGGAGGAGTGAGGTCCAGAGCGGGGGCGATACTGCTATAACCATCCTTCAGACTCAGCCCAACTGTGATGGGGGTCTTACTGTCTGGCTTTGCTGGCTATTAACTGCAGTGAGGACACCCCCAGAAAAGCTGTCGGCTGAAAGCCGAAAAGATCCAGGTCTTAAAGGGCCCACGCACAAACTCACTCATTGCAGCAACCTAAAATCACCAGAGAGAAGGCTGACTGTCCTTTGGTGAAACGAGACTCACCTGGTGGGCTCTGGGGTCATCTTGGTGAGAGGAGGGTCCTCTCCAGAGACTGAGACATTGGTGGAGGCCATTGTTCTGTGCAGGTCCAGGCGTGCTGATATGGACACAGGTGGGGGCCATTGAGGTGTGTCCCTTGGGCTGTTAGCCCAGGGATCTGCCACACCCACTAGAACACAGATTTAATCCAGTTCAGCCAGGGCAGGCAACCCACCCTAGGGACTGGCCCCACCTAACAGCAAACCCTCAGGCTACTTTTCTGCCTGCATTGACTGAGTGCCTTGATCCTCTACAGGCAGGCAAGGGTGTCTGCCTCTGTGGGGCAGGGCTTATGTGAGGACCAGGTGAACTGTGGGGGGCATTGGGGCAGAGGTGGGGGCCTCTGCAGTGTGGCGTTGGGGTACGCTCCAGGGGGTTGAGAAGTGTGCACAGACCAGGACTGTGTTGACAGTGTATGTGGTCTAGTGTGGGGTGAGGCTTATCAGCAGCAGAAGACTTGTACTTCACAAATAGCCATAAAAAGGATCAGCCCCACCTTCCAAAGCCTGAAACAACTGAGTGACTCCATGCCAACGGCTAGCCCCACTCAGCTGCACTCCTAAGAGAACTGACAACAGCCTTGTTGGCCTCAGGCCTATCACAACTGTACACCCCTGAGCCTAGCAACAAGCTACACTTGGTACCAACCCAATTAAGAGGGCATTTGCAATAAAAGTGTGCTGATAGACTTGTAGCCAAAAGTGCTGAGGCCCCTCCAAACCGGATTTACAAATAGCTGGCCAGGGAAGGAAAGATCTGGGTACCTCCAGTGGGAGCAACTCTGCCAGAGCAGAAGAACACAAACTCTGCCAGAGCAGAAGTAGCCCACAAAGGGGTCACTCCTGGTTCTTATGGTCTGGCGACAAGAGGAAAGCACACTGCTGGGCCTCACAAGGCATCTCAGACATAACACCACTTCTCCAAGATCAGGAGACATAGCTGACTCACCTAGTACAAAGAAAATAACACAGAGAAAGAGGCATAATGAGGAGGCAAAGGAATACTTTCCAAGCAAGGGAACAGTACAAAACCCCAGTAAAAGAACTACGTGAAACAGAAACTAGCAACCTCCTTGACAAAGAATTCAAACAAAATATAATGAGGATGCTCACAGATATGCAGAGAAGAATGGATGAACACAGTGAGCACATTAGCAAAGAGCTGGAAGATATGAAAAAAAAAACAATCAGAAATGAAGAATACAATACTTGAAATGAGAAATTCACTAGAGGGACTCAATAGCAGAGTAGAGGAAGCAGAAGAACGGATCAGTGAGCTAGACAAAGATTAGAGGAAATGACCCAAGCAGAACAGAAAAGAGAAAAAAAGAAGTAGACAGGATGAGAACAGTGTAAGGGAACTCTGGGACAATATCAAGCATGCTAACATTCAGATTATAGGGGTCCCAGAAGAAGAAGAGAGAGACAAAGGGGCAGAAAATTTATTTGTCGAAATAATAGAGGAAAATTTTCCTAACCTGAGGAAGGAAACAGACATCCAAGTTCAGGAAGCACAGAGAGCTCCAAATAAGAGAAGCCCAAAGAGGCCCACACCAAGACATATTATAATCAAAATGTCTAAAATTAAAGACAAAGAGAGAATCGTAAAAGCACCAAGAGAAAGGCCACAAGTGACATATAAAGGGAAGCCCATCAGGCTGTCAGCAGACTTCTCAGTCGAGACTCTACAGGTGAGAAGAGAATGGCATGACATATTTAAAGTGCTAAAAGGAAAAAACCTACAACCAAGAATACTCTATCCATCAAGGCTGTCATTCAGAATGGAAGGAGGGATAAAGAGCTTCCCAGACAAGCAAAAATTAAAGGAGTTTATCACCAAGAAACCAGTTCTACAAGAAATGCTGAAGGGACTTATTTAAGTGGGAAAGCAACTACCACAAATAGCGATAAAAGAAAAAAAATTATCAAAAAAGCCCCAAAGCAACAACAACAAGAAAAAACAGGTAATAAAATCACTTGTAAGGTACAAGTATAGTAAAGGCAGCAGATCAACTACCTGTGAAGATAATATGAAGGTTAAAAGACAAATGTACTAAAATTACCTATTTCAATGATAAGAGGGTAATGGATAGACACACACTAAACAAAAGACTATATATGATGTGAAAAACATATAATGTGGGAGGAGGGGAGTGAAAAAGTAGAGCTTTTAGTAAGAGGTCAAGCTAAAGAGTCTATCAACTCAATATAGACTGTTATATGCATAGTATATTAAATAGGATTCTCATGGTAACCACAAACCAGAAACTATAACAAGCAGGAAAAAAAGTAAGACAAAAGAAATCAAACATATTACTAAAGATAGCCATCAAACCACAAGGGAAGAGAGCAAGAGAAAAAGAAAGGAACTGATAAAAACTACTAAAACACCCCCAAAAAAGAAAAAGTGACAAAATGGTAATAAATACATATTTATCAATAGCTGCTTTAAATGTCAATGGACTAAATGCTCCAATCAAATGCCATAGGGTGGCCAACTGGATAAAAAATCAAGATCCATGTATATGCTGTGTACAAGAGACACACTTCAGACCTACAGACACTCACAAAATGAAAGTGAAAGGATGGAAAAAGATATTCCATGAAAACGGCAAAGGAAAGAAAGTGGGGGCAGCAATACTTATATCAGACAAAATAGACTTTAAATCAAAAACTGTAACAAGAGACAAAGATGGGCACTACATAATGATAAAGGGAACAATCCAACAAGAAAATATAACACTTGTAAATATCTATGCACCCAACATAGGAGCACCGAAATATATAAAGCAATTATTAACAGACATAATAGGAGAAATAGACAGTAACACAATAATAGTAAGGGACTTTAACGCTCCACTTACACCAATGGATACATCATCCAAACAGAAGATCAATAAGGAAACACTCGCCTTAAAGGACACATTAGACCAGATGGACTTAGTAGATATATACAGAACATTCCATCCAAAAACCACAGAATACACATTCTTTTCAAATGCCCATGGAACATTCTCCAGGATTGATCACATATTAGGCCACAAAACAAGTCTCAATAAATTTAAGAAGATCGAAATAATACCATGCATCTTTTCTGACCACAAAGGTATGAAACTGGAAATCAACTACAGAAAGAAAACCAGAAAAGCCACGAAAATGTGGAGATTGAACAAAATGCTACTGAACAATGATTGGGTCAATGGAGAAATCAAAGAAGAAATAAAAAAATTCCCGGAGACAAATGGAAATGAAAACATGACGTGCCAAAATCTGTGGGATATAGCAAAAGTGGTTCTACGAGGGAAGTTTATAGCAATTCAGGCCTACCTCAACAAAGAAGAAAAATCCCAAATAGACAATCTAAAAGTGCACCTAACGGTACTGGAAAAAGAACAACAAACAAAGCCCAAAATCAGCAGAAGGAAGGAAATAATAAAAATCAGAGCAGAAATAAACGAAATAGAGACTAAAAAAAACAATAGAAAAAATTAATGAAACCAAGAGCTGGTTCTTCGAAAAGATAAACAAAATTGACAAACCCTTAGCTAGACTCACCAAGAAAAAAAGAGAGAAGGCTCAAATAAATAAAATCATAAAAGAAAGAGGAGAGATTACAACGGACACCTCAGAAATACAAAAGATAAGAGAATACTATGAAAAGCTATATGCCAACAAATTGGATAATCTAGAAGAAATGGATAAATTCTTAGAAACATACAACCTTCCAAAACTGGACCAAGAAGATGCAGAAAATTTGAATAGACTGATCACCAGTAACAAGATTGAAATAGCAATCAAAAATCTCCCAAAAAATAAAAGTCCAGTACCAGATGGCTTCCCTGGTGAATTCTATCAAACATTCAAAGAAGACAAATACCTATCCTTCTCAAACTCTACCAAAAAATTGAAGAGGAGGGGAAGCTTCCTAACTCCTTCTACGAAGCAAACATTATCCTGATACCAAAACCAGACAAGGACAACACAAAAAAAGAAAATTACAGGCCAATATCACTGATGAACATCGATGCAAAAATCCTCAACAAAACACTAGCAAATCGAATACAACAATACATTAAAAAGATCATACATCATGATCAAGTGGGTTTCATTCCAGGGATGCAGGGATGGTTCACCATCCGTAAATCTATCAATGTGATACACCACATTAACAAAATGGAGAATAAAAATCACATGATCATCTCAGTAGATGCAGAGAAAGCATTTGACAAGATACAGCATCCATTTATGATAAAAACTCTAAATAAAATGGGTATAGAAGGAAAATACCTCAACATAATTAAGGCCATTTATGACAAACCCACAGCAAATATCATTCTCAATGGAGAAAAACTGAAAGCTATCCCTCTAAGAACAGGAACCAGACAAGGATGCCCACTGTCACCACTCTTATTTAACATAGTATTGGAAGTCCTAGCCAGAGCAATCAGGCAAGAAAAAGAAATAAAAGGGATCCACATTGGAAAAGAAGAAGTGAAACTGTCACTCTTTGCAGATGACATGATTTTATACCTAGAAAACCCTAAAGAGTTGACTAAAAACCTTTTAGAAATAATAAAGGGATACAATCAAGTTGCGGGATACAAAATCAATGTACAAAAATTGATTGCATTTCTATACACTAACAACGAAGTAGCAGAAAGAGAAATTAAGAATACAATCCCATTTGCAATGGCAACAAAAAGAATAAAATACCTAGGAATAAACTTAACGAAACAGGTGAAAGATCTGTACACCAAAAACTATAAAACATTGTTGAAAGAAATCGAAGAAGACACAAAGAAATGGAAAGATATTCTGTGCTCTTGGATTGGAAAATTAACATTGTTAAAATGTCCATACTTCCTAAAGCAATCTATAGATTCAACGCAATCCCTATCAAAGTTCCAACAACATTTTTTACAGAAATAGAACAAAGAATCCTAAAATTTATATGGAACAACAAAAGACCCCGAATAGCCAAAGGATTCCTGAGAAAAAAGAACAAAGCTGGAGGTATCACACTCCCCAATTTCAAATTATGCTACAAAGCCATAGTAACCAAAACCACATGGTACTGGCACAAGAACAGACACACAGATCAATGGAACAAAATTGAGAGCCCAGAAATAAACCCACACGGTTATGGACAGCTAATATTCGACAAGGGAGCCAAGAGCATACTATGGAGAAAGGAGAGTCTCTTCAATAAATGGTGTTGGGAAAACTGGACAGCCACATGCAAAAGAATGAAAGTAGACCATTCCCTTACACCATACACAAAAATCAACTCAAAATGGATTAAAGACTTGAATGTAAGACCTGAAACCATGAAACTTCTAGAAGAAAACATAGGCAGTACGCTCTATAACATTGGTCTGAGCAGCATATTTTCAAGTCCCATGTCTGACCGGGCAAGGGAAACAAAAGAAAAAATGAACAAATGGGGGGCTGGCCCCGTGGCCGAGTGGTTAAGTTCTCACGCTCCGCTGCAGGTGGCCCAGAGTTTCGTTGGTTCGAATCCTGGGCGTGGACATGGCACTGCTCATCAAGCCACGCTGAGGCGGCGTCCCACATGCCACAACTAGAAGGACCCACAACGAAGAATATACAACTATGTACTGGGGGGCTTTGGGGAGAAAAAGGAAAAAAATAAAATCTTAAAAAAAAATAAAAAAAATGAACAAATGGGACTACATCAAACTAAAAACTTCTGCACAGCAAAGGAAACCATCAACAAAATGAAAACACAGCCTAACAATTGGGAGAAGATATTTGCAAACCACATATCAAATAAGGGGTTAATATCCAAAATATACAAAGAATTCATACAGCTCAACAACAAAAAAACTAACAATCCAATTAGAAAATGGACAAAAGATCTGAACAGAGATTTCTCCAAAGAAGATATACAGATGGCCAACAGGCATATGAAAAGGTGCTCAACATCACTAGCTGTCAGGGAAATGCAAATCAAAACTACAATGAGATATCACCTCACTCCGGTCAGAATGGCTATAATTAACAAGACAGGAAACGAGAAATTTTGGAGAGGGTGTGGAGAGAAGGGAACACTTGTTCACTGCTGGTGGCAGTGCAAACTGGTGCAGCCACTATGGAAAGCAGTATGGAGTATCCTCAGAAAATTAAGGATAGATCTCCCATATGATCCAGCTATTCCACTGCTGGGTATTTATCCAAAGAACTTGAAAACACAAAGGCATAAAGATACTTGCACCCCTATGTTCATTGCGGCATTATACACAATAGCCAAGACGTGGAAGCAACCTAGGTGCCCATCAAGGGACGAATGGATAAAGAAGATGTGGTATTTATACATGATGGACTACTACTCAGCCATAAGAAATGACGAAATCCGGCCATTTGTGACAACATGGATGGACCTTGAGGGTATTATGCTGAGTGAAATAAGTCAGAGGGAGAAAGTCAAATACCATATGATCTCACTCATAAGTAGAATATAAAAACGACGGAAAAAAACCACACACATAGCATTGGAGATTGGACTGGTGGTTACCATTGGGGAAGAGGTGGGGGGAGGGCAAAAGGGGTGATTAGGGTGACATGTGAGGGCATGCACTATAATTAGTGTTCGGGTGGTGAACCTGATGTAATGTATACAGAATTCGAAAAATGATGTACATCCGAAAAAAATAAAAATTAAAAAAAAAACTACCCCATTTTATAAATGCTATGTATTATTACATAATTCAGTTACAGAAAACCAAAGCACAAAAGTATTCAGTCACGTTTGATTCTCTTAGGCACACTTGCATCAAGTGATTCTAAGTTAGTGTTCCCTATTCTCTGAGAATTCTCTTATTCTCTAGTTTCTGGTTTCATACGACTTCCTTTAATGATTTATTTATTAATTTTAATGTAGCATTTTTCAGGTTATTTATTACTTCTCTTTGGATTTGCAGCTAACTTTAGAGTAGCTGGCTGATTAGAGAAAGTAATTAGTTTCAGTTTGTTGCAAATGAATCTTGAAAGCTTCAGTGATTACACATGTTTGACTATAATTGCTTTTATTTCAGAGGCTAAGGTAGAAGATTACTGAAGATTAAATTTGCCAAAACTCCCTAATGACAGCCTCATGATTTACAGTGGGCTGGGGGAGAAATTATGCGATCCTTAAATACAGTTTAAGTTCAGTATTCTTGGAATTGTACAACTTTAGCTCTGAAATGGCCTTTAAGGAGCTATTTAGAAGCCTACATTTTAGCCTACTGATCAGAAAGCAGAGGCCAAGAGAGGCTGTGTGAATAGATCTGGGCCACAAAAGTGTTATGAGAGATGCTGAGATGAGAACCAAGATGAGACATCTTACACTGCATTATGTAAAAGAAGAAATTAAATCAGGGAGAGACAAATATACTCGGGACACTGAGACAAACAGAATACAAGTTCAGAAAATGGAGGCTACGAAGGAAAACAGAGGAGAAAAACAATAACTTTACAGAATACAAATAATAGAAATTGTTATTGAATTATTTATTATAGTAAATATGTTAAATTTTATTGTTTGTTTATTTTATAAGTTGTCTTATCAAATATCTTATAATTTACTACCAAAAGTCCATTAGTGAAAATCAAATTAGAGATGTATGATATCACAATATTGCCACCATAGTAAAAAGGAAATAACCAAGTCCATTGAGAAATGGATGAAAATAAGAAAATTAATCCAGAGTATGATAATGTTTTTTTCATGAAGTATGACATACAAACTCATAAAGGACAGTCGTATCCATACTTACCAAGTAAGACCTTTTAGGAACTCATGAATGAGTTCTGTGTGAGCAGAAGTGATTTGTGTCACTTCCTGGCTGAAATGGTTATGAAGCTGATGTACATTCCCCACTTCCTTTCTGTCTGAAAAGGCCCCTGAGGGCCTATCAAAGGGTGGAATCCAGCTATAGAAGAGTCTGGGTCCCTGAATGGCCAATGAAAGAAAGAAACATTCCTTTGGTGGATCCACTTAGAATCTGAGGATAATCTATTTAAAAAGCTAGTTTTAAATCTAATACCACATGATCTATTATCAGGTGTTATGTTTAGATAATGCCATTGCCCAGTTAGCCAGAATATTTTATTAAGCATTTGGGATTGACCCTGCTTAATTCCTAGGTCTAGTTCACATTCATTTTGTTACCTTTATTTACACTTGTTCAAACTATTTCTCCATCCCGCATGCAATTACATTCTTGGGATTGCAGGATTCTACATATGCAAAGCAATTCACAGACAAGAAGAAGATAGTTAAGAAAACTGTTGATTCACAACCCCTGCTTCTTTAAGCCCCGCATCTGTTTAGGTACCAGTTAACTTTCATTTGCTGGAGCCCATAAAAATATGAGAACGAATCTTCATCTGAGACTGCGAAGGGAGAGCCCCAGGACCCAGGTACATCAGGAAGTTGTGAAATCCTGGGCTGAAAACAACAAGCTTAAATAGAATTATATATTGAATAGTGAGACTTCCTTCTCCAGCCTCCATTTATTATCTTGTTCTTACGTCATCAGAAGCCAATTATGGCCTCAGCTCAGAAGAACACAATATTCATCCTGAAGAAAGTGTATAGCTCCCAAGAAAAGATCTCCAGATGCTGACACATGGGTGTCTGACAATCAAATATTCATCACCTACCAATTCACTCTACAAGCTTGGACCATGTAAAATAATCTCAAATCAGCATTTTAGTGTTTCATTCTTAAATATAATTAAGCAGTGCACCATCCTGTAGGAATCTAGAAGAAACAATGATAATAAAGGGAACAAAATATAACTTCAAAATATACCTATTGTTATAACCCTCTGAGAGATAATAGAAGAATTGTATCTTTAGCAGAAGAAAACAATGCTATAAAAGGAACAATCAGACAACAAAAAAAGTGACAATTAAAATATATACCAGTTAAAGGTAAAATAATAATAATAGTAATAAAAGATTTAGATAAGTGTAGAAATCTTCCAAAAAGAGAAGAAAAGTAAAGAGATAAAAATAAGAAATGAATGAGAATAGAGTTACCCAACATCTGATGAATAAGAGTTTCCAAAAGGGAGAAAAGAGAAAGCGGAGAGGGTAAAATTAACAAAGACATATGACAAGAAAATGTCCCAGAACTAAAAGATAACAGAATGAATTTGACAGAAGGTACTCTGTGCCTTGCATAATTAATGAAAAAACTACATAGAAGAACATAAATTAACGCTATAGTTACATGATCTCCAGAGTGTTACATGGCAGATTACTTACAATGGAAATCACACTTTGGAAATGGAGAGGTCTGATGGTTGCTATTCTAGCAGAGTAATCAAAATTAATATCACCAACAGTGAGATGACTTGATATTGCATGCTCTCTGATGAATGCAAAATATGAAGTCTACACATCATCTATTTAATTTTCTTGCCTAAAATATTTAACCTGAATGTAATCATAAGAAAACATTCAATAAATTTAAAATGAGGAAGATTCCGCAGGGCAAAAAAAAAGCCAATAAAAGGAAAAAATAAAAAGGGAAGAGAACTAGCATTAAAAACAAACAATGGCAACAATAAATAAATAATGGACACTGTAGGGACAATTAGGGAAATCTGAAAATGGGCTGTATATTAGATAATATCACAAAATCTTTTTAATTGTATTAAATGTGAAAGTGGTATTGTGATTATGGAGGACAAGGCCCTGATTCTTAGGGACTATTCTAAAAATAAGTCAAGGAGTGTGTCATGATGTCTACAACTTACTTTCAAATGGTTTTGGGGAAAAAAAGGAAAAAAAGAGTTCTTATATACAAAGAAGTCACCCATGCACGAAGTAATGGTCAAAAATGACCACTGCTTAGTTATACCAACAAACATGAAAACCAAGGTCATGTTCAAATGAAGTATCAAAATATTTATTATATATTTTTCAATTTTTCTGTTCAGGCACTAGTACTGAAAGACAAATCTAAAAGTCCTGGTAAGGGTCCAGACCAGTGGCACAGTGGTTAAGTCTGCACGATCTGCTTTGGCAGCCTTGGGTACACTGGCTCAGATCCCGGTGCAAACCTATGCACTGCTTGTTGAGCCATGCTGTGGCAGTGTCCCACATATAAAGTAGAGGAAGATGAGCATGGACATTAGCTCAGGGCCAGTCTTCCTCAGCAAAAAGGGGAGGATTGGTGGCAGATATTAGCTCAGGGCTAATCTTCCTCAAAAAAAAAAAAAGAAAAGAAAAGAAAAATGGAAAAAGAAAAAAAAAAAATAAAAGCTTTGATAAACCCCAGCCTCTACTGTTCTCAAATATACTACTCCTCCAAAAAAGAAAAAAACAAAACCTTGCCTGCTTCAGTCTATAGTTATCTTTAATACCTTACATATTCAGAAACGGTTTTTATGTTTTGCTTTGCTTTTTTGTTTTTTATCTTGAGTTAACAGTCAGAGGAAATTTTCTGAAGAAAGGTTAATCTTCAGATTAACTGGATTAGTTTCCTAGGGCTGCCATAACAAAGTACCACAAACGAAGAGGCTTATAAAACAGAAATTTATTCTCTCACAGTTGTGGAGGTATAGTCTGAAATCAAGGTGTTAGCAGGATTGCTTCCTCCTGAGAATTCTGAGGGAGAATCTGTTCCAAGCCTCTCTTCTAGTTTCTGGTGATAACCAGCAATCTTTGACATTCTTTGACTTGTAAATGTGTCATTCCAGTCACCATCTCCGTTTTCATGTGGAGTTCTCTCTCTTTCTCTGCCTCTTCATGGTCTTCTTCTTATGAGGACACCAGCCATATTGGATTAGGGGCCCACCCTACTCTGATATGACCTCTTCTTAACTAATTACATCCACAACTACCCTATTTCCAAATAAGGTCCCATTCTGAGGTACTGGAGGTTAGGACTTCACATATATTTTTGGGAGAAACAATTCAACACTTAATAGTAACCAATGTAATTTTTCTGAATATGCCAGCCAGAATACAAAGATTATAAGTATATTTCTCTGTCTTTGTCTTGTAATTCTAAATGTTGCTCCACAACTGAAAAATATTCATGAGCAGATGTGGACTTTTGTCCATGTGCATGGAAATGAATATAGGTATAGATACAGATTTTGATATAGAAACATATTTTGATATAGGCAGATATAGTATAGATACAGATATTCAGCAAAGAAAAAGACTATTGAAAACTTAGCCCATTTTTAAATTAATGGAATATTTCATCATGAATCAGATTCAAAGACGAAAAGCTTATATACTACTGACTTTCTCAATGAGTCTGTTTCTCTCATGACTTAAATAGAAATTTCAGGGAGAATTGGTGGCTTAGTGAAAACTGATAAAATGTAAACTAAATTTGATCTCCAATGGCCAAGAATAGGAATCAAAATCAAAAGATATATGACCTAAAATTTCCCTGTGTACCCTAACCACCACGCAAGTAATTTGGCCTCTCTGAAATCTTGTGTTACTCCAAATAGATAAAAGTCTTCCAATTAACTTTGATAATTGATATCAGCATATTATTGGATCTGGGTTTTGCAAATCCTCCTCACAGAGGGATCCTAATGACTTGGGAAGTCAGAATCAATCCAGGCAATAAGCATGAAAGAATGAAGTCTGATACACAGGTAGTAAAACAGTGTGTTTCCATGAGCCCTACGATCTTCAGCTTCCTTTCCTTTAATTTTCCACCCCAACCCCACCCCCCACAAAATATGAATAAGGGTAAGATCTGTAATTTTATTTTTCCCCAGAATTTTTAAATAGAATTCATTATTATTGTTAACCTTGAACAAAGATGTCTCATTTGTTGGTTTGTTTATTTACAGCACTTTGATTCCCCCTGTCTCTCTGGCCCGTGCGCTAGGAAAAAGAAAATATTGCAGTGAAACCCACAATACTGAGAATTTTCTAGCCAACTTAAATTTCAACAATTTACAGCTTTAGTGGTCTAATTATTATTGTCTTATTATTTTTATAAAAAGAAAATTTTATGTATTTAATAATCTTATAGATAATGGTATCAGGCAATAGCTCCAGTTTAACCAAAGCATGAATTTATTACCTATTTACTTTCTACAGTTCCTATTCTGTGCTGTTATTGTTTTTAAATTTTGTAGGTCATACAATATGAATGTGTTTAACATACTTGTGAAAGAGATCTAAGTAGTTCCCTCAATCTAAAACTTTAATTCATAAATTATTCTTATTTTTGGAAAAATATTACCTTGTTCAAGATCTGTGGATGCTACAGAGCCTAAGTTACTGTCTCAGCTTGTTTGAGACTGTAGGGGAGCAGAATTGGCCGTCCCAAAATGTGTCTCTCTGGCTTGATTATTTTTAACAACAAAAGACTCAGGAAGAAGCATTGACTATGGCCCTAACTGCCTAACAGAATTTGAGACTGAAGGCCTGTTCCAGGAAGGAGCTGTCACACAGACAACTATGGTATAACATGAACTAGGTGTGGTAGACAGGGAGGAACCCAGCGAGGCACCTTTGATCAAAGTCCTCTCCATGTCCCACTGTCTCTGCATGGTGTGGCCAACATTTGTTCACCAAACATCTGCTTTTCCATCTCTATGTGAATTGCTCTCCTCCTCTTTGCAGTCCCAAACCACTACCCCCAACACTCTCTTTTGTCTTTAGCTAAAGATGGTATTTAAGATGGTGCCTTCAGCCATTTTAGTGAGTTACTCAATGAGTAACAAGTAAAACTGAGGAAATCCAAATCAGATCAGTGAATTGTATCAATCTCAATATGCTGGTTGTGCCATCCTTTTATAAACTGTGACTATTGGGGAAAATGAGGAGAGAGTATACAGATTCTCTCTGTATTATTTCTCACATCTGTGTATGGATCTATAATTATCTCAATAAAATTTCAGTTAAATCTAGATTATTGTTTTAAATGTCATATTAGTATAAATTAATTTATGATCAGTTTTAAAATTACTCGAATGTAAAAGCACCCAAGATTAAGTTTTTAGTATGTTTTACACAGTCACTATAATCTTCGGGTTATAGGTCAGACATCAAATTGCAGTTTAAAGGAATAAACATGGCCAAGTCTGTTCTGAACCAAGAAGCTTCCAATCAATGAAGAAATAACCTCAAATATCAGTCACTCAATTTTTTAAAGTAACATTTTTGCTATACATAATTATTTATTTTCGATGATAAATTTGATATCCTATGCTATTAGGTTGTCAATGTTTATGATAAACAAAGTGCAAAATTGGAGGCTAAACACATCTATTTGTCATCATTTCTTTTATACTTTTGGTACAGACCACAGAAAGGCAATAATTCAGCCAATTATGGCTCCTAAGAATTTCTTAAGTGTCTTCACATTTTAAGTTTTCTTAAAACATAAAAACTACAATTCTAAAATGATTTTGACATTTTTCATTCTCTTTTAACTGGTTACCGTAGCTCATTTCAGCAACCCAAAGACCTTCTAAACCTTGAGCAATGCTAATCTATTTCTGTGAAAATTCTTTTATATAGTTATTTACAAAGCTCTTTCTTTGGCAAAAAAGAGAGCTGCAGCATCTGTATTTGTGGTCCTTAAGAAGAGAGTGATGAGAGTGTAATTAGAAGGTTAATTATGAGGAAGCTTAATCTGTAGGCAATAAGTTTCATTGTTGTTCATAAAATTGAAATCTTGTTTCTTTGAACTATACCCATAAAAGCTCTCAAAGCTCGAGAGACGGGGATTGTCGACACTGTGAGCTCTTCATTTAATTCTGGCCAATACAACTACATAGTTATGTTTCCTAGAACAGACTAGAAAGAGATTTTGGCCCAGCTTCTGTTTTTATTAAAGCTCAGGGCCAGGGATATTTAGCTAGTTTTCTCATGAAATCACAACCCATTGGTCTAAAATTAGAATCAAGCTCACAGTCCCATTACAAGTTATTTTATAAATACTCTGTGTCTCAGGCCAGCAGGTTGGCAACCATTGTTAGAGTTACTGTGTTCAGCACAAGTTCATATTAGAATGTTAATGTTATCCAGTACACAATATTACATTTTTCCCAAGACAGCGTTCTTGGGCTCCTAAAGTTCAAACCTAGGAAAACTCTCAGAAAGGTCTGAATGAAGATAGACTCGAAATCATAAAGTCCTGTCCATGAAATGTTACTCCCTTATGGATCGAGCAATACTTTATTAGTGCCTTTAAAAAAACAAACAAAATAAAACACAATAAAAATTTTTTAAAAACAACAGGCATCTGGTGAATCAAGGATTTTTTTCATTTTATTTTGGCATAGCTGCATGTTAAGCAGATTTTAATCACTCTCATCATCTATATGGACAGTGAAGAAATTGTATAACCCCAGGGTGACAGTTAAATTTTAAAGCCCTTAGTACAAAATAAAGGGCTATTTTTAGATGTTTAGATTGCCTTTGTGGGGCGTAGCTCTTTATGACTTTATTAGTTAGGGGCTACAAGAAGGAGTCGTAAGGTAAAGCTTGCAGTGTTCCCACAGCTTGCTTTGCTGTCTCTTCATAAACCCTTTCCATTTGTTTCTTATTTCCTACATCCAAGAGAGGTCACAGAGTCAACAAAATATTCCATTTTTTATCTTAGCATCAATTGACAAGAGGGTTTAGAAGCTTCATCCCCCTACTCCCATCCCAGAGAATTTCTTAAACTATTTTTAATCTAAAACTGTACTCTCCCTTGAATTTTTGAGGCCAGGCTTTATGACTGCGATGGGTGGAGCATTTCATTGTATATTATGATATAATACATAATATTGATACATTTATAATTGTATAGATTCTTCCATCATGGGGATAATTCCTATTTGATCCCTGTCTATTTCTTTAATGTACAAATGTACACTGCTTATCTTTACACCCATAGCATAAACATGTTTTTGTATAAATATTAAATGGGGCTAGAATTTAAATACTTTATTCTAGGCATTTTGTGTGTTTGTTTGACTTTCCCCACACCCTTTTCTCCTCAATGTCAAAGACCTCAAGGTCTCCTCAGATATATATGTAACTTTGCTACATTTCTGTGCATATAGCTAAGTTTGCTGTTGAGGCCGTTCGGTTGGTGGTACTTTGTTACAGCAGCCCCAGCAAACTCATACACTCTGAAGACACACTAATGCTTTTTACCACGTAACTGTTGCTTACATTTCATTGGCCTAAACTCAGTCACATGGCCTTTTCCCACTTCAAGTTATACTTTAAAACATGATCTTATATGAGTAAGAAATAAAAAGGTAGAAAACTAAGTGTTGGTACAAATATAGTACTTTCGGTTTTATAATATGTAAGGCATTGCTTACGCCTTCCACAATGCCAGGCATAGTTTGTAAATGTATGTCAAATCTAAAACTTCTTCCACTCTCTTCTCTGTCTACAGGCAAGACACAGAGTGACTAACAGTACTGTCTCTGAGTCACACAGGGCTGAGTTCTAATCCCTGCTTTATCAATCTATTTGCTGCACGAATTTGGAAAATTTGCAAGTTTTCTAAGCACCAGTTTTTTTCCTGAAAAATGAGGATTCTTGTATTTACTTCATAGAGCATCTGTGGGAAGAATTAGATAATATACGTGAAAAGTCTTACCACAAACTGATTTTTCTTGTACTTCATCATGTTGAAAACTTCAGCATTGCCTCTGAATCATCTGGCCTACGTACAATAAATAAGCAAGCAGCCTTATTGCATTTATCCTCTTAATATTGGTGTTCTGTTTTGTTTTGACTTTTAGTCATGCATTCTAATTCTTCTGTCAATATTTTGGATCAAGACCTTATCACTTCTTATTTGAACTATTGACATCGGGCTTCCAGATAATCTTTCATTTTATCCATCACATTAGTTCCAGTTTAACTTTAAGAACACACCTAGTACTACCAATTACATTTTGAATGTCTCAAATGACTTCCTTGTCATCTCCTGAATTTAATGCACATTCTTTATCACAGCATAACCTAAATACCTAACATCTCCTTCTTCTGTCTTACACACGAGTTGTTCTTGCAAAAGTTTAAACAATTTGTTAAAACATACATGCTTAGCGTCACTGCTTCCAACAGTAAGAGCTTTGTAAATCTTTGACTATTTAATTTACAAATTCTCTTTAACTACCTATTTAACAATCTCCTTTTACAATCCATCCAGCAAAATACAAGCTCCCTAAAACTTTAAGGCACTTTAAATTATTCTAAATTTACTTGGAATATATCACAGTCTTGTGAGTTTTGATATACTTTTTTCAGCAATAATGTTAAAGTAATTTGAAGTTTTCTTTTATAATCATATGGCTAATGAATGTGCACTATAGGAAGATTGTAACACACAAATAACTATGGTTATTATTAACTATTATTACTATTATGGAATAACTATTATTAACATGTTAATGATGTATTATTTTCAAATTATTTCTATCCATCTCTCCATGCATCCGTTATTCATATTTCCATCTACAAGTCCACAGACACTCTCTTATAGAAAATTCAGCAGAGATATCAAATTTGCCTTATGCCTTTTTTTACACAAATCTGTACCTTGAATATTTTTCAATGTCTTTAAATTTCCTTTGCCGTCAGAATTTAAATAGTTTGATTTTTTTCATTAATTAATACCAGTGATTTATTAAAGCAATTATGCATTATTTGGATATTTAGGTAGTTTCCCGTTTTTCATGGATACAAAAATTTCATGATAAACACACTTATCAACATACTAAGAAATATTTCTGAACACCTATTATTATTTTCTTAGCATAAATTTTAGAGTTGAATGTTATTGCTTGATCAAAAGCCACACACACTTAAAGCCTTTATATACGTTTTGTTAAATATTCCTTTAAAACCATTACATAAATTTAAAATCTCACTTGAAGTTGGAAGAGAGTGAATCCTTCTCAATACTTTCATTTACATGGGTTATTTCATTAAAAAGAAAACAAACTCATTGCCAACTATGTGAGCAAAAATAAAATCTCATTGTTTGAATCTGTATAAACTTCTTTTGTGAACTGTGGTGAATGTTCTTGTTCCGTTTATAAATCAAGGCATTTGTCTTTCATTTTGTGATTTGTCTGACATTAATTTATAACTTTTCCTGCTAATAACTTGTCTTTAATTTTGTGTGCGTGTATATGAATTCCTATTATCATTAGCCTTTGTCTACTTGTCTTCCTTATTTTGTAAATTGTTCATTTTCTTTGTCAGTTTTTATAATATGTTATAAAAGTTCTTCATATATTAAGGATATTAATCCATTTGCACTATTTTTAGAATTTGGGAAGCTCTTGATATTAATATTTTCCATATTCATGTAGATTTCCTATTTAAGGGTAATTTGGTTTCTAATGATTTTTCCATTAATTCTCTTGGAATTTTGTAGGTTTTAACATATCACTTGCAAGTAATGATCACTTAAATTTCAGTTTTTCTAATATTTATACCTCTTAATTCTTTTTTTTACTTGGTTAACAGCCTATACTATCTTGAAGCATGCTGTCTAATAGTGATAGTAGCCACTCCTTAACTTTTATAATGTTATAACTAAGAATACTGACGACTTTAGGTTTCTGATAACATTTTTATAATGTTAATTTTTACCATGTGATTTTCCAGATAATGTTGGTAATAATAATCATCATAATTTTTAACATTTATTGAAAAGTTCCTATGTGCTAGGGAGTACTAAACAGTGTAAATTCAAGTATGTTATTATGATTTCTGTCAATATCTTAAGAGAGACCAACAAAGAAATACTAGTCCTAGTACTGTGATAATTAGATTTCCAGGAAGACAGGAAAGAAAGAATGGAATAGAAACAATATTCAGAGACATATGACAGAGACTTTTCAAAAACAGATGAAAGATATTAGTACACAAATTCAAGATCACCAAACTTTAAGCAAGATAAATATAAAGCAAATCAGACTAGGCACATATTAGCCAAACAGCTGAAAATAAAATCCAAGTAGAAAATTGTTGAGTATCCAGAGAAGGAAGACACATTACCTTCAGTAAGACACAAAAATAAAAATTATAGCTGATGTCACGATAATAGCAGTGAAAACTGGACAAAACGGAATGACTTCTTTAAAACGCTAAGGAAAATAACTGAACATTTAGAATTACATACTCAGCGAAAATAGCTGTCAAGGATATAGGGGAAATGAAGATGGTTTCTTAGAAATAAAATTTAAAGAAATTTATCACCATTAATCTTGCAAATAGGACATTTTAAAATGGGGTCTACAAGCAGAAGGAAAATATTTCCAGATAGAAACATGAAAATGTAGGAGGAAAGAAAAATGCAAGAAAGGGTAAATGTGTAGATTAGCAACTTGAAATTGATTGAAAAACATACTGATGAAGTCTTGTGGAGTTTAGAATATAGAGAAAACTAACATATCTGAAAAAAATATATTAATTCAATTTAGGGAGAAGGAAGCTATGAGGTGTCCACAATATCTTATTTCCTGTGTTGGATGTTTTCAGGACATGGTGTTTTCAGTTTGTGAAAATTAATGAGACTGTACACTTATGATAAACGCACTTTATCTATGTATATAGAGATCATTATGCATATTAGAGATCAATTTTTTAAAATAAAAACTCAATCCTAGTCTAATAGCAAATTAACTTTCCTCATCCAACTCAGGTTGACCTCAGAGTGGGAAATCTAAGGGTAAAAAAGTAGAAAATTCATTTTCTTTATTACTTCCTCACTTGATTTTCTATTCCTCTTTTCCCACTCACTGTACTGATTCCAGCATTTCCAGGTAAATGGGAAGGGGAGAGGTGAAGTGCAATAAAGTTTCACTCAATTGGTGTGGTTGTAACCGTGTTGCTGCTCTCTCACGATATTGTGTGTTTAACTAGCTTCACTAGACAGATTTTTTCTGGGTTCTTTAGAGACTTGCAATTTCCTGGGCAGTCCAAAAATTCCTTTGACTGTTATAACTTACCTTCCTAATCTTCTAGCAACTATTCCTCACTAACTCCGTCTGTCACCTGTCAACTCTACGTGCTTATCTTGCATAAGTTTTTATTTTGTTTTGAATTGTAAGTATTTTTACCAAGATCAACCAAGCCAAGATCTCTTCCTTGGAGTCTCTATCTTTTGAAAGGGAAATATGCAACAGCCCCACCAATCTTTTGGAAGTATGAGTTCTTTTCATGCAGCCCTATCTCTTTACTCTGCCTCCACAAGCCTCCCACCAGCCTCCAATTTTTAGAATTTTTCAGACGTGAATCTGTTGACACTCCCAGCTCCCTTAAACTCCAGAGTACACCTGCTAAGGTTTTTAAGTAGTTCTGAAGTCCCCCTCACTTGGATTGAGATAGGGAGTGAGGAAATGCGAATGTTTCATTTATTAAAAATTAAATAATTTATTTTTATTGAGGTAACATTATATAAATTTCAGGTGTACATCATACTTTGATTTCTGTGTGGATTACATTATGTTAACCACACAGAGATTAATTACCACTCTTCACTGTACACATGTGCCCTGTCACTCCTTTGTCCCTCTTCCTCCCTTGCTTCTTCTCTGGTAACCACAAATCTAATCTCAGTATCTATGTGTTTGTTGGTTTTTCTCTCTGTTGTTGTTTTTATCTTATGAGTGAAATCTTATGATATGTGAGGTATTTGACTTATTTCTCTAAGCATAATACCCTCAAGGTCCATCCATGTTGTCATAGATGGCAGGATTTCATCTTTTTTTATAGCCAAGTAGTATCCCATTTGATGTATTTGCCACATCTTTATCCGTTCATCAATGGATGGGCACTTAGGTTGTTTCCAAGTCTTAGCTGTTGTGAATAATGATGCAGTGAACATAGGGGTGCACATATCTTTTTTGATTAGTGTTTCTGTGTTATTTGAATAAATACCCAGAAGTGGCATAGCTGGATCATGTAGTAGTTTTTTTCTTAATATTTTAAGGAATCTCCTTACTGTTTTCTACAGAGGCTGCACCAGCTTGCACTCCTACCAGCAGTGTATGAGAGTTCCTGTTTCTCCACATCTTCTCCAACATTTGTTATTTCTTGTCTTGCTAATTATAGCCATTCTTATGGGAGTGAGGTGATATCTCATTGTAGTTTTGATTTGCATTTCTCTAATAATTAGTGATGCTGGACAACTTTTGATGTGCCTTTTGGCTATCTCTATATCTTCTTTGGAAAAATGTCTGTTTAAATCTTTTGCCCATTTTTTAATTGGGTTGTTTGTTTCTTTGTTGTTGAGATGTATGAGTTCTTTATATATTTGAGATATTAACCCTTTATCACATATGTGGTTTGCAAATATCTTCTCCCAGGTGTTAGGTTGTCCTTTCGTTTTTTTGATGATTTCCTTTGCTGTGCAGAAGTTTTTGTTTGATGTAGTCCTATTTATTTATTTTTTCTTTGTTTCCCTTGCCTGGTGAGACATGGTATTCAAAAAAATGCTGCTAAGACCCAGGTCAAACAGTGTGCTCCCTATGTTTTCTTCTAGATGTTTTATGGTTTCAGGTCTTACATTCAAGTCCAGTCTATTTTGAGTTAATTTTTGTGTATGGTGTAATATAACGGTCTGTGTTCATTCTTTTGCATGTGGCTCTCCAGTTTTCCCAACACCAATTTTTTGTTTTTCGGGTTTTTTTGGTGACAAAGAGTGGCCTGAGCTAACATCTGTGCCAATATTCCTCTATTTTGTATGTGGGACACTGCCACAGCATGACTTGATGCATGTTGTGCAGGTCCGTGCCCAGGATCTGAACCTACAAACCCTGGGCTGCTGAAGCAGAGCATGTGATCTTAATCACTAAGCAACTGGGCCAGACCCATCCCCCAACACCAGTTATGGAGAGGCTTTCCTTTCTCCATTGTATGTTCTTGTCTCCCTTGTCAAAAATTAGCTGTCCATAGATGTGTGGGTTTACACCTGGGCTCTTGATTCGGTTCCATTGCTCAGTGTGCTTGTTTTTGTGCCAGTACCGTGCTGTTTTGATTACTAAAGCTTTGTAGTATATTTTGAAACCAAAGAGTGTGATACCTCCAGCTTTGTTCTTTTTTTCTCAGGATTCCTTTGGCTATTCAAGATCTTTTGTTGTTCCATATAAATTTTAGAGTTCTTTGTTCTATTTCTGTGAAAAGTGTAGTCAGGCTTTTGATAGAGATTGCATTGAATTTGTAGGTTGCTTTAAGAAGAATGGTGCCTTAATGATGTTAATACTTCCAAACAAAGAGCCTGGAATATCTTTCCATTTGTTTGTGTCTTCTTCTCTTCCTTTCAACAATGTTTTATAGTTTTCAGTGTACAAGTCTTTCACCTCTTTGGTTAAATTTATTCCTAGGTATTTTATTCTTTTTGTTGCAATTGTAAGTGGGATTGCATTCTTAATTTCTCTTTCTGCTATTTCATTGTTAGTGTATAGAAATATAACTGATTTTTGTATGTTGATTTTGTATCCTGCAGTTTTACTGTATTCATTTGTTATTTCCAGAAGTTTTTTGGTGGATTCTTTAGGGTTTTCTCCCTAGAAATTCATGTCATCTACACATAGTGACAGTTTTACTTCTTCCTTTCTAATTTGGATCCCATTCATTTCTTTTTCTTGTCTGATTGCTCTGGCAAGGACTTCCAATCCTATGTTAAATAAGAGTGGCAAAAGTGGGCATCCTTGTCTGGTTCCTGTTCTTACAGCAATAGCTTTCAGTTTTTCTCTGTTGAATATGATAATAGCTATCGCTTTGTCCTATATGGCCTTTATTATGTTGAGGTACTTTCCCTCTAAACCCATTTTGTTTGTAGTTTTTATCATGAATGGCTGCTGTACCTTGTCTAATGCTTTCTCTACATCTATCGAGATGATCATGTGATTTTTTTATTCTTTATTTTGATAATGTGGTGTATCACATTGATTGATTTGCAGATGTCGAACCATCCCTGCTTCCCTGGAATAAATTCTACTTGATCATGGTGTATGATCTTTTTAATGAATAGCTGTATTTGATCTGCTAGTATTTTAGTGAGGATTTTTGCACCTAAGTTCATCAGTGATATTGGCCTGTAATTTTCTTTTTTTGTGTTACTCTTGTCTGGTTTTGCTCAGGGTAATATTGGCCTCATAGAATGAGTTAGGAAGTTTCCCCTCTTCAGTTTTTTGGGAGGGTTTGAGAAGGATAGGTATTAAGTCTTCTTTGAATACTTGGTAGAATTTACTGGGAAAGCTGTCTGGTCCTGGACTTTTGCTTTCTGGGAAGTTTTTGATCTCCTTACTGTGATTGGTCTATCCAAATTCTCTATTTCTTCTTCATTCAATTTTAGAAGGCTGTATGATTCTAAGAATTTATCCATTTCTTCTTAATTACTCAATTTGTTGGTATATAGCTCTATAGTATTCTC
The DNA here is from genome assembly GCF_021613505.1 of Equus quagga. NCBI lineage: Eukaryota > Metazoa > Chordata > Mammalia > Perissodactyla > Equidae > Equus > Equus quagga. The sequence goes on from NC_060268.1 coordinate 138,196,427, forward strand.
TTATGATCTTTTCCATTTCTGAGGTGTCTGTTGCAATTTCTCCTCTGTCATTTCTGATTTTATTTATTTGGGGCTTCTCTTTTTTTGATGAGTCTAACTAAATGTTTGTCAATTTTGTTTATCTTTTCGAAGAACCAGCTCTTATTTTAATTGATTTTCTCTATTGTCTTTTTAGTCTCTATTTCATTTAATTTCACTCTGATTTCTACTATTTCCTTTCTTCTATTGATTTTGGGCTTTGTTTGTTCTTCTTTTTCCAGTTCTTTTAGGTGCACTGTTAGATTGTTTATTTGAGATCTTTCTTGTTTGTTGAGGGTATTGCTTCCCTCTTAGAGCTGCTTTTGCTGTATTCCATAAATTTCTGCGAGTCATATTTTCATTTTCATTTGTCTCCAAGTATTTTCTGTTTAATCCCTTGATTTCTTCATTGACCCAATAGTTGTTCAGTAGCATTTTGTTTAATCTCCGCATATTTGTGGTTTTTCTGATTTTCTTCCTGTAGTTGATTTCTAGTTTCATACTGTTCTAGTCAGAAAAGATATTTGGTATTATTTCAATCTTCTTGAATTTATTGACACTTGTTTTGAGGCCTAGTATGTGATCTGTCCTGGAGAATGTTCTCTGTTTATTCAAAAAGAATGTGTATTCTGCTGTTTTGGGATGGAATGTTCTGTATAGATCTACTAAGTCCATCTGGTCTAATGTATAATTTATTTATATTAGATCTTCCGTCTGTATAACCTATCCATTGGTGTAAGTGCAGTGTTGAAGATTTCTTTGATAATTTTCTTGTCCATATTTGTGGTCTTTTATTTTCCTCTTAAATAAGTCCTTTTAACATTTCTTGTAAGGCCAGTTTATTGGCAATGTACTCCTTTAGTTTTTGCTTGCCTGGAAAACTCTTTATCTTGTCTTTCCCTCTGATTGATAACCTGATCTTGCCAAGTAGAGCATTCTTGGCTGTAGGGTTTTTCTCTTCAGCACTTTGAATATATTGTCCCACTCCCTTCTAGCACGTAAGATTTCCGCTGAGATGTCAGCTCATAGCCTCATTGGGTTTCCTTTGTATGTAACTTGTTGCCTTTCTCTTGCAGCTTTTAGAATTCTCTCTTCATCTTTAATTCTTGACATTTTAATTATAATTTGTCTTGGTGTGGGCCTCTTTGGGTTCATCTTTTTTGGTGCTTTTTGTGCTTCCTGTACTTAGATGTCTCTTTCCTTCCTTTTGTTAGGTAGGTTTTCACCTTTTATTTCCTCAAATAGGTTCTCTACCCTTTTATCTCTCTCCTCTCCTTCTGGGACATCTATAATATCTATAATATGGAGTACACTTGATGTTGTCCCAGAGGTCCCTTAGACTGTCTTTGTTTTTTTTAATTTTTTTTTCCTGTTCAGTGTAGGTGATCTCCTCTACTCTTTTGTCTAGCTCTCTGATCCATTTTTATGTGCCATCTACTTTGCTGTTGATTCCCTGTAGTGAATTTCTCATTTCCATTATCGTATTTTTTGGTTCTGATTGGTTCTTTTTTGTATTTTTCAATTCTTTATGGAACTTCTCACTGTGTTTACCTATTCTTCTCCTAAGACCAGTGTGCATCCTTATGGATATTAGTTTATACTCTTTATCATGTAGGTTGTTTTTCTCTGTCTTGTTTAGTTCTTTTTCTGAAGATTTATCCTGTTCCCTCATTTGGAACATATTCCTTTGTCTCCTCATTATTCCTACTTCCCCGTGCTTATATCTTTGTATTAGGTAGATCAACTAGATCTCCCAATCTTGGAGATGTGGCCTTACATAAGAGATGCCTTATGGGGCCCAGCAATATGCTTGCCTCTCATTACCAGTTCCAAAGGTACCAAGAATGTCTCCTGTGTGAACAATGTGCACCCTTCTGTTGTGGCAGAGTTGCTCTTCCTGCAGGTACAGAGGTAGGCAAGACTGTCTCCTTGGCTAGCTGGCTGTTAGGCTCAGCTGCATGCAGCTGCTACAGTCACTTATTCACTTTATTGTGTGGGGGAAGCCCCAGCACAGCTGGCTGCAAGGTCTAATAGCACACACCTGCTGCTATTTTGCTGTTAAGTGAGTCAGGCTCCCAGTATGGCTGGTTGCTAGGCTAAGGGACTCAGAATTCTTGTAGGCCTCTGGCCTGGGAAACTGTTGTCAGCTCTCTCAGAAGTGCATCCGGCTGAAGCTAGCCCCAGGCATGGCAGCACGCATTTGTTTCAGGCATTGGAATGTGGGGCAGATCCTGTATGTGGCTATTTGAGAAGGTCAGCATCACAAGTCTGCTGCAGCCAACAAGCCCCACTGCCCACAGACCCACAGACTCAAAGAACACAGCCTCACCCATGCCTATGCTCTGGTTAAGTGTACCCACTCACCCCTCTGCAGAGGTCCCACACACCCCCACCTTCTCAAGCTCACAAGTTCCCCACAGTCTTGCTGGTGGGTGCAGCTAGTCCTTTGCTGAGCTGGATTAAATAGATACTCTAATCAGAGGGGAAAGCCCTGTGCTGACAGGCCAGAGGAAGAACTCCAACGGCATCTGCCAGCATCTGTGTCAGCATGCCTGAACTAGGTCACAATAATGGCTGCCGCCAGTTTCTCAGTCCCCAGGGAGGTGGGCCCCACTGCATCCTGTCTCTCTGAGACATGCTCAGAGCTTATCAAGTGAGTCTTTTTTTTACCAAAGGACTATGCACCTTTCTTTCTGGTGATTTTGTGTTGGTTTCTGGAATGGATGAATCTGTGTGTGGCCTCTTTAAGACCAGGCTTTTGTTTTTCTTATGTTCGATAGCTTTTCTGGGGGTATTACTTGTTGACTTTAGTAGCCAGCAAGCCAGATATTATGACACTCATCTCAGATGTGCTGAATTCAAAGGCTGCTTATCGTGGATCTGTTCTCCAGCTCAGATGCCCTGCTCCTCCAGGAAAAGCTTCGTACTTTAAGATTGCTCCCAGCCATGAAGGACCATAGGCAGAATGTGTTTTTTCCTCAGCAGAAAGGCATTTCTACCTCTTCCATCTCTGTCAGTGTTGTCCCTTGTTGTGGGGGTTCTTTTTATCCAGTTTCCAGTTTTCTCTCAGAGATAATTGTTCTATCGGTAGTTGTAAATTTGTTGTGTCCATGGGAGGAGGTGAGTTCAGAGTCCTCCTACACCACCATCTTCCCAGCAATGCCCCCAAGAATGTGTCTCAGAGATAGCATATTAGTAATGTGTGCTTGAGGAGAAGGGAGGAATTCTAACCATTAGCTTGAGCTTTTCATTATGGTTACAGAGGGTGGGAAGCAGCAGAAGGAAAACATTAAGGGCTAGGAACTGCTGGGGTTACAACCTGATTTAAATTTCTCCCTCACCTCCCAAGCGATCCTGCTTTTCTGGGATTAGGGAACACAGCAATCTGTTATAACTACCTCGCCCACTGTTTTGGGGCAAGGCAAGGAATAAAGATGGAATTCTCAGGACCTCCCTGTCTGCTGGGGCCTGTGTCCTTTTCCACTCTCAGCTAGTCTTAGGTGTTGCCCTACTATGTCTCCCTTCAGCTCATGATGTTTAGGCACTTCTGCTTTTATGTCCCAAGGTGGTGTTGGAGAATTCACTCAGGAGAGAGTAGAATTGAGAAAAGAACATGCCTAGAAAGTTCTGCGGCAACTGGCTCTCTCCTTTTATTGTCTCCCATTTGCCTCCAACACTAGGAACTACATCACCATCTGTTGCCTTAAGTTTTTCTCACAGTTTTCACTTCTGTAACTTCTTCAGGGTTGAAAATAGTGCTTGTTTACTATCTTGCCCTGATTACTTTGACCCAAATAATTTGTTCAACACCTATACAGCCATGTGCCACTTAATGACAGGGATACATTCTGAGAAATGTGCCATTAGGCTGTTTTATTGTTGCATGAACATCAGAGTGTATTGAAGGGGAACAAAATTTGCCACCTCAAAATGTGTATGACATGAAGATTATTTTAGGCTGATTATTTTTAAAAAACAAAAGACTCAGAAAGTTTTTCTTGTTACCTCCCCCTTAACTGTCTAAAATAATTCAGATAAAAAAATTTGTCTCAGGGGCTGGCCCCATGGCCGAGTGGTTAAGTTCGCGCACTCAGCTGCAGGCGCCCCAGTGTTTTGTTGGTTCAAATCCTGGGCGCAGACATGGCACTGCTCATCAAACCATGCTGAGGCAGCGTCCCACATGCCACAACTAGAAGGACCCACAATGAAGAATATACAACTATGTACTAGGGTGCTTTGGGGAGAAAAAGGAAAAAAAATAAAAATGAAAATAATAAAAATCTTTAAAATAGAATTCTTTAAAAAAAAATAACTGTCTCAGGGGGCCAGTCCTGTGGCTCAGTGGTTAAAGTTCTGTGCATTCTGCTTTGGTCGCCTGGGGTTCACAAGTTCAGATCCTGATTGCAGACCTACTCCACTGATCAGACATGCTGTGGAGGTATCCCACATACAAAGTAGAGGAAGATTGACACAGATGTTAGCTCAGGGCTAATCTTCCTCATGCAAAAAAAGAGGAGGATTGGCAATAGATGTTGGCTCAGGGAGAATTTTCTACCCCGCCCCCCGACGCCCAAAAAAATTTGTCTCAGGAAGCAAGGTATCACCTGAGCATAACGTGAACTAGGTGGTAGACAGGGAGGAACTAGAATGTTCATTGGGCTTCTCTCTGTGTTTTTCTGTTTCTGCGTGGCCAAACACTTGTTTTCCAAATATTTGCTCCTTTTCACCTACCTAAAAATTGCCTTCATTCCTTTTGAAGTCCCTGACTCTCCTCACTTTAACATCTTTTGTTTTTAGCTGAGGATGGTATTTAAGGTGAGTGCTTCAGACATTTTGGCAAGTTACTTAGTTTTCCTGGGTTTCTCCCATGAATACATATTATTAAACTTTTGTTTGTTTTTCTCCTGTTAATCTGTCTTATATCAGTTTAATTCTTAGAGGAGCCAGAAGAACCTAGAAGGGTAGAGGAAAATTCCTTTCTCCTCTACAGCACTTACAGATACCTAGATGACATAGCCTACTACATGCCTAGGTTATATGGTACTAGTCTTACGGACCACTGTTGAATGTCCAGTCCATTGTTGACCGAAACATTAGTATGTGGTGCACAACTATATTTTCAAATAAAAGGAGAAAGATAATTTAGTCCAACACATATAGTTGGTTTAGATTTTGCATGTTTTCCAAATTGTTTGCTCAGGCTTTACATTAGGCAGTGAGTTCATTGACAATTATAAAGGAGAAGAATGCTGCAAGTGTCACTGCAAGTTTTTCTATGAATTACAAATGGTTAGAAAAAATGATATAAACAAAATTATATCACAGGTGGCTGACAAAAAATATTCATTTATTACACTACTCTAAAGGATATAAGCAAATAATTTTTATAGAATTATTCCTTTAATTTAGATTAATAAAAGTATTACTGCCTCATGCAACAATGATTTTTAATACATTTACTGATTGTCAGAGGATAAATAATCATGCCATTCATTTACATAACACCTCAAAGCATTTTCGCATATTCTTTCAGCTTGATGTTTATGACAATACTGGTAAGTAGGTAAGATCAGTTTGGTTTTTTTTTTTTGAGGAAGATTAGCCCTAAGCTAACATCCACCACCAATCCTGCTCTCTTTTCTGAGGGAGATTGTCACCAAGGTAACATCTGTGTCTATCTTCCACTATTTTGTACGTGGGATGCTGCCACAGTATGGCTTGAGGAGCACTGTGTAAGTTACACCCTGGATTTGAATTGGTGAACCCTGGGCCGCTGAAGTGGAGCACATGAAATTAGCTGCTACACCATTGGGCCAGCTCTGGTAAGATCAGTATTTTTAATACCTTTTCTGCTGAGGAAACCAAACTGAACACTAGTTAAATTATTTGCCTATAGTCTCAATGAAAGTAGCCACATAGAATTTAAACTCAGTGTTTTGCCCACTGTCCATTTTTCTTCTAGGATATGTCCTCTGTTAGAGGGTATTATGATCATGAATGAAGAGTTTTCACTTTCCTTTTCCCATCTCTAACACATAACATATAATTTTAATGCTAAAAAGTTACTTTGCAATGCATTCTCTATCACTAGCAATCTTAGAATTGTATGGTGCTGAAGATATTTTTACGCGATTTCCCTATCCTCTTCAGGTGAAGAATTACAAATGATACATTGGTGCAAATATTCAAGACAAATTATAATCATTTTAATAGGCACACCTATTATCTGATTTTTGAAACCAATTATTCTGTCACAGAAATTTCTATAACACACATCTTTGGTTTCCTGTTGTGAGTTCAAAATTTTATGTCAAATATGTGTGCTTTAGACAACTCAGTTGTCATTAAAATGGAAGATTGCTGTTTTGAGTTTATCAAGGTCATTGCTGTGTGGGAAAAGGAATGCATATTTTGATGAATTTCTGGCACATAATAAAAGAAAAAAAAATGTTTAAGCTGTCAGAATTGATTGCTCAGTTTTGGTAGAACAATAAATATGTGTTGGTCAGATAACAACTTGTGTAATAACAGTGTAATGAACAGGCACTAAGAAAGTAAACTTTTCAATAAGGTAATTACTTCCAGGGTGATGTGCATCATGCATGCCTGTAGTTCTTACGTGTCAAATTTTCTGGACCACTTTTCTCTGTTTATCTCTAAAGCAAACATCCAATCATGTATGATATTTGTCCATGGACAAAAATAGGTGTTTCTCGATGTGTGGATTTCCTGTCAGAAGCAGCTGGCGGCCTGTCAAGGAAATCTGTGTCTGTCTGTTGCAACAAGGCCTGGAGAGCACGTACCCTAATTGCAGGAGCATGGAATGACCAGATAGGAGGAAAAGAGTCCAAAAGCAAAAGACTGAAACCTTAGAAATATAAGCTGATTTCAAATTTTCACTTTGCTTTGTGAGATAAGAATGTTGAGGAAAAACTCTTTACTATAATGGAGTAATAACTTAAGGGAGAATGTTTAAAACATTGATGGCTTTTTAGCCGATGATTTAATTTAATCAAAAATTGTTTGTTGAACAACTGCTATGTGTAAAACTTGGCTGAAAGTATATAGAAAGATGTAAAAAATGACACAGGTCAAGAATGATAAGTACAGGTGACAATAATTGTTCAACTATTAAAATATAATCCAAGGAAGAATGTGCTTTGGGTATCACACAAACTTTAGTGCAACTCGTTAGTTGTGTAACTTTGGTTAATTGATTTAACTCTTACTGAAGTGTAATTAACATACACAAACTACATATATTTAAAGTACAGTTATAAGTTTTGACATATGTAGAAGACTACAAAACCATTATTATAATAAAGATAATGAAAATACCATCACCTGAAACAGTTTCCTCCTGCACCTTGGAAATCCTGCCCACTCAACCCTCCTCTGTCACCTCCCCACTCACCTTGTGCCCAAATCACAATATCTGCTTTCTTTCACTCTATATAAGTTTGTATTTTCTAGAATTTTATATAAATGCAATTATACAATATGGGCTTTTTTTCTCTGACTTCTTTCTCTAGTATAATCTTTGAGGTTCATCTAAACTATTGCCCTATATTAGTCACTCATCATTTTAATTGTATGTGTATTATTCTTCCATCATATGTATAGTTTTTATGTGGTTTCTTTGTGTGCAGACAAATTATCTGGCTCATGACCAAATCCATAAATATCTTTTCTTTCTTATTTTCCTATTCAAACTTTAGATTCCTGAATCATTTTCCAAGAGGAGTTAACCAGTAGAATAAAGTCTAAAATTTGCGCCATCTCCATTATAAGTGAATAAACTAGAATTCCATGTATATAATAATTCTCTTAAATTTAATTTGCAAGAATCTTTTATGCAGAACTTAATTTCTTCCTGGCTTATTTATAATAATCAAACTGAGAAGAAGCATACAGTAATTATATAAGGCTCTATCTAAACCTTTCATTTCATTTCTTTTTTTTTTTTAGAGATTTTATTTTTTTCCATTTTCTCCCCAAAGCCCCCCGGTACATAGTTGTATATTCTTCGTTGTGGGTCCTTCTAGTTGTGGCATGTGGGACACCGCCTCAGGTGGTTTGATGAGCAGTGCCATGTCCCTGCCCAGGACTCGAACCAATGAAACACTGGGCCGCCTGCAGCTGAGCACGAGAACTTAACCACTCGGCCATGGGGCTGGCCCCTCAGTTCATTTCTTAATCACTGAAACTGTTTGTTAGTCTTTTTCAGTGTTTGCTTGCAAACCCCAGTGGCTATTATGGTCAGGAAGGCGATGTAAATGAGTGAAGCAAGTTGGGAAGTCCATCAATCAGGTGTGTAGGTAGTTGCTGTGTGGAAAACACAGGCTGATGATTTTTCAAGAGAAACTATATTTCAGGTTTTTATGTGAAAACTTCAGATCATTACGTCTTAGCAAGAAATTTAATCACAAAATAGCCATATATGATCTCGAGGTATTACAATGCTTGTATGAACTGTAGAGATAACTAATATTTATTTTTAATTATTTCTTATTTATTTTAATTATTAATTCCTATTAGTCCTATTTATTTAAACAATAGCCCTTGAATAATTTTTTATCTTATTAAAAAATTCCATTAATTTCCATGAGTTTATTTATCTTTTATTTATTCTAAACCCAACCATAATATGGAGGTTTGTGTTATAGTCTCAAGATATTAGAAGGTAGCAAGTTGTTAATGGAAAAGGAGAATATCATGGACTTGGTCATTGGGATAGTTAAAGCTGGAATGCCAAATACGCATAACTTTAAATTTATCCATGTACTCTGTTAGCAAAAGCGACTACTCAGATGCTACAATGTTTTTGCACGGCTTATATAATAGAGTTTGAATTCAGAACTTAAGCTGAGTTATAGTATATTTTTTAAAAATGCTAATTTTCTTGCATCCCTGAATCAATGTTTTTTTACATTAGGATAAAACAAGGAGCAACTATGAATTATTTATCATAAATATAAGAATCACAAATTTACCACTAAGGCAACACTACAGAGCTAAAGCATTCAGAAAATCTACCTACAAGGGTTGGTCTGATTGTACATACAGCAGAATTTGACCTAGTGAATAAATTGCTTCCTGGATAACTCATAGTTGCGTTATTAAAATAATTCATTAAAGGCTGGCCCAGTGGCATAGTGGTTAAGTTTAAGCACTCTGCTTCAGTGGCCTGGGTTTCCAAGGTTTGGATCTGGGACAAGGACCCAGTGACACATGTCAGGCCACTCTTTGGTGGCATCCGACACAAAATAGAGGAAGATTAGCACGGGAGTTAGCTCAGTGACAATCTTCCACAAGCAAAAAGAGGAGGATTGGCAACAGATGTTAGCTCAGGGCCAATCTTCCTTACAAAACAAAAAATAAAATAAAATAATTGGTTAGTACACTGAACACCTGTTTGCCCTTACAGATCCGCTTTCCACCTTTCTCCACCCCATTAGAGGCTGGTCTGCAATCAATAACTTCTCTGGCCTTCCTACTGAATTGTGCCAATGAAAAACTCCAGCAAGAAATCTAGGTGAGAAATCATTGAAAGAAAAAACAAAAACAAACCATAAGTGCACAGTTTATAAAATTTTGAATTGTAGGTGGTCAGTCCCATGGCCAAGTGGTTAAGTTCACACACTCTGCTTCGGCGGCTCAGGGTTTCTCCAGTTCAGATCCTGAGTGCGGACATTGCACCACTCATCAAGTCATGTGGCATCCTGCATGCCACAACTAGAAGGACCCACAACTAAAAAAAATACACAACTGTGTACCGGGGGGCTTTGGGGAGAAAATGGAAAAATAAAATCTTTAAACAAAATTTGAGTTGTAATCCAAGATTTTATATATATACAAATATAATTAATAATATGGACAATATAAGGTGATTGTCAGTTCTTTATTAGAAAAAATGTAAAGATTTGAAAAGTCATTCAACCAATAATTAGTGTCCATTATATTGGTAATATATGAACATAGTTCACATAATTGAAGTAGCTAAGTCATCCTATACCATAAAATACTGTATCATGTTGAAAATTTACTTCTTGCCTATTTTCCTAATTTTACAATGTGTCATTCATGATTTCCAATATATAGTCATAAATGACTGGAAATACAAAAAAAACAATAATGTGCAACCGATAATTAAGAAAAAAATAAGTCAAGAGAAATAGATTTCAACATGATTAAAATATCAGAATTAGTAGAGAAGAACTTTAATACAGCTACTATAGCATATTTATGTTTAACCTTAAAATAAATTATTCTTCATAAGTGAAATGAAAACCATAAAAAGTTATCAATATTATTTTAAAAATTTAAAATTCTAACAATTTATAATAATCTTATTATAAATTATACTGTGTTATATATATATTATATGACAAATTTTAAGAATTTAAAATTTATGTGCCATAAAAAATTGGCCAGTCATCTGAGTAGCAAATTGGAGATGGTAGGAGAAATGGACAGTGAACTAGAAAGCAGCTACACAAAAACGATGCAATCTGAAATATAAAGAACAACAACAAAATTAAGTGCACAGAGACTTGATGACCTTAAGATAACATCAAGTGACCAAAACATGTAATTGAAGTTGTGAAATGAGATACACTTTAAATATAATTATAGATGGGTTGAAAGCACTAGGATGGAAAAAGATATATTTTGTAAAATATATGAATGAGAAAGTAAAACTCAAGAAAAAGATAATTGCCAAAGGTACCGGGGGACATTAGTAATAATAAAAAAGTTAATTTAACAGTAAAAACATAATAATTAATTACACAAGGTAAAAACTGAGAGTACTAAAGGGAGAAAAAGACAACAATCTTAGGTGAAAATTTTAACATTCCCATATCAGCAATTGAAAGAAAAGATAGAAAAAATGTGTAAGGAAATAAAAATCTAAACATCACCAATAAACATCTACAAAATGGAACATTCAACAGCTGCAAAATACACATTGCTTTCAGGTGTTCATCGCATATTTCCCAATGTGGACCTTAAGGTGGACCACAATACAAGTGTCATTAAATGTTAAAAGATTGAAATCTTACAGAGTAGAGTCTCTGAATACACAGTATTAAATTAGAAATTAGTAACATGATTTCTAGAAAATTTCAAAATATTATAAAAGCAGACATCTATAAAACTCATGGGTTGAACAAAATTACAAGGAAAATTAGAAATAATTTTTAGTGAATAATGAGGAGAGCTCAACATATCAAAATTTTTGTGTGCAGGGAAGACAAAACTGAGAGAAAATTAAATGCTTGTTAGAACAAAATAAAATGTATAAAATCATTGCTCAAAGTTTCCAAGGAAAGAAGCCAAAGAAAAACAGCAAATTAAACCTCCAGTTACTAGAAAGAAGAAAGTAGTAAAGGTAAGGACAGGAGAAAAAAAGAAAACAAGAAACCAGTGGTCAAAGTTATTCATGCTAAAGTTTTTTTTTTTAAGATTAAGTTGAGAAATACTCATTGAGACTGATCAAAAGAAATGAGAAAAACCACAGTCATCTACACCAGAAATAAAAGAAGGGATACAGCTAGAGATCTTACAGGATAAAGGGATCATGAGGGAATGTTATGAACATCATTTACTAATAAGTTTGACAATGTAGATGAAATTGACACATCCATTGAAAAAGAAACAGAAAATCTATATAGCTTTTAAGGAAATTGAATTTAATTAAAAATATTACAACCAAGAACATTTCCAGCCCCTGCAGTTTCTCTAAGACATGTAAAAAGGAAATAACACCAATCTTACACAAACTCCTTTGGAAAACATAAAAGCGAAAAGAAACAGGACCCCCGGGGGCTCGGGCTAGGTCTATGTCTTGTGTAGGAATAAGGTCCGTGGAGCATGTATAGTTGACCAAAATGAGGAGCTCTATGTTGAAGGAGAAAGGGGAGAGTATGTGTTGGTTCAGAGAGCAAAGTACCAGCTATACCATCTCATTCATTACTTCATTAACAATATTATTGGTTTAGCAAGAAATGCAGTGCAACCCTCTCTCACATAGAAAGTGTAAGGGGGAGGATCCCAGAAATATTGAAGGTATTTTTCCAGTGCATACCTTCTTTCTGCGTGTTTTTTTATTAGACTAGATTTTTATTTTTGTGTTATGCAATCTCACAGACATCCAAAGACGGGATACAGGTGTTCAACATAACAACTGAATGTGGAAAGTCAGAAACTGTGAAACTTCATTTCTCCTGAGGCGGCATGACGTCATGCCTCTTTGTCTCTGCAAATTTGTTCCAATTTTCTGCATTTCTTTATGGTCAAGTTTCCTCTCTCTATTAGTTTACACAGAGGAATAATGGGCAGTTCTGAATCCATAGAACCCTAGAGTTCAAATGTCCACAACTGTTGTTCTGATTCCACCTAAGCAAATTATAGTTTCAATTTAAAAAAATGAATGGAATTTATATTGATGGGTTTTCCCACATTTCATCCTGCTCTAAATAACACTGTTGAGGGTTGAGGATGGAGTAAATACCCAGCAGGAGGAGGTCTGTGTAAGAGATTTTCTTTACACAAAAAATAGGGGTGGGAAATAGTGGTTAGCAACTCATGCGCCTTCAATCAACGGGAAAGTGTTGACTTCAAAGCAAATCAACCATACGCATCACATATGAGAACACTAAGTTTGTATGTGTGTGAATAGTTGTGGCGGGCCCTGAGGAACGATCGTGTAGATCGTTTAGAAGATTCAATGCATTAGAATGCGACAAAGAATAGAATGAGGAATGAAAGAACATCCCAGATAGCAAAATACGACATAAAGCTGTAATAATTAAACATGAGGAAATTATACAGAAAAAATTTAACCAATGGAACAAAATAGTAGAAACATACTGTATATGTGGGAATTCAGCCTATGCTGAAGATGGCATTTTAATTTTTGTAGTGCACTACAGTAACTTATTAACTGGAGTACTTAATTTTACAACAAAACACTAGTCTAAGTTCTATGCTAGTATACTCAAGTACCCATTTCATACGTGCACTCTGATAGGCATCTTAAAATTAGTATGTACAAAATAGAGTTTTGACTCTTGCCATCTTCTTAAACCTATTATTTTTCTTGTTTGCCTCATCATATCATAACAAATTAAAAAACCTATCTACTCAATTGCACAAACACTTCCCTTTCACTCAATTCTCTTATTAGTTAAATTAACTTTATTAAAAAGGATAACTGTGCTGTCATTTAGAATAATGAGGCGATCCATACAATTACTTCTAGAAAGATTGTCTGAATATAGTGTTAAGTAGCTCAATAAAATTTAAAAAAATAGCATGCATCAAATGATCACTTAAATTTTTATATAAAATCAAAAAATAAAGCTATCTGGAATGATATACAGCAAATTTTAACAATAATTGTTTCTGATATAGCAGAAGCCATGTATGTGTTCATCATATCAGTTTCTCTTCCTGGACACACAGGAGAACTCCGTTTCTCAGATGCTCTTTTAGTTATGCTGGGACCATATAACTCAGTTCGGACTAGTGGGATAAAACAGAAATGAAATAGGAAAAGCTTGGTCCTATGCACCTCTCCATGAATAACTCTGGAGATTATGTGTTCTGATAGCAAAACTACAACATGGAGAAGGGCTTCCTGGTCAGTATAAGTCCTTATGCAAAGAAAAATTAAAACTTTCTTTTTCTATGATGCTGAAGCATAGCATATCCTTTCCTAATTAATATTTTAAAGAAATGAGATGATGGGGAAAATATCCCCTTTTAATTTAGATGTTACTAAATTGCATGTAGTTAAAAAAAAGCTAGCTACACATTCTGGAATGTGTAATTTAACTTGCTTCTGGACGTCTGTATGTTAAAGTCCCGGGATACAAAGTGTGAATGATTGAACATACTTTCCTTTAAGCATATTCTTAGAGCCTTATTTTTTATCTTTATACTATTACCATTCACTTAAGACAGAAAAATCCAGGCCATCATTTAATTCTCAAACCTAAGAAAAACTTCCACATAGCACATTTTTTTATCAAATTCTCTAGATTCTACCTAAACCTTTTTCTTGAACCTGTCTTTCACTCTGCCTTGTATTTGCCACTGTTTTTGTTCAAATCCCAATAGCGTACTGCCAGGTCGTGTGTAGTACCATTATAACTAGCCTCCTTGCTCCCTATGCAAGTATGACATCCATGACTGACTCCAAAGGACTCTTGATACAATGGGAATGTGGTTATGTCATGTACTTTCTCAGGAAAGTTAATCGATACTTGATAACTTATAGATGTGCAAAAAGACCTTTGTAATCTAGTCTCAATTTATGTTTCTACCATTACCTTAACTCCAATAACACTTTCTTAGTAATGTCCCAATAAGGAACGACAATCTCATTCTAATAGTACGTAAGACACAGCTAGCTGCATTATACCACTTATCATATTGTTTGTAATTATTTGCCTGATTGCCCTCTCACTAAATGGAAGAAGCAGTGTTTTATTTATCTTTCTATTAGCTACCGTCTGAGGAGTATATAACTTGTTAGGCATCTAATAATTGTGTGTTGAATTAATTGATGAATTATTCATCCACTCTTAGACACTACTTACTGCTCTTGAAATAAATGAAAGCAATTCCAAATTTTACGAACACAGTCATGTTATAAATAAGCATTATCATATTATGATAGCTGTGTCATGTTATTTCCCTGGTTTGATTAAATCATTCTATTAGAAGCTTCTAATTGGTTGAAGTAAGTATACTGGCTATTTCAACAGTACAATACAAAGACATTCAATATCTACGACAATATCTCTTTAAGAATTACATAATTTAAAGAACAAATCTGATTGTATTTTCGCAGCAAACAACAATCCTGAACTATACTGTCCAATACAGCAGCCCTTGGCCACCTGTGGCTATTTACCTTTAAATTAATTAAAATTAAATAAAATTTAAAACTCGGTTCCTCAGTCACGCTCGCTAGCAATATTTCAAGTGCTCAAGAGTCCCATAAGGCTGGCCGTTACTATATTGAACAGCGCAGGTACAGAACCTTCTCATCATTGAAGGAAGTTCTATTGGGCAGCACTCATCTAGAAGGGGAAAAATGCATAGGTATAATGTAAAACTGCTATAGTAAACTTGAGAAATTAAGATTTTTACATTTCCTCAAAGCAGTGAAAGAAATTTATCCCGTTTACCTGTCATCCCTTCATCTTACACCTTTTTATTTCACAGTGTCTTTATGCCATTTGCCTGTCTGAACTTGCCTTACTTGTCATTGTAATCATAACCATGGTAAAGATTAAAGCCTTTCTCTACACACAACTAAGATTTCTGCCTTTCTTGTTCTCTGTAATCTCATGGAAAAGGCCAATTTGAATGATTGCCTCCTGCCTGCTGCATGTTGATTACTGTCACATCAAGATCTATTAGAGCACAGAAAAAAACCCCTCTTTTGTAAAGGTCACAATCATTTTATATGTCACTCAGAAGATTCCTTTCAGATTTTAAAATAAAAGAACTATTCTATTGCACTAAAAGCAAAAACTCAATAACCTTAGAAACTGGATGTATCTTAAGCCAGTCGGTGATTGTTTCTCTGTCTGTTATGGAAATTTGAGGAGTATCTCTTTCTTATAAATTAAGCACATCATAAGAAAATCTCAGTATAGTGACTCTTCACTGGCTAAGAAATTTTTACTAACTTTTAAAGTGGGCATCTTCCTCTATCTTCTATTTAGGTAAAAACATCATACAAACACACAAAAATGTTCCAGAAGAGATCATCTTTAGAATTGTACTAGACAAATATAATTAGCTATTTCAGCTCCTTTTTAATTTAAAGTCGTATTAGAAACAAAAAGGAATAATAAAATGAAAGTGGACATGTGAAATTAAGAACGGTAGCAATTTTCTCTATATAGAAAATAAAATTTGATGAAAAATGTTGGCTTTATATAGTGATAATTTGGAGAAAAAAATGATAAATTCAGTCAATAATTTAGCATTTGCCTAAAATCTACTTTGTTGTTGACTAAAGAACATGTTTACTTCTGGAATAAATTTAGTATGAAACCACACATTTGCATTTCCTAAAAATTATGACTGATGTAACTCCCAATAAATGATATCTAGGACAAATCCATGTTATGTGTCCAATAAGTCAGAGATGTAACCAGGTCTCTCTCTCACATATGTAGATGAAAATCAAAATGAAGATATTTGAAAATTATTATACGACATCTCCATGTTCTAGGCTTCACCAAACTGCATTTTTAAAATCCAGTTGCATTTCTTCTGTATATCCAAATTATTGGGACAGAGACTGAATTCAGTATAATTGCAAGATTAAGATTTTCACCACTGTGCTTTCTCAAATATATCCACAAATTTATCCTGTTTGCCCACTGACCCCCTCAATCAGCTGTCTACATCTACCCTATTCTGTAATTTATCTGTTGTTAACTCAGTACTGGTTTCCTTCAAGTTTCTGCTGCTCCTTATACAATTTCCCCTTGTTTTAGGGCTATGATTTTATTACTAATGATGGCAGCTGATTATTTCTTTCGGCCCTCAGTAATGCTCTCCATTTAGTATTATCCTTCAGGCCCAACAAGTGCTACCAAAGGTACTTATTCCTGAAACCTGCAAAACAAAACTCAACTTGAAAGCCCATAGCTAGCTCCAGGTGTTGGCAGGGACCAAACTTTTACCATCAGGAATAATCAGGGAATTTCCAGATGATCCTCTGGCTCCTGGAAACAACATTCTTCCCCAGGACCAATAAGTTGATACTTTCTTTATGTATCTGATACCAGAAAGGTCTGCTAAAGTGGTTCCTCCCAGGACCAAAGAGACCCTCACAATGATGTTTCATCCCTTCAGAGCTTTTAATAGTCTATTGTGATGTTTATCATCCTGTGAAAACAGATATAGAGCTGATATAATTAAGGTTCCTTGACAGTGAAGGGCTGTTTTAAGGAAATATATTTTTATCGAATAAGCTTACTTTGTTTGAAGCAGTGTTTTTGTGTTGGTGATGGAGGCATGTTCACAAACTTTTTGAGCCATCTGGTCGTGAGTAGCTCCCTCCCCTGTTACCCTCTCCCAACCTTCTGCATAGCATGGTGACATTTCGGTGCTGATCACCCGTTTCTTTAGGAAATTTTCTTCTTGAGTCCACAGAACTGTTTCTCATTCCCAAGTTTTAGCATTCTTTCTCAGCCCAATTTTCCAGCTTCCTTGTCTCTAATTATTTCTTAAATGTAGGAATGTTAAAATTTTTAACATTAATCCTCTTCTATTTTCACTTGGGACATTTTCTCTTCGTGTCTTTATCTTCATCCACAACCCCATTTGGATGACTTTGGTCATTTCTGTCTTTATATTTTAATATCCGGGTGAGTGCCACACTCCTAATTTCAGTTGACTTGTAGACCTCTAGCTCTCAGATGCTTCAAATTCACTGTGTCTTAAACTAATACCCCTGTCTTTCCCTCTACCATCTATTCACGTGGTGCTATTTTGGTTAATACACTACCATAATTTTGTAGCAAAGGTTTTACAATTTAGAATTACTCTATATATCTTTTCTCCCTCACCCACAATATTAAAATGGTCATAAAATCCAGCCAATTCTATGTTCTAATAATTCCTATATTACATGTCCTCTTTACATCCATATGACATCTCACATAATTATAGCTGCTTGTGTTTTAAAGTAATATTGAGATATTATAATTTACTTTAGTTGTAAAAAGAGATATAGTATTTACAAAACTTAAAAAGTAGAGCATTAAGATTAATAAGAAACTCCTAAATAGATGAAACTGAATAGATAAACTAAATATTTGTGAAAGATGTTATTTTAATTAAGCAGAGAAAGAAATTTTTAAAAATACGGTAGTCAAAATTAGCTAGCTTATCTCCCAACTCATGACATATGCATTCATGAAAGACTAGAGACTTAAAAGTAAAATGTTAGAAGAAAGATTGGATATCTGTATAACATTAGATGTTTCTAAATAAGAAAATAAACCCACAATACAACAACAACAAAATACTGAGTATTTGACTATAAAAAAATTCTTTGGCAAGACATACCATAAATTAAATGAAAAGACAAATTTTTTCCTTGGATAAATATCTACAAAAGAAAATGACAGAAAAAGAATTATTATTCTTAATATGAAGAAGAAAAAGCCCAAAAATAAAATGGGCAAAACTTACAGACAGAAATTTAGAGAACAAAACTAAATGAACTATATTCTACATGTGTTATCCAGTACAACTTTCCAGATTCTCATAATCTCTTCAACGGTGTTTAGTGTAGATCCGTACAATGTTATTAATTCATGGGTTTATATTTTGCATATCTAAGAATTCCACTGTGATCTTTATGTATCTGCCTTTATTTCACTTCTTTCTATCTTTTGTAATAATTTGTTTTTATTAATTAATAATTTATAATTTTGAGGAATTTATAATAATTCTGTCAATTAGTGAATATTACAAATTGTTCTAGGTTTGTTTTATAGACAATCTCATCAGAGTTCATTAATGTTTACTGTTTATCTTGTGGAGTCTTTCATGGGATTAGATGTCATCTTTGGCTTATAGATTTCCTTTTTATGTGTTTGCTTTTGTTTTCTTCCTCCCTCTGGGTTTAACTTTCTCTCTGGGGATTTTTTTTTTTTTTTTGGTGAGGAAGATTCACTCTGAGCTAACATCCATTGGCAATCTTCCTCTATTTTGTATGTGGGATGCTGCTACAGCATGGCTGATGAATGGAGTAAGTGGAGTAAATCTGCACCGGGGATCCAAACCTGCAAACCCGGGCAGCCGAAATGGAGTGCACAGAACTTTAACCACTCGGCCATGGGGTGGCCCCCAGGGATTTTTAAAATTGTTTTCTCCCACCCCAGTCTAGAACAAGCTCACTGCTTGGTATATAAAGATGTTTCAGGTAATTCTTGACAGCAGTTCTGTTTTAAGCCTCCTTTTATGAGCAACTCCTACATTCTACTATTGATCCTCATTCTAATCCCTTATTGTAAGTGAAACACTTACTCTGTGTTAACCCATAACAGTTAAATTTCTGTCACCACCCATCCTCATCCTTGTTCACTACTTTGCATTTCTCTTCTGTTTCTGGTTCATCCAAGTATTTACTTATTTTTTGAATGTCTTCTATGTCTTTGTGCTTTTCATCTTCTAATTTCTCTAGTACTGCCATTGATTTAAATCACAGGGTAGATGTGAAATAATTTTTCTGCACAGATTTTCCTAGAACTCTTTTTCAAATAGTTCAAAATATTTTGAAAAAATTTAACAACCATAGAGGAAATAAATAAAAGAGATCAATAAATAGAATAACTATTCTTTAGAAAATGATGTAAAGGCAAGTTTATCCTATGGCAAATCAGTTGTAAACTCAACCAACGCTCTGGTGATTTTTCCATATGAATCGTGATTGTGTTGTGAAATCATCCACTAGAGCTAGAAGTCCCTCCCAGTCTTAGGGTTTTTATCTCAGATTAATAGTAAAAACATTCCATTATGACTGGCTTGCTTTTCTGCTCTGGGCAAGAAATGTTTTCATTAAGTGTTTGAATTTATCAAGTTGTGGAAATATGCTGGTGAGAATCAGTGCCTGCATTGACTGAGATGTTAGCAGCCCTGAATCTAGCATACTTACTCCCAAACGCAGATTATGTTTTGTGAGTGATTCCATTTGTACCACGACTTCAAAGGATAGATGGTCTCAATCTTGACTACTCTCTTGTAGACAAAACATAACTGTCCATAAATATCAGAATCTTAAATATATATCTATTTAATTTTTTTATGAATTCAATTTAAAGCACTGTATTTAAACTCTAGATTTTTCATCTTATCTTTAAGTAACACTACCTTCATCCATTCCACTTCATTTTTCACAATGTGGATTTTAATTCAGGCAACTATTTTGTTTGTGTTTAAAAGCTAATTTCTAACATAAAATATTTTTTCTAAAATATAAAGTTGAAACACTATTGGAGCCATTTTTCAAGGTTTTATCCATAAGAGTAATTAGCTTGATACTGTAGAAAATAGCACGAAATAGGAAAAATATGACTGTTAGAAGACAAGCTAATAAATCATGTATCCTTGAGCAAATTCCTCTTCATTTATAAATTTAGGGGGTTAACCAAGGGTTTTACATTCATAGGATGTTCATAGTCCTTTTGGATAATCTGATGATATTCTGTTTACCTTTTAGGAAAATGCACATTCTTCTCCCAAAGATACAACATTTTGCACTAAATTTAAAGGAATTTCATAGATCAAGTGAAGTCCATCCATGGATTCTGTTTGAAATTGTAAGATCCCAGGTCAACAATCTTTAGTATGATCGTTGTCTCATGCCCCTTCCCTTCTCAATATTTATTTTTATTTATGAGATATATTTTACATAGAGTTTTAAGCACACAGTGTGAGTAATTTTGGCAAATATACCAATTGGGATAACTACCATGCCACAAAAGATACAGAATACTTCTCTTACTCCAGAAAGTTCTGATGTGCCAGTTTCCAGTGTATCTCTTCTTCCCCAGAGGGAAGCACTATTCTTTTTTTACCATCATAAACGAGTTTTAGAACCAGGTAATATATACTATTCTGTGCTGGGCTCCTTTCATTAAACTAATATTATTTGAATCCGCCCATGTTGTTATGCCAACAGCAGTTTATCCCTTTTTATTGCTGAGAATTCTTCAATGATATGCTTGGCAAGAAGGATCAATGAGAATAACATGGGGTAAGTGATCCTGGGACAAGAAGAGTGGAGCCAGGAGGTTAAATGGTAATTCTAGAGGCAATAGAGTTTTACCATAAAAATAAGTAAAGTTGTGCGTTAACCAGCACGTGAAAATTCTCTTATTTTAAATTTTCAAAAATGCTTATTTATCATTTCGTCTTTTCGAAACTACTGGTTTGGTATTTACTCCCATGATGTGAGCCTATTATTACCATACCATACCATACATAGCTGTAATCTCATTCCTTATTATATATTTCTAGTAAATGTTTACCTCTGCATCTTTTATTTTAAATAACTAATTGTGTGGTCTGTATCATTAGGATTATTAACAGACTAACATCTACTTAAACCTATTTACATTTTCCCTCTTCCAGGTGTTTTTGTATTTCTTTGTTTCTGTGTTTTTATTGCATCTTTGGGGTAATTTTAGCTTCTTATTTTGTTTTAAAATGATGCTACATTTCTATTGAAAGAAGTTGCAAGGGCTGGAACACCTTTTATTTACATTTACAATTCTAATATTTTGAGAAATAAAATTTTAAATTGTATAAGTAAGAAATTTAAATGCTTAATATTCCATGTTTAAGCAGATGGCTACCTTCATTTTCTTCATGTAATTGAACCATATGAATTTCATAAAACAAATATTGTATGGTCTTTAAGACTTCTATTTTAGAACTATTGTGCCTCTGATCACTTTTGGCACAGCAATTTTTAAGCGTGGTAGAGGGTTGCACGTATTTATTTACAATCTCACTTCTAAACAAATTTTGTGTTTCGCAGAAAGAGCTTAGGGAGAGAGAAAGGAGACAAATAGAGGATTTTCAATCAATGTTTCTCAATTACCAAGTTGGAAAAATAAAAATATGCTGCTGTGTTGGATTTTTCAGCTTCCTCTGCAGTTACAGTGGGGCTGTATTATTTGTGCTGACCAACTGAGTCCTGGAAATCCCTGTGTTTCAAATAGCATATCGCCCAAATGGAGGTCACGTGGATTCCTGAGCTGATACTTGGTGGGTGGATGGGTGGGTGAAGAGACCTAAATGATTGGCACGTCTTTGCCTTCTACAATATGTAAAATTGCTGTTGCTGTTGTTGCTTTAATGTGAAGCCATTGGGATTTTCAGGGGGCTTGTTAAAACAAAGAAATTAGTCACTTTTATAGCCTCTTTCTAAGAATGTCTTCATAGATCATAGGACTGGATAAGGTTTTATGGCATAATTCATAAGCCTACAGACTTTCGTGTAAATCACCTGGAAAAAGAAAATTACTGCCAATCCCTCTGAATCTCCTCTTCTTTAAATATACTTCCTAACTTTATACACATTCAAAGATGTCAGATGCCCTAGGAGACTAGATAACTTCATAAAGAATTGTCTATTTCTATTGACTTTTAATATTTTTAAAATATTTCCTGCAGTTAGAAAGGAAATATGTAGAAACATATGCTTCTTTGTTATGACATAAAATCTCAGGATTATGCTTAGAAACAGTGTTTGAAGTAGGGGGCTACAAAATTTATCATATCGAAGCTTACTATCCCTTTACCATATACACAACCAGCACTCCAGAGAGAGATTCTTAGAATTGCTGTCCTTGTTTTTTATGGTTAACATACATGGTAAGACTAAACTTTTAGATATTTTAAGCTAATTTGAAAAAGTGAAATATGTGACTTTGTTTTTCTGTGGATTCTTACTTGTTTTCTTTCCCTGGCTTCCTCTTCATACCATGTTCTTCAGCATTTGGTCCTATTTGTTGAGCATGGCTCTCTGTCACCCTGAGTTCCTGGATCTTCACTGCATCTTGGACAGTGATAATTGCTTTTAATATTATTAAGATTGTTCCTCCTGTAAGTGCAATTTTGCATAATAATATAGTCTTTGGCCAATTTCAGTTCCTTACTCTATGATTGTCTCTGAACTGTCCAAGTCATCATACATGTTAATGTTGAGACTTAAACCTTTCTTCTTGGATGCATTAATTTTATATACAGCGGTGACGCGCTCACTCATAAAAAAGGGTTATTACCTTGTACAATCTGTCACATGTTTTGATTAGTATATAACTAATAAAATTTAGTATATAACTAATAAAATTTAGAAATTTTATTTCTAAAGCTTTTACAAATTATTATTTTCATTAATGAGTGTTTTAGATTTAGGCTTGACTGTATATTTGAGGTTAATGATCCTGTGGCCATCGATCTACTTGCAATTCGGCGCTTTCAGACTATCCAGTTAGCACTCTGAGATATCTGAGCAGATACTGTGACCTCTCTGTGTCTAATACCTTTCTTATCATTGTCCTTATATAACAACAATAACTAAGGTTGACCACATTTTCTAGTCACTTTTACTTTTCCTATTTCAAGAGTAGAAGAATATTCTTACACATAGACTTCAAGATTATGTAAATGATCACAGTAACTCCAGCTCTCAGAAAAGGATTTAGGCCATCTTCCAACTTCTGACTAGAAAAAGCATAAAGCCTCTCCTTCAGTCCAGCAAACTCCCAAGTAGAATTCTTACTACAGTCTAATAGCAACATTGACTTGATTCTATAGCGTATCTATTGAACAGCAGATATGAAAAGTGGATGCACAATTTCAAGCACTGACCTTTCCATATTTGACTTCTCAGCTTCAGGATTGTTCCCTTTTTTTTCTTTTTCTTTTGGTGAGGAAGATTGGCCCTGAGCTAGTATCTGTGGCAGTCTTCCTCTATTTTGTATGTCGGATGCTGCCACAGCACGACTTGATGAGCGTGTGTAGGTCTGTGCCTGAGATCTGAACCTGCGAACACTGGGCCACTGGAGTGAAGCGCATGGACTTGACCACTATGCCACTGGGCTGGCCCAGGATTTCTTTTTTTAATGTCAGCTTAATAGTAATTGTCTGTATAAATATGATTCTTTATACTTTACTTCAGATTGTTCATTATTTAAAATTATTCTGTATTTTGCTTGGTGAGAAGGTTATTATAAATGTCATTAATTAATAAGTATTCAATTGCCTGATGATTTAATAAACAATCACTCTTCAGTTTTCAGAAAGTTTCCAGACCTGCCTTTAAGTCTCTTTCATCTTAAATAAAGGTGCTCAGGTTCGGATTCCAAAAGGATGTAAATAATTATACTTATTTCAAGATTAAAATAGTTAAAATTATGGGGATATATCCATTTGTTCAGCCATTTTTATATTTATTTATACATATTTCACACCTCTTTGCTCATAACAAGACAGATATAATACGTTAAACACTGCTACTTTCTATTCAGAGACCTGTACTTTGTATATTTAAATCTCCCTTAGTTCATCTTAATTCAAGAAGGAAATAGAGTACTTTAAGCTCTGATTACTTAGTCCGTCATTTTCGTCTGCAGTTTGGCTTCTCATTCTTTTATCTTCAGTATCGCTGCTTTCAAACCCAGGCTTAAGGAAGAGAATGACTATGTCTTTCAATTCTGTTTGTACTGATGGACATTATTAGCTATCTGGATTATATACCAAAATCTATTTTATGACTATTACTGACTCTAGCCAAAATAATGGTAAGGTTTTTCTGATTTAATAATTGCTTCAGATAAGCAATATTTCTCCCTTATCTGCATGCTCTCCTTCTCTCTCTCTTTTTTTTTTAAAGACTGGCACCTGAGCTAACATCTGTTGCCAATGTTCTGGGGTTTTTTTTCTTCTCCTTCTTGTCTCCAAAGCCCCCCAGTCATAGTTGTGTATCCTAGTTGTGAGTGCCTCTGGCTGTGCTCTGTGGGACGCCGCCTCACCATGGCCTGATGAGCGGTGCCAGGTCCATGCCCAGGATCTAAACAGTTGAAGTCCCAGGCCGCCAAAGCGGAGTGCGCGAACCCAGCCACTTTGCCACAGGGCCGGCCCCCTTCCTTCTCTTTTTTAATTGCCTAGAAGTTGGCCGCACTTATTCACAATGTGAGTGATTAAATAATCATACCAATGCTAATACTCTATTAAATTCACATGTATTAGTTCTTATGTACACAGAGGAAAAAATAGGGATTTTAAAGATAACAAATTTATCTTTTTCACAGTATTAGTACAGCAATCACCACTTCTGGTCCCTTTATCCCTGACTTTGTCTTAACCTGACTTTATATTTCTACAGTTCTAGGTCAGTCCCCACATTTTAAGTCCAGTTTCTCCTGACGGTATGTAGAAAGTGATTACTTAAGTATGTTTTGGTATGGAAGGCTTATCTTAAATTATTTGTCTTTATGAATACCAAATCTGAGCCAACCCTGACTTTTTTTTGAAGAAGAAGATTAGCCCTGAGCTAACTACTGCCAATCCTCCTCTTTTTACTGAGGAAGACTGCCCCTGAGCTAACATTCACGCCCATCTTCCTCTACTTTATACGTGGGACGCCTACCACAGCATGGCTTCTGGCAAGCGGTGCCACGTCCACACCTGGGATCTGAACCCCTGAACCCCAGGCCGCCGAGAAGGAGAATGTGCAAACTTACCCACTGGGCCACTTGGCTGGCCCCCAACCCTGACTTTTGAGACCATGTTATTTCTTCTCAATTGGTAAAATCTTGCTATATCTGTACAGTAACTAAGGGTATCCTCACTTCAAATACTTGGCAAAAACAATAATTTGCTTGGTCCCATCTTCATTTAGTTGTGCCCTTTAAGTAATTTGTGATCTTTCTTTGCCTCCTGTATCAGCAAGCATGGGATTCAGCATCTGTCTAGTTTCGACTGGTGAGTTCTGTCTAGTAACAGGGGCCAGACAGGTGATGAAAATACTATAGAGAACGAGCAGTGATAAATTAGCATGCTGGGGATTTTCCTCTTGCTGAACAAAGCCTGTAATTTACCGAGTACAAGCGAGGTGAGACAACCTCGGGCCCTTCCAGTGATAATCCTGGGCACAGCAATCTGACCAGGGCACCCTACCTTTCCTCTCTGCAGGGGAGTCCCTGGAAGAGAGGGTTGCCCCCAAACCTCTCCTCTTCCCAGCCTCTGCCAGGCAACTGCAGAGCAAAATCTGGCTCCCCAAGAGGCAAATTCCTCCCCTAAATCTGGGTTCTTAGGCCTGGCCCTAAGCAAAAGTGCTCTGAATCTCCACATCCCGTCCTAAATCCTCAACGTCTCAGATGCATCCCTAGTCCCCTCCACAAATGGCGAGAATCATTTGAATGGTTAGGTTGTGCCAGAAACTTGAGAGAAAGAAGAATCCTTCACTCAAGCTATTTTCTCAGAATCCATATTATTTTAGAGCTAAAGGGAAATTTAGAAATAATCACTACTCACGTGCCATTACACCCACCATTTTATACAGATTTGGGGATGCATTGAATCTCATTTATTCAAGAACAATCTCAACTCTTTCTCTTTTTTTTAGCACAACAATGATTTGTTTGAGAAATGGAATCATTTCGAAAATCCCACATTTTGTATTTGGCCAATGGGTAATGTCACTACCCAGTTCTTACAGCTTTATGTTTCTTGTAATCTTGTAGTTGGAACGAAAGACATGCTTAGATTCAGGCTCAATTTTAGGCAATATACTTATTGCATCACAGCCTGGGGGACACGATGTCTGGTTGTCCCACTTTCAGTTCTTCTGACATTAACGGTGGGTCCATGTGGTCTCAGACTGATCCCTCCATTATAAAGTTCCCCATCAACCTTACAACAGATGATTTTAGCATTAATTGATGTTCAGTACCCAGATCTATTATTTCATAAGGAGTTGTAAAATAGTCACTTTCTAATTTTATTATACCTTCTGCATTTGTTAACTGGGAGACTTTTAAAAAGAATACCACTATTAGGTTGTCCTGAAATACAATTTATAGGAAATGTAGAGTTAATATGTGATTCTTTCCTTTTATTTGTCAAATTTTGAAATAACTTGCAATTGTAAAAAAAAGAGAGAGAATTTCCACAGTATTAGAAACTCGTGGTTTTTATTCACGTGATGTGTTTTACTTAGTTGCAATCATTATTTTCGATGTTCAAATGCTTTAATCTTAAATTACATTTTCTAGTGTTTACTATTAATATGACCTCAATAATCTTTCGTCAGTCTCTTTTTATATGTTCCTTACACCAGTCCTAGAATTTGCCATTTCTCTAAGGATCCCTGGATCCTCTTAGTGGGAAAGCTTTTATGGGACTAAGTAAGAAAAGTAAAACCAATTTAAATCTTAATCTTGTCAATTGTATCCTCTTTCCAGTTTTCTTGAATGCAAATTTTCTGGGGCCAGGGGAAGGCATATAAAATTTTCCATATTCCTCTGTAGTTCTTCTTTTTAAATTCACAAAATAATCCATTAAATTAAACATGGAACAAATTGCTCTATTTTGGTAACTCTGAACTTTACATCAAAAAACTAAAAGAAATAAAATGAAACAAAAATAAAGCCTAATGAAAACTTTGGAATGAATTTAAACTAAAACCAGACTAAATATTGAATCAGAATAGAAGGGAGCATAAAAGTGTTCTCCAAAGTGGATTTCTATTTTGCCAAATCTCCGCTTCAGAATAGATCTATTATTCAATAAAAAAAACACACAGAACTATTGAAATTTATCTATTTTATAAAACTGAGTGGAGCAAATTATAATCGGTTTGATCAAAATGGATTTTATTCATTCTTTCTTTCTCTTTCTCCCTCTCTCTTGTATATGTGTGTGTGTATACACACTCTTTTACACACATATACACAAACATACATAACTGTAAGAACACCGCTTAGCCAGAGAAATGGAAGAAGTTCAAGGACTTGAGCTCAGTTTTCCAGATACGTAAAGAGATTGAAAGTGTCTTTTGAACTCTTTCTATTTACTCTAACCGATTTTATGGTTTCTCATTATCCTAGCTTTGAAAACATGCTTATTAGTAATACTGAAAGCTCAAATGATCTACATTACCATTTTGAAGGACAATTTATTAAAAAAAAATTTTTCATCTATTTTCCATACATGTTCCCCTTTATACTGTTTCAAATATTTCATCAGACCCATTTGGGTTTCTTTGACTAAGGAATTTCCTGTATTTTATTCTTAGACAATAAAGTAGACAGAAGTTAATGGTTCCTCTTGTCTTATCAAACCCTAAGTCTTTTGAAATGTCAATTCTAGGTGTTCTGAAAAGGGGCAGGAGATGGCTACATATTTTGAAGGCCAGAAGAAAGAAGAGGATACTCCTCTTCTAAAATGGCTATGGGAAAAAGGACTCAGGTTTAAGGGCCCCAGGAACATTCACCGTGCTCCACTGGAGAATCCTGACATGCTGGCAAGACCTGGGGACTGATGGTTGCAGAATTTGCTATAGGAGACTTGCTGCCAATGGAAATCCCGGTGTGGAAACCCTACTTGACATATTTCATGGTATTGAAAAGCAGCATTAATCACGTACCTGAAAAGACTTAAGGCCACCTTTACAGTTTCTTTATATTTGGTAATTTTAATTGTATTTGATTTTCTTTCAAAATTTCATGTTTCTCTGGTGACAGTCTATAAATGTTTTTTTTTTTTTTTGCATAATTACAATAGTAATCTCAGAAATTCAATATTCCTGACAGGTTAAAAGTTTTATTTTAAGAAAGAAGGATTAGGTTATCAAATATTTTAGCAATCTGATAAATAACTTTATATTTCTCCTGAAAATATGCATTGCAAAATAACTGAAGATCAGGAAAGACAATCTAGGTTAACATTTATTTCTATAAACACTCATCAATTTACATATAAAGAGAGAATTTATCATTAAAAATAACCCAGAATTAGTAATAAGAGGCTAAAATACTGTTTATTTAAACCAGCCTACAGAATTTAGTAAGTCAATTGGATATATTTTGGGGTATATTCTTGAGTATTTTTGAGTTATGCATTTGGGTATGTTCTTGAATTACTGGCTTTATGCCAGAGAATAAAGTTAGAGGTTAGGGGCTGGCCCCACGGCCAAGTGGTTAAATTCACGCTCTCCGCTTCGGCAGCCCAGGGTTTCGCTGGTTTGAATCCTGGGTGCAGACCTGGCACTGCTCAGCAGGCCATGCTGAGGTGGCATCCCACTTGCCACAACTAGAAGGACCCACAACTAAAATATAAAACTATGTACCATGGGGCTTTGGGGATAAGAAGGAAAAATAAAGTCTTTAAAAAAAAGGTTGGAGGTTAACACTAGATTACATACTATCTCTAATTTACATGACCTCTAATTTACGATGCCCTCTGATTGTTTACAGACTCATGCTTTGGCATAAAGTTACTCAGAATATTCCATATATTTGTACAGATTCAGAAAATTGTCAAGGTAACTTTCATGGGTCGGATTTATAAAATTCTTTCGTTGTTACTGGAAAAGGCTGTGGCACAAATCTACAATTAATGCAATTATTGAGCAACCTCAGATAAAGTCCCCTTAATGCCTTTCAAAGTTCTTGTTACTTGAAATGATTTAAAAGTTCATGTTATTTGAAATGATACTTAAAAACTGTAACAGAAGCAGATTTATTTCCTTTCCAATGTTTAATTCTCATCTTCTTTTTCAAATTTTAATTAAAGGATAAATACGAAGAGAATTGCAAAATATCATATGTGTACGGCTAAACTTCCACAAATTTAACACAAATTTGTTAACTTGCACCCAGATCAGGAAAAAGAATAATACACATCAAGTATACACTCCGATCCCTTCCATTCACTACCCCCTCAAAGATAACTACTATTTGACTTTTTTTTTTTTAGATTTTTTTTCCTTTTTCTCCCCAAAGACCCCCACTACATAGTTGTATATTCTTTGTTGTGGATCCCTCTAGTTGTGGCATGTGGGACGCTGCCTCAGCGTGGTTTGATGAGCAGTGCCGTGTCCTCGCCCAGGATTCGAACCAACAAAACACTGGGCTGCCTGCAGCAGAACGCGCAAACTTAACCAGTCGGCCACGGGGCCAGCCCCTACTATTTGACTTTTTATACCATAAGTTAGCGTTGATTTTGAACTTTATATAAAATCACAGAGAAACTGTTACATCTGACATATTTTGCTCAAAATCTTATTTGTGAGATTTACACACAGTGTTGTATGCAGTTGCTTATTCATTCTCATTGTGATATAGCAATACATGTCATGAATATCCCACAATTTCTTTATCTGTTCTATTCTTGATCCACATTTGCATTTTTTCCTTTTTGGGGTCATTATGAATAGAATTGCTACAAACAGTCTAGAGTATGTCTTTTAGTGAATATGTATGCACTTTGGTATGTATTCCTAGGATTGGAATTGCTGGATCATAATAGTAGAAACAATTTTCTAAAGTGGCTGTAGCAATTTAGACTCTCATGAGCAATGTATGAGAGTTCATTTAATTCACAGACTTTTCTTTTCTTTTCTTTTCTTTTTTGAGGAAGATTAGCCCTGAGCTAACTACTGCTAATCCTCCTCTTTTTGCTGAAGAAAACTGGCCCTGAGCTAACATCCATGTCCATCTTCCTCTACTTTATATACAGGATGCCCACCACAGCATGGCGTGTCAAGCGGTGCCATGTTCGCAGCCGGGATCCGAACCGGCAAACCCTGGGCCGCTGAGAAGGGCAACGTGCGAACCTAACCACTGCGCCACCAGGCAACCCCCACAGACTTTTCAAGACTTGGTATTTTCCTTCTTTTTCATCACTGCCATTTTAATAGTAGGGAGTGTAGTGTTATTACATTGTGGTTTTAATTTTTATTTCCCTAATTCTCTTTTTAGTTGAAATATAGATGAGCCTCACATTTAATCAATGATCCATTTTAAAGACTCTGTAGGTGGGCTGCGTGTGTATGTGTGTGTGTGTGTGTATAAGAGAGAGGGAGAGAATCTATACATGTTTATCAAAAGGGACAACAAATTGTTCACCTAAAATAGAGTTAATATTACACAATAGTTCCAAAACTATTTAAAAATATTTTGTTTCTTTTAATTCTTTTTATCATGAACTAAACTGAAATTGAAGGGTCATCAGAGATGGATTTCAGAAAGATTCCTTTTGAACTGACTGGCAGGCATTTTTGAAAGACTTTTGGAGAGACTAGTATCACTTAATGACCTTTAGATATTTTATCCAGGGGTATCTGACTTCAACTGTTTTCATTATAAATTTCTCTATAGTTGAATCAATATTAAGGGACATGTTCCTGGTCTTTCTGGGTTTAAAAGCAGAAAGTCTTTCTTGAGTTCACATTTTATCAGGACTAGCAATCTAATCCTGAAAGACCCATCTGACCTTTAAAATACGTGAGCTGACTTTTCTACTGAGTTTTTCATTCTGTGATCTCTTGCCATGTTGATGTTTCACAGGGGATTAATAAAAAAATCTCCAAGTTTTGGCTTGAACTCTGGCAAAAAAAAAAAAAAAGATTCGATTCTAAAATTATATCTGATATAATTTTTGCAATTCTATGAATATAATTTTTCTCTATATGAAGAGCATTGGAATATCCACAAATGGATTATTTTTTAATCATTCATATTAAGCACAGTGTTAGCTACATATTAGATATTGGTGAATTGGTATTTGGCTATCAAGTTCATATTTTATCGGGATTAGCAAACTATCTTGGAAGGTTCACTTGGACTTCAAAATTCATGAATCAACTCTCCGCCTTACTGAATTATCCATTTCTGAATCCCTCATGAGACAAACTCTCTCATATGAAAGAATATGGATTAAGATCCAACAAACATTAGTTAAATGAAAGAATAAATGAATACATGAAGGCAGTATGGTATTCTGTATCATGAATTGCTTGTCTTCAGACTAGTACTATTGAATTTAAGAAGACACAGATGCTGATGCATGTAGTTTGAAGGCACCGGGTAAAATTTTTCTTGAAGTTACTTGAATTGGGCTACAAATAAAAGGAAATATTTCAAAATGAAAGAATTAAGGCCATATTTCTATACCTATCAAATGCACTATGGAGAACTTCTTAAATGGAGCAAGAGAAAGAGGGGAAAGCAATTGCTATCTCGACTTTGATTTATGCTTGACCTCACAGGATACTCCTCTTCTTGTTTCTGCCATTATTCTTACTACTTTATCTTGAACTACATTTAAATCTATAGAAATTAGATTAATAGCAACTTGAAATAATTCCCTATCTTGAATACTTATTGAATAAGTGTAAAATAAAGTAGAGAATTCTGAGACAGCTCTACAATGGCAAATGGTGAGCTAATTTTGGAATCTTAATGAATAAGCTCTGAGTCAAATCCTAAAATATCACTTTTGCTGACATATTACGGGAATTAAAGTCACATTCAAAAAAAACCCTTCACTTTATAAAACATTACCAAAATAAGTGGTCATATTGAAAATATCAAAAATATACGTGTGTGAAAATAAATAGACTATTTCTTCTAATACAATTAAATGTATTATGCCTTCATATATCTGAGTTGACTAAAAATTGTTATGAGAAATTTTTAAAAAGAATAAAAACTACCTTATTTAGATTCCTTGAGTCTCTAATTTATTCCAAAGTTAGTCCAATTCTCTAGGCATTGTTATGATATACTTTCTTTATTACAATGTTATCATTTTCATCTTTTCAAATTATTTTTATCCTAAACTACAAAAAGGTCTTATATTTTCAACTTTCTCTTTCTCTTTATAATGGAATAAGAATAAGAGCCTCATTATTTTTCCTATGGATTAACTCATATAAATTCAAGATATGAAGCAGAGTTCTCCCTTTTGTGTAAGAGACAAAGATGTTAAGCAGATGAATTTCTGAAAGGGTAATACAGTAATAAGAAGGACACAGTTTTTTCTAACTTTTAAATTTTATCCATTGTATTTGTTAAAGTTATAGAAACCATGTCTTATTTTTCCCAAAAGAGAAAGTTTCAGGAATATTCTTCTGAATTTTCAGAAGGGTGGGAGGGAGTTTTATTTTACAGAGCGATGAATCGTCTGAACCGATCATGTTTTCCTATTCAAGTTGCTTTCCAGAAAAGTTTCCGTCAAATTTGTGGCCAACTGCTCATAAAACCGTGCAGTTTTCGTGGCATGCCTTCATCCTTGGAAGAACTATGCAGGATACGGTTAAACATTTTCAAATACATGGTACGTTTTGGTGGGTAACAATAGTTTTGGAGAAGGTACCTAAAGAGTAGAGAGACTGAGAGAAGCAAAGCAATTATTAGTCGCAGCCAATACACTACAAATAATCTTGGACTTGCCTTGTCAGAATGAATGAATGAGTGAGTGAATGGATGAGCGAGCGTATGAATGAATGAGTATTTTGAAAAGCAGCTTTGCTCCGATGGATCATCAGCACAATCAGAGTAAGTTGACGTTTTCGGGCATCCTCCAGGAGGTATTTTTTTGTTGTTCTTGCTTTTCCTCGCTCTTTTGGAAAAATGATCCCACGGGCTTTGGGTTAATGGAGCCCAACGCACGCTACTCTAGCGCCCATCTGGCTTTGCTCCTTCCTTTAAGGTCTCCTGTAATTCGGGGCCAGTTGGGGGGGGGGGGGTGGTAGGGGGTGTGTGTGTGGGGGTACACGTGACTCCACGTGGGAATCATAGAAATAAGCTGAAGCCCTGGAGCCGCTTTGGAAGCGGAGAGCAGGTCCACAGGGAGGAAATGGGGGCGGGGAGGACCTTGGGCTGCCAGTCTACCTGCCCCCTCTGCTCCCTCTCTGGTTCTGACACGAGTTGGAGCCGCAGGCCCTAACCAAGACCTGGACAGCGGCTCCCGCCGCGGCGCGGAAAGGGGCGCCAGGGCTGCAGTTCTGGGCGCGCCGGGAGCTCGGGGGCGCCCTCAGGCCGCGTCTAGCTGCCCCTCCCGCCGGGCTCGCGGGGCTCGCTCCTTGCAGAGACCAGGTCGCCCCGCGCCGCCGCTCTGGCGCTCTCCGTCCGCGGGAGGAACTGTCCAGCAATTGCTCCGGGGCGCCGAAACGACAGCCACAGGTACCCCGGCCGCGGGCACAGGGGACGCAGAGGCTGCGGGCGCCAGGCTCCCATGGGGCAACTGCGAGCCTTCGCCCGGACCCGGGCCCGTCGGAGGGGACAGCACAGGGCGAGGCCTTCTCTGCGTAATTTCGAGTCAGAGCCATCCTGGGCAGGGGTGGGGTGGGGTGGGGAACGACGACACACGACGCGACATTGCGGGTATAAAATCTCCTAGGGGCGATGCGGCCTTTGCGAGCATCATTCCCCCCTTGGGAAAGTGGCTCAACGGCTCAGCGGGGACCTACCTGGGTTTCCTACAGAGCCCAGACAGGACATGCAGGTGGGCGCGGGGTCCACTTGGCCAATGGGGCCCTTCTCTGCCCACCTTGCAAGGGGCGCCGCTGGGGTTCGGCCTTGGGGCCTGTGAGGATCCGGTCCCAAGAGGGTGAGGTGTCACCTTCACCCGAGGTCCGACTCCCCTCCCATCCCATCTTTCTTCAGGTGTTGAGGCAGCAACATTT
Source organism: Equus quagga (assembly GCF_021613505.1). Taxonomy (NCBI): domain Eukaryota; kingdom Metazoa; phylum Chordata; class Mammalia; order Perissodactyla; family Equidae; genus Equus; species Equus quagga. The sequence continues at coordinate 138,230,694 of NC_060268.1, forward strand.
ATACATTGATAAGAACAAAAAACTTTCACTGTTGCCGAAATTTATACCCTAACACAATGTTTCCAACATCTTTACTGCAATTGTCTCTCATAAATTTTAGACTTTCTGTATTAGTTCTGTCTATTGCTGTACAAATTACCTCCAAAACTTAACTGCTTACAGCAACAAACCTTTATTATCTTGGAGTTTCTTTGTGTCAAGATTCCAGGCACCACTTAGCTGAGTGCCTCTGGCTCAGGGTCTCTGACAAGGCTGCAATCAAGATGGCCCCTCAGATCTGCAGTCATCTCAAGACTCCACATGGGGAAGGATCTCTTCCAAGCTTACTCACGTGACTGTTGGTAGCTTTAGATTCTTCCTGGCTATTAGCCCCAGAGGCCAGTTCCTTGCCAGGGCCTTTCGGTAGGTTACTTCACAACATGGCAGCTGGCTGACCTCAGAGCCAGAAAGGAAGAGAGCCAAACAAGGGGCCCAAGAAGGAAGCCACAGATAGCCTATTGGTTACCTAATCTCAGAAATGAAATTTCATTCCTTTTTCTATATTCTGTTAATTAGAAGGGAATCAATAAGTCCAATCCACACTCAAGGAGAGAAGATGACACAAAGGTGTGGATACCGGGAGACAGACATTGGGCATCATTGTAGAGAGGGTCATTGTACCATACTTACCCAGGTCAATGATGGAGAAATAATGAGAAATTCTAGACTGGATTTCTAAAATTATCTTGAGTAAAGGAACTTTAAAAAATTTTTTTCTAGGGACTGGCCCCATGGCAGAGCGCTTGGGTTCCTGAACTCTGCTTTGAGCTGCTGGTTTTTCTGGTTCCATCCCAGGGACGGACATGGCACTGCTCATCAGGCCACGTTGAGGCAGCATCCCACATAACACAACCAGAGGCACTCACAACTAGAATATACAACTATGTACTGGGGGAGCTTTGGGGTGAAGAAGGGGAAAAAAAATTACTAGAAGAAAGAGCATATACAAAATAAAGGCTCTTTTAAATACTAGATTAAACAGATATGAAGTGTATTTCAGCAAATATAAGCAAAACAATCTAACAGGAGAAAAAATAATTCCAAATTTATGCAACTGTTCATTGAAAATATGTGTATCAGTGATTAGTATAGAAAATTACAATTAAAGTCATAACCTATTTTTCTCATTCTGTATCTGTGACTTAACAAAAAGTTATGAGTGAAATGGGGAAGCCCCATATTAAAAACATATATATGTATACACACCTACCTTGAATGAATGGTGAGTGTATCAACATAGAGATTTTTAATGTGACGAATAAGTATGCTTCTTGTTTGTCAGTTTCTTTGGTCTAGATTGGATTGATAATAATGCTATTTGCAGGCGACAAAGCATATCTGAATTTTATAGGATTTGTTTTATTAATACTCACAATGGAGAAAGCAGTCTCTTGGAAGTATTACAACAGGAATGTGAAGAGAGATATTAAAGGCAATCTTAGCAGCCTCAAGATACTCAATTTAAAATTTTATTAAAAATGAAGAAAATACTGCTGTATTTTCATATTTCATCTTTGATCTTTCTTCAGTAAGCAGTTCCAATACTGCATTGACACATCATCATCATCCAAAGTCCATAGTTTACATTTCTGTTCACTCTTGGTGTTGTAAATTCTATGGGTTTGGACATGATCCACCACTGTAACATCATCCAGAAGAGTTTCACTACTCTAAAAAAAAAAGCTTTGCTCTATATATTTATTCCTCCCTCTCCCTAACACTCCACAACCCCTGATTTTTTTATTGTCTTCATTGTTTGCCTTTTCCAAAATGTATAGTTGAAATCATATAATAAATGGCCTTTTCAGATTGACTTCTTTCACTTAGTAATATGCATTCAAGGTTCCTTCATGTCTTTTCATGGCTTAATAGCTCATTTCCTTTTAGTGCTGAGTAATACGCAATTGTCTTGATGTAATAGAATTTATTTACCCATTCACTTATTGAAGGATAGCTTAGTTGTTTCAGTTTTGGCAATTATGAACGAACATGCTGTAAACATCCATGTGCAGGTTTTTGAGTGGATGTAAGTTTTCATCTCCTTTGGGTAAATACCAAGGAGCAAAATTGCTGGATTGTACGGTAAGAGTTATGTTTCATTTTGGAAGAAAGTTCCAAACTGTCTTCCAGTGGCCATACCGTTTTCTATTCCCACCAGCAATGAATGAGAGTTACTCCTGCTCCACATCCTCACCAGTATTTGCTGTTGTCAGTGTTCCAGATTTTGGCCATTCTGGTGTGTATTCACTGTTTAAATAACAGAGACTTCTTAAGAAAAGAGGATGTTGCTACCAGTATTTTGAAGACAGAGAAAACTTCTGCAATGGTTTTAAAGCTGAGACAGCTTAACTTTTATGCAAGTTTAGTACCGTTTGTTTGCAAAGTTTCACCTTAGCCAACCGCTACAAAACTCAATGACAAAATTTTAGCAGAGAAGTTTTTTTTAAGGGATAACTGTCTGAAACAGAAGTATAATAGCACAATAATAACTTTGACATTCTAAGTTCCACAGAGAATAGAAACGTGAAGGATCTGCTAGACAAAATTTGTGAATACTACATGCTTAGCATGGAAGAAGGTATTTTTAGAAGGCATCATAGATTTCACTGAGAGTGGAAAATATGGAGCAAGACAATGTGTGGAAAAGCATGTCCTGGGAAGACTTAAATGGAAATACACTTTGCCAGCTGGAAAACATTTCCTAGCACCCTCGCACTGGATACTAAGAGAATGTAGAAATAGACGTACAAGTGATAGATTTTGCTCTTGTGTTCCTTAGCAACACGGAAGATCAGGGATATGTTGATGACACGAAGCATTCATTTTTTATACTAGGAAATATTTCCTAGTATTTTTCAATTGTCAATTCCTAGACAATTGAATTGTTTGCTGCTTTCATTTTTAAAGGGTTGGGTCAATAATATCGAAGAGCCAGAATAAATATATCTACACTTGAAATGTTATGTAAAAGTTTTATATTTTGATTCTACGTTTTACTTTTTTTTATACTTTTAATAAAAGGCTAACTTTTTATAATATTATTAAGTAAAACTATTTAGTAGTTTATTAGAAAACTATGAAGATTTGAAGGAATTTAGGAGTTAAGCGTGGAAAATCGTACCACACGGATTAACTATCTGGTTAGCTTATGCAAAATAAAAACTATTATTCAGTGTTTAAAGGTTAGGTTAGCTTTCTGTAGCCAATTTATCAATAAATCTCTTGAATATGAGCCATGGTTAAACTAGTGAGTTATCAATATACTGAAACCATAAACTGATCTTAATATTGCCTTTGAGTATGTATGAAGCTATCAAAAATCTACTTTAGAAAGAAATTATGTTTAGGTTCATAATTTAGTATAAAGTTCAGATCAGCATATCAGAAGTACTACTGGCGAAATGATTTAGGATTGTTACATTCAAATGCGGAATTTCCCTTTTAGTTTCAAAAGAATATATATATATTCAATTACATATAAAATACTGCAAGACACCATGTAATTGCATCAAAGAAGAGATTAAGAAAAGGAAACAGAAGGAGGAGGAAGACAAGGAGGGGGAGGAGGAGAAGGAAGAGGAAGAGGAGGAGGGAGGTGGAGGGAAAGGGAGAAAAGAGGAGAGAGTGAGAAAGAGGCGGAAGAGAGAGGAGAGGGAAGGGAGAGAGGAGACAGGAAGGGAGAGAAGGAAGGATAAAGACGATAACATTCTGAAATTATGACAATTATCATTGCCAGTAGAAAAAATATTTTGCAAGAAAATCTTTCCTTTGTAGTAAAAATGAAATATATATTTAGTGCTTTGTAAAAACTGGTAAACTCTACAATTTATATTTTTATAACTTCAGCTTCTACAACATGGAGCATTGAAACTTTGGTCTTATATCTCCCTTAAGTAACTTTTAAAAAAATGTTTTCTTTTATTTTACATATCTCTCTTTAGTTAGCCATATCGTGGAAATGTGTTGCTGAAAAGTATTTTTCAGAATTCGAACAAACAATAAAGAATAATATTGGCATAGGGGATAGCATGAAATAAATATGCAAATTAAATTTAAAAATCAAATGTTATTTTAATCCCTAGAAACAAAAAGACAAACTGTGTTTTCATATATGTAAAAATATGTGTATACAAAGTGATTATAATTGCTATATTTAGATATATGTTTGCATTCATTCTAATCATACCGATAACAATTAGAAATAATTTAAAAAATACTTAGAGATGTTCCTAGAATTAAGAAGTATTTATATTTGGTGTGAAGAAAGATTTAAAATAATGATTTAATTTTATATGTCAATTGTATACGATATAACGGGTCAGTTTGATTTGATTTTTGGGTTCCAGGGTATGGAATCTTTATATATATTAATGCTTAGTGAGTAACCACTAATATAAAGGCCATACATTGAAAACAGATGAAATTCTCAAGCTCTTTATTTTAAAAATGCCTTCTCCTCAGACTTTTAGAATTAGAGGAAAAGATTTACCATTCATTTTCAACCAGCTTCACTGATGTTCATCCTATTGTTACGTGCATTTTGATTTAGTTTGTTCATATTGAATAGATCAAGATAATTTATTGTACTGTTCAGATTTTAGTTCTCTCTGCTGCATCTCTCTCTGATACATGAGTATCACCTGCTTTACCTATCCATTCCTCAGAGAGTACTCCATGTGTTTTCAAGTAAATACATTCTCATTTTGATGGGGAGGCTTTAGTTTTGGTTATGTATTTTCCCCTTCGTAGTGATTCTGCAATTGGAAAGAAAAGGATAAATTTCAACAGATCATAATTTTCACAGTAAGTTTCAGCTAGACTAAATAGCATATCAAGAGACGCAAATGGGAAAGTGGGTAAATATTCAGGATGAATAATCCTGTTTTGCAATAGTACTAGTTATGTGTAGAGAATATGTGGATGATAAGACTAGAAATATATACTGCATCCATAATACTGAGAATCTTAAATTCAAGACTAAAGAGTATGTGTTTTATCGTGCTTTACCAGGAGTCAGCAAAATTTGGCCTGTTGCCAGTTTTTCTATGATCTATGAGCTAATAAGCTTTTACATTTTTAAATGGTTGAAAAAATATCAAAAGAAAAAAGCATTTTGTGACATGAGATTTGTATTAATTAAAATGTGTCCATAAATAAAATTCTATTGGAGAGCAACCACACTCATTTGTTTACGTGTTGTCTCTGGTTTCATTTATGCTGCAACAGCAGAATTGAAGAGATGCAACAGAGAGCTTGTATGGCCCTTAAAGACTAAAATGTTTACTATCTACCTCTTTGCAGAAAAAATTTGCTGACTCTTACGCTAGACTACGCGGAATCATTAAAGGTCATGGCCTTAGTTTTGGTTCTGTCTTTCACTGTAGTCTGGACTAAATCACTTGGCCTCCTGACTTTCATTTCTTATAGAAGAGGGCATCATTTCCTTAATTTCATTCTTAAATTGTCAGGTTAACTGCTTGTTACTATTTGTGACATGATTGGAAGATCTAAAATGCTGAAATCACAAGGCTGAGAAGTTATATCGTTACTATTTTCAGAAGATGGCCTCTGATGGATCTTCAAAGATATGTTTATGATGTACCTGGAGTATCCACCTGCCACATCTTGATTTTTATCGTTATTTAGCATTATCTTAAAATAGTATAGAAGAAGAAGTATAAAATAGTACAGAAGTATAGAAGTATATTCTTCTTTGTATAGAAAAATCAGTATTTCGCTAATTCAGCAATGTTATCAAGAAGCTTGTTTGATTTTAGAGTTTGATAGCTTTCCACAAACACAAAACCCAAACCTATTATTTTCTTATTGTGTCTGTACACAATTTTTGATTCAATAATATAACCCCTAAGTTCTGCTGTGTAGAATGAAGACTCCGCCTCTTTCGCAGCCAGATGTGGCCATGTGACTCACGTGACTCAGTTATGGTCAATGTGATACAACTGGAAGTGGTATGTGCAACTTCCAGGACACATTTGTAAAAGAGGATGGCTTCATCTACAAGTTCATACTTCCTACTGCCTGTTAGAGTATGATGTGATGGCGGTAGCTCCAGCAACTATCTTGGACCAACGATCCCTCCCACTTTTAAGCCAGTTGGACTTGTTATCTGCAACTGAAAAATACCAGAGTAATACCTTCCCTGTTTATTTAGACCTCACAAAAGCTGTAACATGGACTTTTTATACTAATTTTTGCAACAACCGTGTGAATTTGCAAGTGTATGGGTCAATTTCGTTAAGTTTTACACTCCCTACAGAGCCCAGCACTGGATTCTGATGAGAGCAGTTGATGAACAAATGTTTGCAGAATTAAATTGAGGTAAAATACCAGACAGGATTGAGTGATATCTAATATCTCATTAATTTAATTCAAACAAGCCAAAACTCATAAAACAAAATGCCTGTCTTCAAAACCTTTCAATAAATGATACTTCCATAGCTCAGTACATTTTGAGAGCGGCTGTTTTGAAATTGTCTTCAGAATCAGTGCCATTTTGTTATCATACTTTTAAGTGATAAATTTTGTTCTGTGAAACATGATATAATTTTTTCAAAAAGTCAAAATGCAGTTGGAGTCAGGCTTGTTAATCAATGAAAGAGGCTAAAAGGTATGGGGTGGTAGTTGTGGAAAGGAGAAAGAATTACTTTTTTTTAAGTTTCCACTATGCATTAGGTCTTTTTACTATGCACGTGGTTTGGCCCAGTTGTGGTGCTAAGTATTCTACAATAATTTCCATATTTAATCCCGATATGCACTTACATAAAATACGTTATTATTCCATTTTATGTCTGAGAAATTAATAAATTGTCTGAAGCTTCACAATCAATAAAACATGCCAGATATGGGTCAAGCCAAATGACTAAGCATAAACCAAAGTTTGTTAGAGAAGACTTCTAAGCAAAGAGTCAGCAAAATGCACCCATTCATCTAACCTAAATTGCTATACCCACCTGCTAAACCTAACTCACTGCTATACACACCCCCATTTACTGTAAAAAGACAATCTTATCTCTCTCCTCGGATACCCAGTGCTCTTAGGGCTCTGGCTGTGCAATAAAGAGATAACTGGATGTACCATGGAAAGTTCTCCCAGAGAAGTACCTTACTCTGTGCTACTTGATAGACAATGTAATGGGTGAGGGTGGGAGAGGTGCCAGGCTCATTCAGCAAATAAATAATTTGTTTTTTTCTCAGTAAGTATATAACTTCCTGAGGTCACTACCTTATTTCAATAAATATTTGTTTCGTTTTGTTTTTGGGGGCTCGTTTTTTCATAGTCTTCTTCTATTATTACCTCACCATATATAGAACATTCTTTTTCTGTTTGCTTGTTTTTTAAAGATTGGCACCTGAGCTAACATCTGTAGCCAATCTTCTATTTTTATTCTTCTTTGTCTTTCCCACAAAGCCCCCCAGCCCAGTACATAGTTGTATGTTGTAGTTGTAGGTCCTTCTGGTTGTGCTGTGTGAGACGCTGCCTCAGCATGGCCTGATGAGCCGTGCCATGTCCACGCCCAGGATCCAAACCAGTGAAACCCTGGGCCACTGAAGTGGAGTGCGCTAACTTAACCACTCAGCAACAGGGCCAGTCCCTAGGACACTCTTTGCCCCTAAAAGGTAGCAGAGTCAGCTTTCTCTTGAGAATGGCCTACTTGAGACTGCCTTGAACATATACTATCTAGGACTCTCAATTTCCTGTCTATTCCAAAGAAAGTCTCCCATGAATTTCAGCTGAGAAAACAAGCGAGTATCTCATTGTTATCATGAGCATCTATGGTGATAATCAATAGCCGCAACATCCCAGGGTAACAAAAAGACACAGGGTTCTCTGATAGCATCATATTTTCTTTATTTGCTTTTCTGAAACTAATTCAGAGACTGAAATAGAGGCAATGAGTCATGAGGCTTGATGGATACACTTGCTGTTGTCTGCAAATAGAGGTGATGTTGTTTAAAAGGACATCTAACACTTTTGGCGGGAGGCTTTCTTTTTACCTGCTTCTTCTCTCCCACTCAATGAGATCAGTCTCCCACTGGTGACTACAGAGCGGGGCACTGTCACATTCTGTAACTGTATGTATGCCTATTCAAGAAGCGGCTTGAAATTTTCTGTGATTGCAGCATGTAAAAGACAGCTGTGCTGTGGTGCTATGGAGAAAAGGATGGGCTAGGCTGCTTCCGGGTTTTAATGGGAACCCAGAAAACAATACCGGGGGTACAATGAGGAGAGGGTCTAGAAGTGGATAGCTGTAGATAAGGGGAGGTCAGTCAAGATGTGTTACCAGGCACGACTGCTCTTGACCTTTGGCAAGTTATTTAATTTCTTCCTGCCTCATTTCTCCATTTGTAAATTTGGAATATCATAACACTAATATCGTAGAATTGTTGGGAGGATTAAATGATTGAGTAAGTATTTCTATGTGCATTCACCATATTAGCAATCAACATATGGTAGCTTTGATGATGATGATGATGATGATGATGAAGATTATGATTAAGTGCAGACAAGGGAAGGGATGGGAATTTTGAGGGCAAATTGCCTAACAGAAATTGATAATATTCTTCTTTAATTCTCCTTTAAAATGTAACAACAATAGCAATACTATTTTATTCAATACTATTTTTTCTCTGTAAAGCAAACAGTCATGCATTATCCTATTTACAGTTAAGGCATATGGGGCTCACAAAAGAAGATATTAGTTCCATTGCTTACAAAATTTGTTAGTGGTGGAGTCAGAATGCTGATTTCAGATTATGTGAGTATGCATGCTATTTACAAAGACCCCAAGGCAGTGTGAAATAGGGAATTACTTTTTCATTGTGAGGGGTGGGTGTGGAGTGACTAGGGGAAATGCAGTATTTCCTGGGAAAGGAAAGCTAGGAGGAAGCATCAAATTAGAGGATCCCTGGAAATGTAGGGATTGGACATCTAGGGGTGAGAAGACAGTCGCCTGGCTAATTCCTGCTCATCTGTCAACTCTCTACTGCTGACATGGCACCTCTGAGAAGTCTTTCTGATCCTTCACACCAGGTTTGGCCACTGCCTCCTTTTCACAGCAGCCCATGCTTCTCCTTGTAGCATCTTATACTTATTTTTGGTCTCCTCCATTAATTTTCAACTCCAAGAAAGCAGAGGTTGTCAAGACTGAACCCCTGGGTGAGCACTGTGCCTGGCTCACAGCAGGGGCTCCAAGGCACGTGGTTGCTGAATGAATGAACAAGAGGGAGGCATGCGCTACCAGAAAGGTAGGTTGTGCCAGATCATCTCTCAGGTCCTGTCCTTCTGTGGTTTTTTGTGCGGTCTCCAGATTCAAACATCAGCTTGATTGTGGAAGAAGGGGTCCAGAGGAGGTATTCCGTCAGAAAAGGAATTGGAATTGTCATGGGTAGCCAGAAGGAGAGGGAAAGTGGCAGATTTCTTTTATCACCTAAAAAATGTCATCAGGGTTTTCAGAATTCAGGCCAGAAGATGGATAACAATGGTGAGAAGTTTGGAAATACAAGTTAACCCCAATTTCTTGCAAGTTAAGATTCAGGAAACTTTAGGATGCTTGGAGCTGGAACATTTTGCAGGGGTCTCACTGCAAACGTGTGAGTTTCTCTGCATGATAACAACATCTGCAAAACGGGGACATTAGTGTCTGCAAAACAGAGCACACAGTTCCTTCCTGTCTAGAAAACATTTGACAGACCATCTTAGTTATTGATCAGATCCTCAGTAACCCTTTCTTTGCCTGGTTCCCTGGTCACAAAATCCCTCCTGAGATATTTAACTCCTCATTCTTGGGGGATAAGGGATGACATTCAGTCTTCTGTAACCTTCATTCATTCAGTGTTCAGGATCGTTGTCAGGTCTGTTAGAGGAATAAATTCTTGTGCTGCCAGGCTAAGATAAGTCTTGGGGCCACCTGAGGAGTTTTGCCATGATCGGTACTGTCACAGAACCATCATTTGTAACTTGAATTGTTCCAAATGAGAGCTAATAAGCTTAACTAGCATATTAAAGATGCATGGGCCCCAAATTAACAATAACAGAAGAAGTACGAGGGGGCCTGTCAAAGGCTAGAAACAGGTTACAGAGGGGATGGCTTTTTTACAGCGTCCCATCCCTTGTTGGCAGAACTGACCTTTGGGTTAAAGGTGTGTAGCCAAGAGGCTTGGTCAAATACTTTTTAACGTTTCTCTCAACTTCCCCTGAAGTATTTACCCATGTGCAGTGTGAGGTGTTAGTTACTGCTCACATGCCTGCTTGTTCTGCTAATCCAAGGCCAGTCTATTATCCAGGACCGCGTTAGCTAGTGAATCTAAGGATTCTCCTATACTGAGGAGTGCTTTTCCTGTATTACTGGCTAATGATTCAAGAGATTTAGTTAGGTTCCTTAGGGTCACTTCATGGTATGTGAATCCAGGTTGCTGCCAGTCCCACTGTTAATCCAATTCCTGACAGGATCAATCCAATTGCTCTTTTTTCTCTTAGATGTTGTTGAGTGTGGCCGTATACTGTGATACCTATGGGACCTAGCATTCCCATTGTACGTTGTCCCACATATTGTATATTATCTAAGCATGGATGGGCTATTGCAAGCAGTGGGGAAAAGAAAGCAGCAGAAGGGAAATGATAACCAGGGAGCTTATGGTGTGGCGAGTGGCAGAGGAAGACATATCCAGGGGGTGCACAGGCCTGTCGCGGCCTGGCACTATTAAACCAGCTGAGTAACGTAATGCCCCAACCGGGGTCATTGTCTGTGCAACTGGGAGATAACGGCTCCCCATGAGTTAAGTTATATTTTATGGGGCCTGTGAGTACCCTTCCAGCTACTCAACAAGACAGATGAGTAAGCCCCTAGTATCCAAGGGGTATTTACTTTGGTATTCCTGTCCAAAATTTGCACTGGTTTAGAAAGTTTTCCCTTGGGCTTTTTAGGTGTCTTTCAATTTTAGGGCACCAATGAGTTTCCTTCGGGCTGCAGGATTGAGTAATATTAAGTAATGGGGTATACAGAGTATTGGTTCTTGTTGCCCTCTGCTGGTGAACCTTGGTGACAGGTTGCACTGACTGAAGTGCCGTTCAGAAACGTTACCCCCTCACGGCTGGTCTGATTTGTTACTCGGATAAGATTTAAACATTTTAGGTTTATACCTGAGAAGCCCAACTCAAGTGCAATAGATGGGAGTCCACTAAAGGCCTTTGGGGGCCCTTCAAAGAGGTGAATTTTGGAGTCTGATTGTATAGGATAAGTGACAGGCCAGCCACTTTGATTTGGGGGTGCCTATGGCATATCCAGCATGGGATAATCCATTATCTCTTGCTCTGATTCTGGAAAGCTGTACTACTGCATTTGTTTCCCAGGGGATTAAGGAGGTCTGTGTTAATGCCCTTTGTGAATAAAGGTAAATAATGATAAACGCTGTAATACAACCAGCAGATTCAGGCATTACTTATCTTTGGATCTTTGACACCATTCTTGAACGGGAACCTCAAGTCTGGCATTGGCTCACAGGAATAGGACTCTGTGGGAATGCTTAACTCAAGTGTGGTTGATCCAAGGGGTCACACCTTGCAATTTAAGAGAAGAGTAGGTGGTTAGTAAGACCAAACAAGGCCCCGTCCAAATGAGCTTAGGTTGGTCCTGGGGGGACCCAGACTTCCAGGTTGTCAAGTACACCCATTCCCCTGGCTCATAGGGATGAAGCTTTATTCCTGTAGGAGAAGGAAGATCCAGATGGACATGTTTATTAGACATTACTTGCCCTAGATTAATTAGGTGTTTTCCGCTGATTTGAGTTCTTTATCAGGGTGCATTGTTAAACCAGTATCACCTGGAAAGGCCCTTCCAAACACCTCAAAAGGGCTTAGCTTAAGTTTTCCTTTAGGAGTAGCCCTGATGTGGATCAGGGCAATGGGCAAGAGCTTCAGCCAGTTGTCCTGTGCTTTTTAGCAGAGTTTGGCCAAAGTGAGCTTCAAGGTGCGGTTGGTTCCTTCAGTTTTCCCTGAAGATTGAGGTCTCCAGGCCGCATGTAGTTCCCATCGTATTCCCAGTGTTTGAGAAACTGGCAACTACTTTTGATGTGAAGGCAGGGCCAGTGTCACTTTGAATTGACCCAGGCAGCCCAAACCTTGAGACGGTTTCTTTTATCAGTCCTTTTATCACTTCCCCTGCTTTTTTTGTTCCACGAGGAAAGGCTTCAACCCATCCAGTAAAGGTCCCCCCTAAAATAGAGATACCTAAATCTTCCTGCTGCAATTGGCATAACCATGAAGTCCACCTGCCAATCTTCTCCCAGCAGAGTTCCTCTGGATGTATGGCTCTTGCCAGGGGTGGTATTGGTGACCTGGTTTGAACATTATTTTGTTGGCAATGTACACATTGCTCTGTTAACTTGTGTATTATTTCCTTTAAACTCGGAGTTCTCGCTATTGTTTCTCTTTAATAGTGAGTGGACTTATGAGCAGACTTGATCATTGTCCAGGCTGTGTCTTTAGGCAACTAGAGCTTTCCTTTGTTGTCCGTCATCCACCCGCCTGAGAGAGAAGATGTTTGGAAGCCAGCTCTTTTAGCTATCTGTGTTTCTTCTGGAGTGTATGTAGGGGTGAATTCATAGAGGGGCAGAGAGGGAATGAGGGCCAGTTGGAGAACCTCCTCTGTTAAGGCTGCTCATAAGGCAGTTGCATCAGTCAGATGATTTCCCTTAATTACTTCTGACTCCCCCTTCTGATGGCCTTTGCCGTGTACCACTGCCACCTCCTTTGTTTCATTGATGGCTGAAAGCAGCCTGAGAATTTCCCTTCCATATTTAATTTCTTTACCGTCGGCTTGCAAAAGACTTCTTTCTTCCCAAATAGCCCGGTGAGCATGTATAACAGAGAAGATGTAATTGGAATCGGCCTAGACATTCAAAATTTTTCTTTTCCTAATTCTAATGCTCTTGTCAAGGCAAGAAGTTCTACCTTTTGTGCTGATGTTCCTGGGGAGAGCACCCTTGCTTCTGTGGTGGCGTGGATGGAAACCACGGCATCTTCTGCTTGGTGCTGACCATTAACAACAGAACCGCTTCCGTACACAAGCCACCCATCCTCTGCATTCTGCAAAGGGGCACTCTGGAGGTCTTCCTGCTTGAATATTCCTCATCTGCCAGGACAGAAGAGTCATGTACCAGAGGCTCCTGCAATCCAGGAAGCAAGGTGGCTGGATTTAGGACCTGGCAAGGCTGTAAGAGTAGCTGAGCGGTATCTAGCAGTGTTGCTTGATACTGAAACATTCTGCCATTCATGAGTCAGTAGTGTCCTTTCAATTCCAGAACACTTGAAACCTGGTGTGGGGTCCACACAGCTAGGGGCTGTCCCATAGTGAGTTTTTCAGCTTCTTTAATTAACAGGCAGGTGACTACACAGGCCGCAGGCAAGCAGCCAACCTCAGGACACAGTGTCCAATTGTTTTAAAAGATAGGCCACATTCTCTTAAAAGGTTCAGGCATTTGAGTTAATACTCCTAAGGCTACTCCTTGTGTTTTGTGTACAAAGAGATCAAAAGGTTTAGTTAGGTAAACCCAAAGCAAGAGTACTCATCAGGAGTTCCTTTAGTCTATGGAAGGCTTGCTCACATCATTTGTCCCACTCAAAAGGATGGATTTCTTGCCCCTGCAGCTTAGCATGTAAGGGTTTTGCTATTAATCCAAAATTAGGAATCCAAGTTCGGCAGAAACCTGTCATTCCCCAAACACTCGTAATTGTTTTCAGGTGGTCGGAGGGGTCAAATGGTAAATGGCTAATTTTCTTTTTTGGGGAAGATTGTGTTAGCCTTGTGAAATTAAGAATCCCAAATATTTACCAGTTTCCTCAGATATTTGTGCCTTCTCCCTGGAGAGTTTATAACCCCTTTCAGCTAAGTTTAGAACCACAACCACATTCCTATCAGAGTCCTCCTTTGTAGGACTCGCAATCAGGATGCCATCCACATATTGCAATAAAGTCCCACAGTTTAATTTTCAGTCTCTTAAATCTCTGCTCAGCATTTCTCCAAAAATGGTGGGGAATTTTTAAACCTTATAGCAATACAGTTGTTTTTGAGGAGTTCCATTTGAATGTGAATAATTCCTGAGACTCGGGGTCTAAAGGGATGCAGAAGAAAGCATCCTTTAGGTCCAGAACAGTATAATGTTTATTATATCCAGGCAAGTTTGCTGAGAGGGTGTATGGGTTTGGGACTCCTGGGTGAATGTCCCTGACAGCCTCATTTACAGCTCTGAGGTCTTGTACAAACCAGTATTCTCCTGTCCCCGATTTCTTAGCAGGCAGGAAGGGAGGGTTGCAGAGAGATCTGTAAGCTTTATTAATCCAGCCTCAAAAGCCTGTGTAGTACAGATAGGATTCCAGCTAAAGCCTCAGGGTTTAGAGGGTATTGTTTTACCCAGGGCTGATAGCTGTTTTGCTTCAAGGTTAATTTAGCAGGTTGGGCATTAATAGCCAGTCTCACCTGCCCTTGTGCGCAAGCCTCGGGATCAACTTGGGTTAAAACATTTTTTGGAATGACCTCAGCTGATTTGAGTGGCTCATGAAGGAGCACCACAAGTTCTGCTCCTCAGTTCCCAAGAAGCTGAACTTCTGTTTTGTCCTGCTGAAGACTTCTGGTGGCCCCTAATTTTGCCAATAGAGACCTTCGCAACAAAGGAATTGGGCACTCTGGAACATACAAAAGGGAGTGCTTTAAAACGTTGGAACCTATTTCACAGGTCAGAGGCTCTAGGAAATGCTCTGTTTCTCCTTTTCCTGATATCCCTTTTATATTATTTATATTCCCTCTTGGATAGAGTGCCCTTCTCAGTGGTCAAAACAGAGTATGTGGCTCCCATTGGAGCATAAACTCAATTTCCTCTCTAGCAATATCTAAAGTGACCTGGGGGTCATCAGAGGAGATTTCGAGAGCGGAACAAGGAGGCCCTTGGCATCGTCAATCTTCCTCTCCTGCCTACAGTAAGCCCATTGATTAGGCCTGAGTTTTACAAGCACCCTTTTGGCCTCACATTGGGGCCCCGGGAGCACTCACCTGTGGGGACTTCTTCCTTGCTCTTGGGTTATCTGGGACAGACTGCAATGCTATAGCTAAGAAGGCCAGTTGGTTTTTCATCTTCCTTTCTTCCTTTTGTTCTTCTGCCTCATCTCAATTGTTGAAAACCTTAAAGGCAATCTCCACCAACTGGGAGGGGTTGGTCTTAGAACCAGTGGCCAGTTTTTGGAGTTTCTCTGGATATCAGGGACACTCTGGGATACGAAACAGTTTCCAAACACTGGCTGCCCTCCCCATCAGGCTTCCAGGGTATATATTTTTGAAGGCATTCCCTCGATCTTTGCATAAATGCTGACAGATTCTTGTCTAGTCTCTGTTGAATTTCCCTCAGTTTATTCCAGTTGACGGAGGATTTGCCTGCTGCCTGCATCCCTTTCAAGAGCACGTTTCTACAGTGCTCCAGGGCTGCCTTGTCCTCTGCTCTGTTGGGATCCCAGTGCAGATCTGTGGTGGGTACTGACTGTTCAGCTGGTCATTAAATCTGGTGGTCACGGTGGCTGGTATGCTGTTTATCTGCCTCTTTCCAGGCTTCAGCTAAAACTACTGCCTTTTCTTCTCCAGTCAGGAGAATTGACAGGACAGTCTGTATACCAGCCCAAGTGGCATTGTGAGTGGAAAAAATACCTCTCATCAAGTTAAGGAACTCTCCAGGGTCTGTCCGCAGACCCTGAGAATGTGCCTTCCAGTTGTAAAGGTGGGAGGTGGTGAAAGGCAGAAGCATGTTTATAAGGTGCCCATGCTCATCAGGGACTTGGCATAGGGGAAGAATTCCACCTGTTCCAGCATTGTAGCAAGTCCCATGTCTAGCATACTGTTCAACATGGGAGGGTAGATTTATCCAGTGGCAGTGGATGGGCGTGGCTCCTTGGGTGCAGACTTCTGATTAGGAGGCTCAGGAGGGGGCTACTCTGTGAGTTCCGTTGGAGCCAGGGTGGGGAGAGCAGATGGCATAGCTTCCCCATCCTGTCTTCTAGTGGGATAGAGCAGGTCCTTGTCACCTGAAGGGCTTTCCAGCACTGGGAAGGTATTCCCTTTTGGGGTAGATGATTCGGTCTTTAATTTGGTCAATTTGTCTTTTTTCTGAAGTCCCTCATTCTGATATAAAGCCATAAAGCAATGTACATAGGAAATTTCTTCCCATTTCCTTTCCCTTTTACAAAACAGGTCCAATTGTAGGACAATATTATATTTCGGTGACTCATTTTCGGGCACCTTTCTTCATTTCCCAAGCCACATTAGGGCCAAGCTGTATTACAAAAGAATATCATTCTTCTTTTAGTCATGGGAACATAGCCAAATAACTGCCAATGATGGAAGAGGCACCCCAATGGGCTCTCCTTTGGTATGGACGCTGTATTGCCCATATTGGAGGGTTTTGGTTACAGATTTGTTTCTAGCTCCCAGGAAGTTGTTAATAATAGTTAGTAGACACACAAATCTCACAACTTTAACCCATAAGTAAATGAAATACTTTCTCCATTACCACCAAAGCTCTCTCTGGTGATGTCTTAGAATCACACACCCAGGGAGCTCAGAGACATCGTATAGCCAAGCCTCCCTTTCCAGATCTCAGGGCTGCCTGTGGAGATCTCTCTCCCCAAGTTACGGAGGTTTTTCTCTGTCAGGCATCCCTGACAAGACTCCCCTTCAGCCAGGACGGAGATGTCTTGTAATCTCCCAGAACTTAGCTGCTTCAGCCAGAACAGAAACCAAACCCAGGAACCGGAAATCTGCACAGTTTGTATCCAAAACTGTTCTTCACCCAATTTCGAAGACTCTTACAGTCGGCTTGGCTCCGGCACTACTCACAGCTCTGGGAGAACATCCAAACAAAATGGTCCAGTGCTGCGGCTAAGTTCATCTGGGGCAGCAGCTATGCAGAACCGGGGAGTCAGGTGCCAAGAGGAGCCTCTCCCTTCACCCTTCACCAAGTCACCAGCAGCGTACAGGAGCTGGCCCAGGCTAGCTGCTGCTGCCTACCACTTCCCCTGCTGGAGGCTGAGTGACAAGGATCTCAGGGATCAGAGAAGCAGCACCTGGGTGGCCAAATCTGTAATAGATCTCAATGGGTTCTTCTCTTATTGAAAGTGTAGCCAAAAAGCAGAACCAAGGCAGAAGTAAGTGAAGAAAAGGTTTATTGCCTGCATCAGGGATAGCTCCCAATGCAGTGTCTCTCCGAGTTCAGGGCCAGCAGAGACTTTATACAAAAGACAGTAGAGGATAACAGGTTTATTACCGAGTTCAGGGCCAGTAGAGACTTTATACACAAGATAGCAGAGGATAACAGGTTTATTAGTAACAACCGTGCTCATTCAGGGCACATGCGTAGCAGGTAAATATGCGACTACATATGTCACATGATCTGAAAATGGCTGCTTGGACCCTCCCAGAGGAGGAGAATAGAATTTAAGATGCTAATGAGTTTAAGGCAACTTCAGGATGCTTGCAGTTGAACATTTTGCAGGAGTCTTGCTGCAGACGTGTGAGTTTCTATGCAAGATAGCAACATCTGCTTAACAGAACACATAGTTTCTTCAGTCTGGAAAACATGTGACAGACCATGTTAGTTATTGATCAGATCCTCAGTAGCCCTTTCCTTGCCTTGTTCCTGGTCATGACCCAACTTTTCTCCTTTGTTAAATCATGCTCTCACTCCCTCCATGTAATACTACATTTTCTTTACCTGACTTCCTTTCTATATCCATCAATTCAAATTGTACAGTTCCATTTGATCTATGTTTTTAGTGTAGTGTAACTTGTTCTTATGTCCTTTGAAGTGTCCCTTTTGTTATTTTTATTACTTGATGTTGTATTTCAAGTTCCTTGTGAGCACTTTAGTTTTGCCTCTCCTCCCAGTCTTCTTCAAAACTCCTTTAGATGTGAATGCAATATTTGTACATAGGAAACATTCTAGAAATATATATTAAATAAGGCATTTAGTGTTTTCTATCATCCATGTCAATGATCTCCCATTTCTTTCTTACATGAGCTCACATAGAGAATGATATAGATATAGATAAACGGAAGAGGCTCTTTGCACCCAGAGGTTACTAGCCTGGGGCTCTGGGTGCATTGGCTCCATCTAGCTGCTCTGAGTACTGAGGGTATCAATGTTTCAGCATATCCCTGATTCATGTGCAGCATCCTTCATGCCTCTGTGCATGATTAGGAAGCTCCAATTTATGTGAACTGTCAAAGGAAAATTGTGCCGAACAGAGTTGAACAAACAAGGAAAATCCTTCTCAAGACTATTGCAGTAGGGGAGAGAGATTTAACTGAACTCTGTTGAATAAAAAAGGAGAGTTTTTAAGCACTGGGGGGAGCAGTGAAAAAGTGCTGTAGTATATTAGAGGGGAAGTTGGTCAATATTTTAGGCCTTCTGTGTTTGCTGATTGGTGCTTATCAAAGCTAGAATCCTACCCTCCGTCATATCAAAGGGATGGTTCCTAGGTCTTTGAGAAAGACATTCCTGGCTTATAAAACTGGCCAGAGACTGGGAGAGGAATTACACCTGAAAGGGACAGAGGAAGAATTTACAATGGCAAGATTTCTAAAGTAAATGCCCTAAGAAAATGGAAATCAGGAGGCTAGAGTCAGAAAGAATCATGCTGTTTAATCAAGATGAGGGAAAGGCTAGTTAAAGCCATGTTGGTCAAAGCCCAGTGTAGCAGAGCACCCGTGGGCAGGCTGTGTTCTTGCCCTGGGCTCACCTTGGAGCAAGGACCCAGCTTGATACAAATCTCAAATGGAAACAAATGCCTCTCACATGACCAAGAAACAAATAATTCACTGATAAAATATGGACAAGGGTTTACATGGTGCAAACACACCCACTTAATCAAAATTGCCATTTCACTCTCTTTGTCCTGTCCCTCATGCTCTGAACTTCTTTTTTCCTTTTCCCCTCATAGACAGCAGAAGCCCCTGTGTTGTCTGGACAATTCATTTTTCCTTCACCACGTGAATAACCCCTTCAACAAAACAGAAGCCCTTTAGTTAGCTTGACTGTCACCATCTATTACTATACAAACATACACCTTGGGGGACTTTCCTTGTCCCAGCTCATCTACTGCTGAAATTCTCGGCTTTCTACTCTTAGTGCCAGGTTTCTAAGGCTGACTTTGCTGAGGCTCTATATATTATTATTTTCTTTGCTCCTGTACATATAAATAAGTATTAGGTGGTATCCATCTTTTGTGCATGTCAGCTGAGTAACCTAAGAGCTATTTTAATATTTGACTAGGTTGAAAGTCAGAATACTGTTACTAATTTTGTGACTTTGAGCAAGTTACTAATTCTCTGTGATGGTAAACTGTATGTGCCAACTTGGCTCGGCTGTAGTCCCCAGGAATTCAATCAAACACTGATGTAGGTGTTGCTGGGGAGGTATTTCGTAGATGTGATTAATGTTCCTAATCAGTTGACTTTGAGTAGAGGAGTTTATCCTAGATAACCTGGCTGGGCCTGGTTCAATCAGTTAAAAGGCTTTAAAATCAGAACTGAGGTTTCCTGGAAGAAGAACAAATTCTACCTGTGGGCTGCAGCCTCAGCTCCTGCCAGAGTACCAGCCTGCTCTTTCTAATGGTCTACTGTTATTCTTTTTCTATGGAAAATTTGTAACAAATTATCACAAATTCATGGGTTTAAAACAACAGAAATTTATTGTCTCACAATTCTAGAGGAGAGGAACCTGAAATAAAGATATTGGCAGGGCCACGCTCCCTCCAAAGTCCCTAGGAGAGTCCTGCCTTGACTCTTCCAGCTTCTGACTCCAATCTCTGCCTCCATCTTCACATGGCCCCCTCTTCTTCTCCCTGTGTGTCTCGCTTCTGTGTGTCTCTTATGTAGACATTTGTCACTGGATTTAGGGTGTACATGGATAATCCAGGATGATCTCAACTCCAGATCCCTACTCACATCTACAAAGACTTCCAAAATAAGTTCTTATTCACAGGTGCTAGGGGTTCAGACTTCATCATCTTTTGGGGGGACACAATTCAACTCACAACATCCCTTAATGTATGTATCTTACTAGTTCTGTTTCTCTGGCTGAACCCTGACTGTGACACACTCTCCTTGGATCTTGTTTCCTCATCTGTATAATGATGTAATGAGTGGCTAGAAAGGTAATCTTCAAGGTCCATCTTAAAAACATAATTTTTACAATATCCTGTAATTAAAGAGAGAACAGGTTTCCCAATTCTTTAATTGTTGCTTTAAAAGAATTGTATGATAAGCATAGAACATCATTACTAATAGTGAGGATGCTGATTTTATTTCCTTCAATAATTAACAAAGTAGAGTCCTTCTGCACACAGCACTATGGCAGTGGACACAATCGACTTTCTAGAATTTACAAAATATTAGTTTCCCTTTTGCTTTGTATGCTTTTCTAGCCAAATCATGCAGAGAAAGTATAAACAAAGGATAAGTTTTCCTCGTCACTTCAGTCAAATATTGGCATTCTCCCTAAGGAGAGAGATTTAACAAATACCAAAACTTATTTAGAAAATTCCTCTTCTCAACAGTTTTACAAGAAAATAACAAGTTAGTCAAATTTCCCTCACTTCTGATGTGACTAAATATTCTCTGTGGATTCCAGTCCATTTTCTATTGAAAGGATATTGAAGAGGTAAGCATATTTCCTGCTGTCTCATAAAGGCATCTAGCAACAAATTATTTGTGCTAAAATGGAAAACACTCAGCGAAATCAATTTTTGATGCAAGAAAAGAATAATTTTACGACTTGGTGAAAGAATGACTTTCAGATGCTTGAAATTATAGTGGAAGATTGACCTTAGGGGGCCAAACCAGAGATTCCTGCTAGTAAAGTCCAGTAGAAAGTCTCACACATATAGTTAAATCAATATCCTTGCAGGGGACAATGCATTTTCTTTTCCAGTTAATGTGTTTCCTTTCCCTCACCAATATGTAAAATAAATATTTCCAGTGCCTTATTAATCACTTCTTGGTTGAAACATGCCTTGACAAGGATATCAACATTTTTAATGGGAGGTATATGGAAAAATGGCAGGATCACATCTTTTGAGATCCTAAATAGATATTTCATGCTTATATATATATATATACACACACACATATGTGTGTTTTTTGTATTATCTTTTAGAGTAAAAATGTAACCTGCACATGAAACACAAGTCTAGGAAAATTACTGTCACATTGCTTGTGACTAAATGAACATTTTAAGAAGTGAAGGTAGAGAGATTTTAGAACTGTGTAAGACTGTGTGCCAATCTTCCCTCATCTCAGATCACTTCCACGCAGGTCAGTTGATTTTACTCTCTTTCAAAGTCGTATATCCTTTCAGATGAGCCCTGCCATTCAGTGAGAGGAGGAGTGAAGAGAGCGTCCGCCATGGCTGTAGAAGCCGTTCTGACTGTGTCTGCATTTCTGTCCTCTACTGCAGAGAACAGAACATGTAATGAGACAATCTGTTTGCTGCTTAAATGAAGATCAATGTTTACAAAAAAAAAATTAAAAATGCTTGAACACTATTTTTTTCTAAAACAAAATAGTTCCTCCACATGTGCTTGACAATGCTCTTGCTTTTCTCAATAAATTTTTGTTTTCCTTAACCAAGAAAAATGTAAACCAACTGCTATGTGTATTATTGTCAGTTTCAATTTGGCAAAATCAAAGCTGTTGATAGTTGATTTTATGTAGATAATTGCTGGAAAATGATAGTTTTGTTAAAACATAAGAAAATTCTTAACTGGTTCTATGCTTTGGTATCATTGTTGTTTCTCTGTATGAAATTGTTTCTTCTTTCTTTTTCTCTCATTGCTGCACCAAGAATATACTCTGGAATTCTCCATGGGGAGCGAGGTATTAAGAGACTTGGGCTGATCAATTTTGGAAGGTGTACTGACTTCTCCATTACTACTTTACCAGGTTCTCTAAAAGAAAAAAAAAAAAAAAGATTCTTTTTGAACAGAAAAAAGTCTGAGGAGTTTTTCTTAAAAGTGACAACCAAACTATCTTTCCATTTCTATCTGCAGTGTAAATGGAGTTTGCATAAAGGAGACTCACATGAAAGAGGAATTTGAATGTTCTTTACCAATCATTTTGAAATAGCTGGCATTGATTTTTTTCTTTTTTTTCTTTTTTGTATAATAATGCCATATGAAATCCACACCGAGGCACATTGGGAAAAATAGTAGAGTATGTGTCCTGCAGAGTAAAGGTAACGAACCACAAAATTATTTTTAAGAAGTTAGGATATAGGATGGAATGTGCTTGTGTGTGTGTGTGTGTGTGTGTGTGCGCGCGCTAGAGGCAATGGGAAGGGTGGAAAAGACAAAGAAAGCAAAGTATATGAGTCACGGGACTAAGCCCCAAAGGCCTAGCAGACAGATAGAAATTAAATGCAGGATTCACTTTGTCAGAAATAAAGCCAGATTAGACCACACAGCTGCGTCTGCAGAGCAATCCTTCCCACCCAGCCGGCTGGAGGATCAGAGCCTGCTCACTTAGTGGTACAAGAGAATTTCTTCATTTTTGTTACAAGTTCAATGTTATGACTTTAAGGCTGTTGTTGTTGCTGTTCCTATCGGGCTGAGAATAAGCCAGCAGACCACAGGGGCGGGCCACGGAGCGTGAGCACCAGCACGAGGACCAGGGGGCAGCCTGGGGCAGGTCCTCCCTCATCTGTTTTGTTTCCCTCAGCTGAGGAATGAAGACATTATCTCGCACTGTGCTGAGGAGTAAATGAATCATATGTATCAAAAGTTTAAATAAAAGGATATTTCACATAGCAATTGATAAATAAATGTTGACAAGTTATGTTCATTTATGAACTACCAAGAGTTTATAAAGAGTGCCTGGCTCACTGTGTTCATATACAGTTTGTTTTACAAATTTGTGTGGATTTGATGGTTGTGGAATTACAATTACTGATGCATTTCCTGATAACTAGCAAGGCTGAGCCAGAAGTATCCTGAAGATAAGACGTATGCTTATTCATTTTGTATCTCTAGTGCCTGGCACAGTGCTTGGTCCGTGGTAGCTACTAAATATTTGTTGAATAGGTGAATTGTTAACACTTGATGGTGGATAGAAAAGGAAGCACTATTCCTGGCTTATCAGAAGGAAACATGGCAGTCTGGTCATTGTGACCTTTTCCCTGAATCATGATGGTTGAGTGTGATGTATGCTATGGACTGAATTGTGTCCCCTCGAAATTCATATGTTGAAGCCCTAACTCCTAATATAATTGTATTTGGAGATAGGGCTTTCAGGAGGTAATTAAGGCTAAATGAGATCATAAAGATGGCATCCAATCCAATAGGACTGGTGGTCTTATAAGAAGAGGAAGAGAGAAAGATCTCTCTCTCATTCTGTGTGTGTGTGTGTGTGTGTGTGTGTGTATTGAGCAAAGGCCATGTGAAGACATAGTGGGAAGGTGCCATCTACAAGCCAGGAGGAGAGCTCTCACCAGGAACTGAATCAGCCGACACCTTGATCTTGGACTTTCCAGCCTCCAGAACTGTGAGAAACAAATTTCTGTTGTTTAAGCCACCTGGTCTATGGCATTTTGTTATGGCAGCCCTAGCTGATTAACACAATATTCTTGTACGCCAGCTCAAATTCCGAGTGGTGACTTAGGGACTGAATTGGACCTGGATCTTTAGATGAGGTTTCTACCCTATAATCCTAGATTTGGCCCCAGCATTGCCGCTTCCTGGCTGTGTAACATTGGGCCAGTAACTTCATCTCTCTGGCCTTCATTTTCTTATCTAGACAGTGAGAGATGTGATTAAGTCTCCTTCCAAGAAAAATAAGTGTATGGAATCTAAGCTTAGTAATGGGAAGCTTGGTGTTGACAAAATGGTTAGAACATGTTCTGATTTAGCATCTAAAGATTTATTGAGTATGGATGCAATCTTAAGTCTCAATAAATATATGTAGGAATTAATTAGCACTCATGTATTTAATAGTAATTAGTTTATACCATCCATTTCAAGAGTATTTAAATCAGTAATCACTAAGAGCACCCCAAAACATGACCTTAAAACCACCTCACTTAATTTTGAGTAATAGTTGCCAAAATAAATATGAAGTTTTTTATATGTCCCCTTATTTATTTATCTTATTTATTTATTCATTCAAAAACATTTATTAAAACTTTGTTTAAAGCATATTTAGAGGATCACACATTTTCTTATTGGTCTCTTGGCTGCATCAAGCGTTGTTGAACGGACCATGGCTACAGAAAGCAAAAACTTAATTCTGCTTGAGCAAGAGTAGCTACTGCTCTCTCGTGGCTGACAGACTTCTGTGTTGGCTTGGAACAGTGGACGACAGGGTGCTCTTGTTAACGTGTGGTGGGTGGCCAGGAGAGCAACTTTGCCCTGACAGAAATAACGTGCTCTCTTAAATAATATCCATATACATAAAAAACAGACAGCATATTGTCATCAAAAAAGATATCGACTTTGTCATCTACAAGGAACTTTATTTCCCTTTATTGATGGCTTAGTGCCGATGCTTTTTTAAGGACTGTCACTTCATTTCAGGAATGGAGTAGAGCCTCCATAGAGTTTCAATCACTAAATCACAATGGTGAGTGTTAGAAGAAAAATAAAATCTGGATTTAAAAACCTGACAGCATTTTTTGGTACTGAAACTCTTTAATAGCAGTTTTCAGGCCCAAAAAGAGTGACACAGAATGAGGTACTTTTCTCTTACAATTGTGGAGAAATATGTGTTTCATTGCCTATTATACACAATTTTTATAACAATGTTATTGAAATAAAACTAATATACCATAAAATTCACTCATTTAACATGTAGGAGTCAATGGTTTTTCATATATTCACAGATATGTGAAAACATCACCAGTAATTTTAGGATATTTTCATTACCTCAAAAAGAAACCCCCTACCATTTAGCTATCATCACCGTATTCCCCATTCCCTAGTCCCCTTCAGCCCTAGTAACCTCTAATCTATTCTCTCTATAGATTTGCCCATTCTAAACATTTCATATAAGTGGAATCACATAACGTGGTCTTTTGTGACTGGCGTCTTTCACACGGTGTAATCTTTTTGAGGTTCTGGGTAATCATTTAACAACCAGAATCTAGTCACTTACTTAGCATTCAACTTTGGCTGTGTCTCAAACATACCTATGTAGCTTTCAGGAAATAGAGGAGCCTGGGTCTAGCCTACATACAGTGAATCAGGATCCCTGAGGCATTAATAGGCACTGGCCTCTTGAGTTTGAAAAGCTGCAGAAGTCTCCCCTTGAGGTAACTTTTGTAGCTTCTTAAGCATAGAGCAAATGAGGTCTTCAGGATCAGCCTCACGTATCTAATACCTTACAACTTGCCATTCCAGGAACCCTCAAGAATGCAGGGTTTCTAAATCCTTTGCCCCATTCAGCTTAAGAGGAGTTCTGAGTTTCCTCACCAGTCTCCTTTCTGTGCCAGTCTCCTAAGCTTTCCAATGGTTATATGGAATGCAATCCATTAACAACCTTAAGCTTCATAATCCTCAAGTCCTTTACTACAGCACCAAAAGCCATCAATAAAGCACTAACATTGAAGCACTGAGGAGAACTTGGGAAGGTAAGTGCCCTTGGGAGAGAGAGGCTTGAGTCTGGTGTGGCTCAAAAGTCCACAGGTTATCCAGAGAATGTTGGGAGACTGTGAGAATGGTAGAAATTTTATCAAGAAGCGGAGAGCCTCTGATTAGGGAATTGGGAGCATCCCCAAAGCAGACTTTGTTTCATTCTTTTGTATTAGGCTGGCCAAGCTCACTGCTTAGTATGGAGGAGGCAAATGTAATAACAGTAATTTCCCAAAGGCAAAAGTGGAAAGGCTGAAATTCAGTGATGGAAATGAGGTCAGGTGGTCTCTGCGTGTAGGTTTTAGGATTTGACAGAATTGCTGCTGAGCTGAGACTGTTTATCTCTAACACAGAAATGCTGGGTTAAAAGGTGGAAAGTTCTATCAATCAACTAAATTTGTATGAATCCAATCTGCTTGATTGTTATTTTTTTTTTCCTCTGGGTTGATCTGTTATTTTAGTGTTACATAGGCATGGGTTGAATAACCAGTCAATTTAGGACAATTGTGTTCAACAACTAGTCACTTCAATGAAAAAGATCAATTGAACTTGTCATTCAGTGATGGGAAGTACAAAAGTCCTCCAATTAAATGTAACTTGAGTAGACGTGTTGTCATTTCATAGCCAGCCCAAAGTTGCTGGGTTCAACTCTTGAAAAATGCTCAGATAGAGCAAATTTTTTCATTATGGGGAAAATTTCTATTCTATTAGCTCTAAATTAGCTACCTGCTTTTGCATTACATTTCACTAGAACCTTTCCCTGTAGAAGTCTCTAGTAATGCATCCTTTATTACATGTCAGGAAAGCGCTAATCAAAATCATTTCTGTGCTAGCAACATGGTATTCTCCAGTTGTCCACCTGCTTAACTGATCTCCAAAACACATCATTTAGAAAAACAGCCTTGTTTGATTTTCCAGTGTTTACCATGATTTTCCTCTAGTTCCTAATGAATGATTATATTTCAGCACAATAAAAATAAGAATAAGATGTATGGGTAAGGTCTTTGTCCAAGGCGGATGAACACATGTTCAGGACAGCTAGATTCTTCAAGTTTTGCACGGTACACTCATGCAGGGCTCATGTCTTGAAAGAGAAACTCTTAGGGTTCTGCTGTCACTGATTGATATTCTATCATTTTAAAGTTAGGTGAAATCAGAAGAAAATAATAAAAACCAACTTATGTTTCCCAAACTAGACTTTTCAGTACAGACATTTATGGAGAGTGCAATTATTTCTTAGGGCAAAATGTCATAAATATTCCACTAGGGTAAAAATATTCTCTTGAAGCTTAGATCACAAACTGAGTTTTGGCAACATGTCATCTTTTTTTTTTTTTTTTTTGCATTTTACATGGAATGATTTTATTTTGTACACTCTCAAGAACAAGATTCAGGATTTCTGCTATTCTCCCTGGCAAGAGAACATCCTCAAAGGCTCCTTACATGGCACAGGAATCACAATGTACTGATCTGAAAGACTGGCTCCTTCTAATTTGATCAGGCTCAGCTCTGCGCTTGTTGGGAAAACATACTAACTAAAAGTTTAAAATCATTGTACGTTCAGCAGTCATTGGTTAATGAAGTAGCATGCACGGGATGAAGTATACATATGTATATATTTATTTTTTAATTTAAAATCAAACCTTTATGTTATTCAAGGAAAAATTTAAAAAACGGATTTCTCCTGTTTTTGATGAATATTCAGTGACTCCTCAGTCATAAGTAAATAAGATAATGTGAGGATTACAGAATAATTCATTGGATAGAGCTTTGCTTTGCTTTGAGCCTTCACAGTCAGACTGCTCTGCTACTGAAAGGGGCTTAAAAGATTAACTAACTGAGGGGCCAGCCTGGTGATGCAGCGGTTAAGTTTGCACATTCCGCTTTGGCAGCCCAGATTTCACTGGTTTGGATCCTGGGCATGGACCTATGCACCGCTCATCAAGCCATGCTGTGGCAGGCATCCCACATACAAAGTAAAGGAGGATGGATACAGATGATAGTTCAGGTCAGGCATCTCACATATAAAGTAGAGGAAGATGGGCACAGATGTTTGCTCAGGGCCACTCCTCCTCAGCAAAAAGGGAGGATATGTTAGCTCAGGGCTAATCTTCCTCAAAAAAAAAAATTAATAATAATAAGGTTAACTGAAATGCTACATTTGATTAAAAAGAGATTGGGATGTTTGCATATTGTCTCTATGGTTTTGCTAATAAGCGAGAACAGTGTTCATCTGGTTTACCAATACATTGGTTTACCTATTTGAAAATAAAAATGCCAGTGGTGTGTCCTGAATGCCATATGAAAGCCTGCTTATTCTCCAGGGAACTGCCTCAGTTGTTTGTCTCGTTCAGCTGTAGTGATCAAGCGTTTTGAAAATCATCCACTTTTGACTGGAAACTAGAAAAGCTGATGATAAATAATGAATAATCTCTTTCTCTTCAGTCTCCATTAAATAGTAACAAAAATATGTTCTGAGAATTAATCTGTTATTGATTTTTGAAGTGAAAACAGGGTGTTTCTCTCATCTTTTTTTTTTTTTTTTTGAGGAAGGTCATCCCTGAGCTAGCATCTGTTGCCAATCCTCCTCTTTTTGCTGAGGAAGACTGGCCCTGAGCTAACATCCGTGACCATCTTCCTTTACATTTTTTTTTTACATGTGGAACACCTACCACAGCATGGCTTGCCAAGCGGTGCCATGTCTGCACCCGGGATCTGAACCGGCGAACCCTGGGCTACCAACGCTGAATGGGCACACTTAACCACTGTGCCACCGGGCCGGCCCTTTCTCATCCTTTAAGATTATCTTGCTAATTACATTTAGCGTTTGTAAATTGGGGTTCCTGTGTCAAAACCCCTACAGATGTAATCTGTTCAAATATGTTGGCTTTCTCAAAGTAATTATTTAAATTACTACTCATTCCTAATACTTAAAAGTTGAGAGATTTCTTGTAGTTTTATCTTTCTGGCTTCTCCTGAAAAAGTAGAAGACTTGGGAAACTGGCTTTGTTTGTCTGCATAAAAACAGTTGCTTGAGGCTGAGCAGCAGCCGCCAGATTTAGATGTGGGATGATTTCAAAAATCATCAGCCTTCAATAATCTCTTCTACTTCTCATCGTTCTGCCCTTTGAAGTGAGATCGAGAGTTATTTCCATTTATTTTCCTTCAACCAAACAGAAACAAAAAAGAGGATATTTATGAACGTAATTGAACTTCTTTGAATGAATGCAAAGCCAAGGACAGTGGTTCAATCTATAGTGAATGCCTCCTCCTGCAGCGTAGTGTGAAGAGTGAGTTCAGGAGAGCATCAGAGAAGTCCTGACCCCACCCTCACGAGGTGACAGGCTCCACTCCTGTCTCTGCCTTTGAGACTTGTGAGATGGATGGACAGTTTGGTCCCTCATGAATTTTGTGAATTCTTCTGACATTGTCCCTGAAGTCTTTTTGAGGCTACACTCAAGGCCACATTACAGAGCAAAGGAGAAGTTAATACATTTTTTGACTTTAATTTTGTTCAACTCTGTTTTATTTTGAAAAAATGTAGTGCACAATTTAAGAGTATAGGACCTGGGGTCAGATTGTCCAGATTTATGAGCCTCAATTTATTTCTAATTACCTTTGTTGACCCTGAAAACGATGCTTATCTTTCTGGACCTCAGGCTCCTTCTCTGTAAAATAACAGTGCCTGCAATAGGGTTATGGAGAGGAGTACAATACATTCTGGATGATAGTGCTCAGTACAAAACATGACATAGACTAAGAGCTCAGTTGACTCTAGAGATTTTTTTCACTCCCCATTCCTGTCTCCAAACCAACTTGACAAATTATACTATGCTATTTGCACCAGAAAATAGTAACATCTAATTTTATTTTATTTTATTTTTGGTGAGGAAGATTGGCCCTGAGCTAATATCTGTTGCTGATCTTCCTCTTTTTGCTTGAGGAATATTGTCCCTGAGCTAACATCTGTGCCAATCTTCCTCTATTTTGTAACTGGAATGCCTCCACAGCATGGCCTGCTGAGCAGTGTATATGTCTGCACCCGGGATCTGAACCTGCGAACCCCAGGCCACAGAAGCAGAGTGTGCAAACTTAATCACTACGCCACCAGGCTGGCCCCATAAAGTCTAAATTTTAATCACGACTAAAATGGTAGGTAGCACTTATTTATCACTTACTATGTGCTAGCCACTTTTTGTGCGTTATTTTATTAAATCCTCAGAGTAACATTATGTATTAGTCAGGGTTCTCCATAGAAACAGAACCAACAGGACGTATAGAGAGAGAGAGACAATGAGAGAGAGATTGAGGAATTGGCTCACAGGATTGTGGAGGCTTGGCAAGTCGAAAATCTACAGGGTAAACCGGTAGGCTGGAGACCATGGGAGAGCTTCAATTGAGTCCAAAGGTGGTCTGCTGAAAAAATTCCCTCTTCTTTCATGGGGTCGTCTTTTGCTATTATAGCCTTCAACTGATTGAATAAAGCTGACCCATGCTGTGGTGTGTAATCTCCTTTTGCAGTCTACTGATTTAAATATTAACCTCACCTAAAAACTACCTTCACAGAAAGATTAAAATAATGTTTGAGGGGCCGGCCCCGTGGCTGAGTGGTTAAGTTTGTGCGCTCCACTTCGGCGGCCCAGGGTTTTGCCGGTTAGGATCCTGGGCGCACACATGGCATCGCTCATCAGGCCATGCTGAGGTAGCATCCCAAATTGCACAGCCAGAAGGACCTATAACTAGAATATGCGACTATGTACTGGGGGCTTTGGGGAGAAGAAAAAAAAAAAGAAAAAGAAGAAGATTGGCAACAGCTGTTAGCTCAGGTGCCAATCTTTAAAAAAAAATAAAAATAATAACATTTGACCAAAGATCTGGGTACTTTGGCCTAGTCAAGTTAACATATAAAACCAACCATCACACTCCGGGAGGTATGTGGTTTCATTATTCCAATATTAAAGGTAGCAACTCAGAAAGTTTAAGTTGCCAATTTAGAAACCTAAGAGAAAAATGTTGAATCTATAATTTCAACCTAGATCTATCTTTTTTTGGAGCCCACATTCTAAATAACCATGTCATGATATGTGATTTATGTTTTATGATATGTGATCAATAACCATTTTATGCTCTGTGATTTATGATGTCACAGATATCATAATAAGCCCTACATTTGCATAATATGACTCCCTTTAGTAAGGCAATACTGATTTCCTCACAGAAATTAAAGTCATAACGTAAAGATTCTCCTATCCTTTTGTTAGGATAGAAAAAACAAGATTTCTAAGTAGGTACAATACCAACACGCTTTCTCTATTTTGTCTCTAGACACGGCAGCTGTAGCCAGTTGGATCTCTGAGTGTCTTCTTCACTAGCTGTAACCTGAGTTGTCTTCGCACGAAGTTAAGTTGTCCCTTTAGCGCCGTCAAACACCTCTCAAATTGGATTCCCCCAATGGCAGCTCTCTCAAGTGTCTTATTTTTCCCAGAGGATACACAGGATAGAAAGACTTGCAGCACCAATTATGTCTGCTACAGCAACAGCCAAGCTCAGTACCGGTTTCCTTAGAGTATTGTTTCTCCAACAAAATCATTAGTCTCATATAATGACAAAAATTTTAATCTTGAGCAAAGTCATTGCTATGAACCATAGATCATCACTTAGAGATTTATCTCGAAGAAAATTAAGTATAAAGGAAATAAGGTAGAGCAAAAGACAAAGAACAAATCATCTTTGTCAAGGTTTGGGTCAATCTAGGCCAGTTTTCCAAAGTGTAGGACCTATGGCCTTAAACTTACATGGTATTAATCTCTCCTTACGAGTTCAGTTGTACCAAAATCACTCTCAGGTTCTGGAAGAGGGGAATCCATGTTTAATACAGTTTGTCTCCTTTCTATAAGTGGCAAATGAAATACACCATATTGTTGAAAAATTTTGAAGTTTGCTCTGGTGGCTCTGCCAGTCATTAGACTTTCCTGAGGATGCTGTCTTTCTTTCACTGTGCTTATTGTACTTAACTACTGCCAATCCTCCTCTTTTCGCTGAGGAAGACTGGCCCTGAGCTAACGTCCATGACCATCTTCCTCTACTTTATATGTGGGACGCCTATCACAGCATGTCTTTTGCCAAGCAGCACTATGTCCTCACCCGGGATCCAGGCAGACGAACCCTGGGCCACCGAGAAGCGGAACGTGCACACTTCACCGTTGCGCCACCGGGCTGGCACCCTTAACACCTCCATTCTTTCATCTCTTCTTTGCCCCTCTACATTCCTGACACTTCAACGTTGAATTAAGTGGGGGTCCCGTTTAAGGATACCACTTTTACTTGTAGCAAAGAACTCTCCATTTCTAGCCAGCATTGCTCCAGAATAAATTCATGGACGTATCTGAAATTTTATGCCCCAGAAGGATTCTAAGCCTGTCTTGATGCTGACTTCTCCTCTGGAATTACTTAAATCTATTAATTATTTCTTCCAGTAAAAGAGCCCCTCAACTGATTTCCACTAAATAATTCACTTTGTTTTCGCATTACTCCAATCTGAACACTGATCTCAGTACTTTCCTGGATTCGTCAGATCTTAAGTTTCATAATCTGATACATGAGGCCACACTTGTTTACTCTGAGTTAAAAAAGAAAAAAGATAAGAAGGACTTCCAGAAGGGAGAAAACTCTGGAGCTGTTCTCATTTAATTATCTTCTATGAAGAAACTGCATTTGAAGACAGACCATGCCCATATCTCTTCTTTAATGTCATCATTTAAAAAAATCCATTGGCTGAGACTGCTGTCCAGTAACCCAACCAATTCATAGCAACATTCCTCAATTTTTTCAATACAGTAGGAGCTAAGGGAGGGAGAAAGAGAGAAGCCATGGGCTTTCTAAATTCGGCCACTAGATAATATAGTTGTTGAGTTCATAAATCATTGCAAGTCCAGTGCTTTTTCTAGGGGAAAATCCTTCTCTTTCCATGGGAGAGCTCAGGCAGGTGGCTTACTCACTGACATAAAACAGCTTACTTCCCAAACTTTGAGCATTTTCATCCCCATCTTTCAGAAAACAATCTCTTCTCTCTCAAAGTAAGGCAAATTGTGCCGCTGCTGATACCTTTGACTCACATAACGGAGAGAAATCTTCTGTAGGCAGGTAGCGTAGGGGTAAGTGCAGACGTACATTCAGATTCTGGCACTGCTAGTAATGAGCTGTGGTAGCCATGACATGAGAGGCCACGCTCCCCCCCAAGCTGTTTGCAGTCAGTGGTGGAGCACGGCAAGGACGCTGGTGCCTGCCTGTTCCTGCCTGACGCTGGACTACTGTCTTGGACAATTTTGGCTCAGTGACACACCATCAAGCTGGTCAAGACTCTCTAAGCGCCGTCATGCAGTCTGAGACTCTTCCAACTCAATCGTCATTTACCGTCTCCTTTCACAGGGGTCATACCTGTGTCCTGGTCTGAAGGATCTCCCTGCCCAAACCTGCTCGCTCCTCCTTTATCCACAAGCCTTTGCCCCTAGTAACTCTCCTGAGCATCTAATTCCATCCTGGCATCTGCTTATTCTAGAATCTAAACCGACACACTAGCTATTTAAACTTCTGCAAGTTAATTTTTATGTCATTCTTCAATGCAGAAATCACGATCATAATAGAGCTAAACTCTTTAAATTTTTGAGTATTAAATGTGAAAATAAATACAATGCTATAGTGAGAACAAAATGAATACACGGCATTCCCTTCTCAGCTCCCACTTTCACCACCCTCTTCTTTGTTCTCTCTTCTTTTTTCTCCTTCTCCTACTTTTCTCCCTCTTCTTTTTCTTCTCCTTTTTTCTCTTTATCATCATCATCTCTGGAGAATGCAAACTAGTGAGGAACAGTAGAGTTTCAAATAATACAGTATGAGGAAGAAAGGAGAATGCTTTGGAAATGTAAGGAGCTATGCTTAATGGTAAAAAAATAATGATGGATACCACTCGTTGAACATTTACTATAACCCGAGTGAATAGTGAGGTACATGAAAAGCATCATCATCATTGAATTCTCACAAAAACCTATGATATATGTATTGTTAATTTCATTTAGAAGGCAGAGGATAAAAATCAGAGAAGTTAAGCAAGTTCCTCATGATTACACAGTTGTAAAATGAAGAGACACAGTTTAAATCCATGTTTTGCTGATTTCAATGCCTATGCCTTTTATACATATACATGCCTAATCATTGAGAAGAAAAGTAGACAAAAAGGCAAATGGAGAAGAAAGACAAAGGACATCAAAAAAGGGAATACATAGGGGCTGGCCTGGTGGCATAGCGGTTAAGTTCACGTGCTCTGCTTCAATGGCCCAGGTTCACTAGCCTGGATGTTGGGTGAGGACTTACACATCACTGCCATGATGTGGCAGGCATCCCACATATAAAAGAGGAAGATGGGTGCAGATGTTAGCTCAGGGCCAATCTTCCTCAGCAAAAAGAGGAGGATTGGTGGTGGATGTTAGCTCAGGGCTAACCTTCCTCAAAAAAAAAAAAAAGAGAAGAAAGAAGGAGGAAAAAACAAGTAGGAATTTACTACAGGGTAACAGAAAAGAGATAGTCAAGATTAGGGGAAGGTAGGAGGAAAAGGTTCATCTTTGGCCAAAATTGTTGTTTCTGGATGATCACCTTGTTCTCCATTTTACATGAAAATGAATTCTTAATGAGTGTTTCTGGATCATGTCTCAAATTGCAATGAAATTTTTAGGACACTTGGATGATAGGAGATAAATTGGTACCATCTTTCCTTTCTCTCCCCAGCCCTACATATTATTGCTACCTGGCATAGTCCTGAAGGAAGGTCAGATGTATGACTATGATATCAAAGTAACCTCCTTACCAGCCATTATGGGCAAAAGAAAGGAGCATGAAAGGAAGAAACTTAATCTAATAGATGTCAGAATGTAGGAGCAGAAACACATCCAACATAAAAAGCTCACTATCTAGCAAAAATCACAATGACCTCTCAATATATCTTTGTTTAGGATGCTTCAGGTTCAATTTGATCCAGGGGACAGTGCCTGAAACTACTTTTGAAAATAGCATTTTTTAACGTGAAGTATCTGCTGTTACTGACACTGTGTTGTGTGTTTCCTACATAGATAGTTTTATGGTGTCTATCTCAGTGGCTTTTACAGTTCTTTCAAAGCAGGCAATCTTATTCTAAAGACCCGGCTGTAAATCACATAAAATTGGAGTTGCTCCTGCTTTCTCCTGGCCTCCCAGCGTGACCTCTGAGTCATTTACTCATGATCCCTGGAATTTTGCATCATATGGTGGGAAACTACTGCCCCTGGTCATGTCATCACAGAAGCTATGGATGGTGACTGGTGATTAACGGCTTAAGAGATCATAAATTCTGCATAACATATTTGAATATGAATCGAGGCTTTGAAACTCTAGACCAGAGGGAGAACATTGGGTTGGACTTTCAGGCTTCAACGGAAATGGGAAGAACACAGGGGAGTAACAATTGGCCAGGGAAGGAATCGAGCTTGCCGTGTTAGGGAACCCTTTCTTAGAGCCTTTTCCTGTAGCACAGATGGCAGGGTTTTATTGTATACGTTGCATTTTCTACATACACATGTGTCCCCACAGAAATAGATTGTTTCTCACCCTTAATCTTGGCTAGGGAGGCTTCTAGAGTGCCCCAGCTTCCTAAGGGTTTGAGACACCTCCCCATTTAATTTCTCCTGCTGCTCTCATTCGTAACTAGCATCACTGATAAAATTTGACTTTGTTTGGGCTTAGACTGGCCCTTATAGAAACCACTGTTCATCAAATGAAGATGGGGTAATAAAAGAGCAGAGAATGGCCGTCCATATCTATCGTGTTTTCTTTGCTTCTTAAGTTGGTGTAACTATTTATTTTCATATCTTTTTCCCCAACTTGGTTGTGAGCACCTAGAAGATAGGGGTCTCATCTTTATTTGCCACTGTTTACTTACCTATCATCTGCTCGCCCATGCCCCAGTCTAAAATGTAAGTAAGTTCCATGAAAGTGAGAATGTCTTTGCCTTCTTCATTTTTTTCTCCCCACATCTAGTATGTTGCCGCGTATAGCAGGCGCGCACATATTCTTTGAATAAATGATTAAGGTACTGACTCTGCAGCTTTTTTTCATGGTTTTTATACTAATTTAGAAAATCTATTGCAGATGTACATTTATCATTTTTTATTTTATCACCTTTTTGTTTACGCCTCTGTAAGGCTGCTTTCTTTGTCTCTAAAAATATTTTCTAATGTATTTTATTTAAACTGCACGGTTGTGAAGTTAAGCCTGATCAATTTGCCCTTGTAGTATTCCAGGTTGTGTGATCCTTCCATGTTTAATTCATGCTGATGTTTTGTAGGCTGCTATCAACCAAGAGCTGAAATCTAGAGTACCTGGATCAAATACCCCTTAAAAAACATTGTGAGAGATTAGTGGTGACCATGATGTTCATATATTGTGAAAGTAATTTCATAACGTCTCTATGCAGGTTTTTCGATGTTATCTTCATATTTGGATGAGATTTAAAAATTGAATTACTTCGCTTCCTCCCCCTCTTCCCCACTCCTACAGCCCTATGAATTTCTTTCCAATAGACACAAATCTCATTTTAATGGAGGCCATGCATCCAAGTTTTTTAATGGCCTGCCCATCACTGAAGGAGCCTCTGATATTTTCAGTGAAGGAGAGATGCAAAGACATAAAGCAAATCTCAGTGGAATGTTTCACTTAGCATTCACAGCATCTGTTGTCTTATCTCTTTGCTTCCTCGAATTTATCCTTAGTTTTTTTTTTTTAAATGTAAAGAAATAAACGATGAGTCCCATTTTATCCCAACGTCTTGCCGGCAGAACCAGTGATACATACTCTACTCTTTTCATTGACATTTCATTCAGTTTACCATTTTACGAGCATGTTATAGTTTTCCTAATTTTTGCTTTCATGCTAAAGGCTTTATTACCACGGTACATTTTGAGTGAAGAGTGCCTACTGCTTGCTAGTTATTCCCCTAAGAATTAGTTGTATCTCTAATTAAAAATAGTAGAAAGGAACATAGCTAAATGAGGTTGTGCCTATTGACAAAGTTTAGGGCTTAGGAGGTAAGGCAAACATTTCAGGTATCAAACAGATGTTTAGAAATGGAGATGCCATTCTTAAATGTGTTAATCAGTATAAACAGCTTTGTTATTTTCTGAGAGTCTGGATGAAACCAGCAATTTCACTTCCTGTAAGATACTGCTTATTGGCTATTAAATACAAAAGATCAACTGCAGATAGGATTTACTTTGGGCTGGGGTTGTGTCAATTAATTTGGATAAGGATTTAATGCAATTATACATCCTTCTTGTGAATGACATCTATTAATGCTATTTAAGTTTTACCTTAGCGTGGATCAGCTCAAGCCTTTTTTTAAAAAAATAGTCAAAAACTAGGCATCAGATTGAGAATCATTAACAAATTTATAAATATCTTTTTAAAAATTTTTATTTATTCCATTTTCCAGCAGAAAAGCAGTGGCCTTGAGGGAGCTAAAGTCACTTTCTTGAGACTCCTAATAAAATGGATTATCTTTTCTTTTTTCTTCTTTTTTTGTTTTTTTGTTTTTTGAGCGGGGGCAGGACAATCTTTTATCCTGGATAACAAAGAACAGAGGCGGCAGAGAACTGTTCATAGACTGAAGTTAATTTTCACGTTCACTCTGAGAACAATTGTTTGTTCCAGTGAAACTCCTTGGGAAAAGCTTTCAAAAAGAAAACATGTTTAGTCTTCACCAAGCAATTCCATCTGTCTGATAATTCCTGGCTATGTGCATCAATTGGAGATGGAAAAGCTACTTGAGTGACAAGAGTTATTGAAAATTAGTTGGTAAATTTCAACAATCATTTCATTGGTAGAAAACAGAATGAGCATGACAATAAACTTGACTTTCCGAGCTTTTGGTTTAAAATGTATTAAAAGATGGCATTTTTAAAAAAACTATGATTGGAAAGATAAATTGACTTTACCCATGAAAATCTTCAGCTTAAATTTTCTTTCCTAAGAGAGGCCTTCCTCCACCCTTTAATCAAAACTATAATACCCATTTTCTTCATGGTGCTTGTCATGTATTGTTTGTGCATTTGTTTCCTGGTGTATATCCTACTGTCTCCCAATCAAAGTATAAACTCCGTACCTTCAGAGACCTTTCTATCTGGTTCACTTTCTGACAGTTCCTTAGGGCATCATGTGGCACTCCGTTCAGGGAGGTGCTCAATGAACATGAATGAATGAGAGAATGGCTCAGAAAGCATCACACCAACTGCAAAGTGCTACCTAATTGACCTGGCATGCTATGGTTAGATCTCCTGCTGAATGTCA
The DNA here is from genome assembly GCF_021613505.1 of Equus quagga. NCBI lineage: Eukaryota > Metazoa > Chordata > Mammalia > Perissodactyla > Equidae > Equus > Equus quagga. The sequence continues at coordinate 138,268,777 of NC_060268.1, forward strand.
GAGCCCAACACACCCCTGAAGATGTCCAGCTGCTGAGTGGCGGCAGCATCTCTGCTCTCTCTATTGCAAGGACACCATGTAAAGCTGACATTGAAAAAATCATCTTGAAAAGATCTTAGCATTTGACTTACTATTCCAATGTCTGTGGGTTTCACAATGAACAACTTTTTTCTGCTGGCAGAAAACTACTTAAATGTAATAATGCTGTAAGTAAATCTTAACTTTGCCTGTTAGGTTTGGAAATGAGACTGGACTGCACACGTATGAGGTGAGTGACTGAAGATATTGAAGCATAGGTTCACCTGGAGGCCTCAAAGGATTTCTTTCCCTAACTTTATAGAGCAAAGTTAACCAACTAATAGTACACTTCCTCCCTTACAGCTGTGAATGAACACTCTGAAGGTAGGCTTGACCTGTAGTTGATTTTATTTTATTTCATTTTATTTTATTTTATTTTTTGAGGAAGATTAGCCCTGAGCTAACTACTGCCAGTCCTCCTGTTTTTGCTGAGGAAGACTGGCCCTGAGCTAACATCTGTGCCCATCTTCCTCTACTTTATATGTGGGACACCTACTACATGGCTTGCCAAGCCGTACCATGTCCGCACCCAGGATCCGAACCGGCAAACCCCAGGCCACCGAGAAGGGCAACGTGTGAACTTAACTCCTGCGCCACCAGGTTGGCCCCTGCAGTTCATTTTATTGGCTTTCATTTGAGTTCTCGTGTATTATCTAGCGTAGCATCTATCTCAAGTTAAATAAGGTAATTGTTTATTCCTCCAAATCATAGCTCTATTAACCTCTTTGAATTGCAAATTTCTGTTTCAATACAAAGAACAGAAGACATATGTTTACCTGGAAAAAATACTTATTTAGAAGTATTTATTTAGGAGATATTTATTCTTCTCCAGGCCTCATAATACCTTTTATCATCATATGGCAAAATCTATTAGGAAGTGTTTAAGGTTGAATATCTTATTGACCTTTTCCGACCTTTAATTAGCAAGGGAGGGATTACAAATGCAGATGTGTTAGTGAAATTTAAAATATTTTCTGTTATGTGTTTGTGTGTGCAATTTTAACAGGTCAGATAGTTTCTAAAGTGCTTTCTACTACCTTAAAAACAATACTTTAATAGTCTAATATTTTTGATAACCTGATTGCATGTTTTCCTAGTACAGAGAATTATCTTATTTATTTGTCAGAATAACTCTGGCAGTTAGTTTATGTTATTATTCCTAGTCTACGAATGAGGACCCTGAGACACAGTTGGTGAAACAGCATTTCCAATGTCGTCTTGTAAATGGGATCTTAATCAAGTCTGGCCCCAGAACCCATGCTTTTTCTTATTCCAAGGTACTATCTCCCATACAATGGCATGATTTTGGCAGTGGAATCGGTTTCAACGGAGGAAGGAGACAGTAACTGCACTCCAAAAGAAGGAAAAACATATGCCAAGGTAGAATGGTAGAAGAGCAAGCTGGAAGCAATGACATGTTATTCAAGAAATTTGAAGTGTCGTAAAGGTGTGTGACATCAGGTAGAAGTGACAGATGGAGTGAGGTGCGACTCAGTGAGAGGGATTAGGATGGAGGTCTCCGTATGTCATGGTAAGTGACTAAGTCTACGAGATGGACATTCTGTATATTTACTTAATTTTTTATCCACTAGAGCCCTAATAACCTGAGTGTGGTAAATTTCAGTATTCTACAATAGTGTGCTTTTCCTTAGGTGGCTTAAGTTTTATGCTTTTATTGATGCTATATTTTTGGTAGGTTATGATTTGTGGGTTTTTCCCTTAATCATAATTAAGTGCCCTTTTTATGTGCTTTGTCATTTTCTCCCTTGATTTTTGCCTTTTCTGATATTAATATAACTGATCCAGCTTTATTTTGGTTAACATTTGCCTGACAGGCCACTTAATTCTCTTTCCACCTTACCCAAGGCATATTTATTTTCCCTTAGAGCTTCAGGTGGAAGTGGAAGTTTTTGGAGTTCTTGGAGAAAAGGGCAGCTTAGTCAGAGTTTTGGACAGTTACACATGATGGACCTGACCTCTGCTTTCCCTTATATAATCGTATTAAAATATCTGTAGTCAGAGGTGTATCTTATTCCTGAGAAGGTTAAGATGGGGTTTTTGAATCACTTTCAGTCTACACTGTAATACAGTTAAAAATTAATAATAAAAACAAGTTTAAAAATCCAAACAGGGGCTGGCTCCGTGGCCCAGTGGTTAAGTTCACATGCTTTGCTTCCGTAGCCCAAGGTTTTGCTGGTTTGGATCCTGGGCGCAAATGTGGCAACACTCATCAGGCCATGCTGAGGTGGCGTCCCACATAGCACAACCAGAGGCACTCACAACTAGAATATACAACTATGTACTGCAGGGCTTTGGGGAGAAGAAGAAAAAAAAAAGAAGATTGGTGAAACTTGTTAGCTCAGGTGTCAATCTTTAAAAAAGACAAAAGTCCAAACAATATCCTTCTCTCTCTCTCTCCTCTCATTGGAGATAAAAACAAAATACAGAATATATAGAAATAAAAATAATGAAAGTACTTCATAATCTAAATCAAGAACTGTCTCAGAAGCTGTGCACAGAGGAAATCTAACAGTTTTAAACACATTATTAGAAATGAAAGGAAAATAAAGAATTGAACATTAAATCAGAAAAGATGGAAAAAAAGAACTAAAGATTTCAGTTTAGTTGTGAATTGATTGTACAAGACTATACACATAATCATAGATTTGTATAAGTTGTAGATATATTTAGTCAAGGAGACAATACTTAAAAGGCTTAAGGTCTTCGCACAGAATAGGGACAGAATCATCTGGATACATTTTCTTTTGTTTGACTCTGTTTTGCCTGTAAGCCATGAGGATATTGAAAACATTATCTACACAATACGGTTCCAAAAGTGTTGAGAAAAAAAAAAACTGTGAATTTCTCTTCTTTTATATTCAGGCTTTATGCTAGAATATTCTTATATTAATGTCCAAGTGTCCCTAAACAACAGTCTTCTCTACCTCTCCAATGTCCGGGCACATTCAGATTCCTGCAGCAACAACGAAAACAAAGAAAGAAAGAAGGCAGGGAGAAAGGAAGGAAGGAAGGAAAGAAGGAAAGAAAAAGGAAGGAAGGAAGGAAGAAAAGAAAGAAGCAATAAAAATATTGATGATTTAGAAAACAAAAGACTAATATATAATTATAAGAGCTAATATTTTTAATGAACCACTAAAATATACATATCACTGAATAACCTATGCAAGGGTATAAAAAGTACAAAGCCTAAAATGAAAAAGAGGAAATAATAATAGATACCAAGATAATTAAATGGCAACATGTAAATAACTTTAGAAGTTTGGATAAAATAGATGATTTCTAAGAAAATATAAATGACCATAATTAAACCTACAATTCATCAAATTAAATATTTCCAAAACCATGGAAGAAGTTTAGAAAGTTATCAAAGACCTGCTCTTCATATCCCAAAACAAATAATAACAACAAAAAAATACAAACATATAATGAAACAAATAAATAAAACAGAACAAGACAACTTCATAGAAAACTCCATACTTGAATCGTTTTGGAAGGGAGAAAGCCTTACATGATTTTCAAATGCCATTACTAGAAGACTTATCTTTTGGCCTTTATATCGAACTTGGAGACACCAATCTATCAACAAGAATTTCTGGTTACTCTTTCCCATTTGAAATTTTACATGTTGCAGTCAACAAGCACTGATAAAAATTTTTCCCTTTAGGCAGCACATTTTCCCTTTAGACCTTCCTTCCCCTAAAGGTTCAGAAGCAAAATTATCCAATTTTCTCTTTTTCATCATGAAAATAATGAAATTGTCCTTTTCAATTTATCTGCTCAACTTTTCTCATACTCAGCTAAACTTCATCTTACAGCATACAAAAATAGACATCCCAGTTTTCCCCTTGAGTAGAAGAAAGACTAGTCATTGTTAATCTGGAGAACAAGAAAGATTAAGAGAAAAAGGAATACACATACTAAATCATTTTGAACAATTATAAGCTATGAGTGACGTTAACTCTAAGACTGTCAAAACAGTGATTTTAAGTCACAAGATGAATATATGATATTTTATACTATTTTATATGCAAAGGTGCGTATGTGCAGGCACAGACATTTCAGAAGATAAAGGCTGAATTCCCATGATAATATTGATACCGACACAGCTAACTCTTAGTATCTTCTCTAATCCTCTTTCTCTGCTCTTTTCCCAGAGTTATTGTTCTCTTTAGATGATTCCTCTGTCCCTCAGGACTTTCTGCAAACAGGGGAGACAATGTGTGAGAACTACAGTCAGAATGACGCCCTCCAATCAAAGGCTTTTTGACTACAAGAGATAGAAGCCTATTGTGGCTGACCCAAATAAAGAGGAGTGGGCTTGATGTAAGAGTATGGAGACTTCACTGAGCAAACTAGATGCAGGCAGATTTCATACAAATTATCGCTGAGGCAGATAGCTTTCCTACGTCTCTCTCACCCGTTCTAGAACTCCAGTCTTTTACTTCTACTTCATTCTCCCTATGTAAAGATTGGCTGCTTCTACTAAAGAAGATCTGATGTGTACCACATACTGCATGGAGATCTTGGAGTCTATATAGCTTTTTGGCTCTAGCACCTTCCCATCAATGAGTGCAGTTGAGACATATCCAATGTTTTTCGTAAGAAAGATATTTTCCTTGGTTTCTGACTGGACAATGGATTGCCTGGTTTGGGGTCAAGTACATACTACTGGACCAATCAGCTAGCTCCAGGATATGAGATCCTCTGGTTATATTACACTGCCTCTTTCAGGCAAATATAACAAGGGCATGTAGCAATATTAGGAACACAACTGGCAAAGGAGTTAGATGATTTCAAGAAGCTAAGTGTTTTGATAGGCCTTAAATTGCACAATTATTTTATACATAAAGTCAGTGTGTATCCTAAGAAAAATGTTAATAATATATTTAGGGGTTTTGCCTACCTTCCTTATACCTTTAAGCAAGCTCAATCCATTTTCTGAACTCAGTTGCTTTTCTTTTCATTAAAATTGATTGTATACAACCCTCCTTGCTGTGCCCCAACCCTATTCACATTCTGCTTTTACCTTCTGTCTGGCTCATGGTCCTCGCATTTGTCATATCAATATGATTGCAGTTGGCAAGCAGCCCGATCTTAGTCTCTTTGGCTGGACCCTCAGCACTCTAAGAATCTGCTCACTTGTAGGTGCTTTGGGTAGGGTAACTAGTCTAAGCCAGGTCCTATAACCCAAATTCCAGGACGAGTTACTTGGTAAGAGTCTTGGCCCTTTCAAGGGTTGTTTGGACAGTTAACTGTCTTGTGTGATGCTCCAGTTTCTTTCTAAAAAGAGTTAATAGGAGGGGTCGGCTCCGTGGCCAAGTGGTTAAGTTCGCAAGCTCCGCTGCAGCGGCCCAGGGTTCGGATCCTGGGCGAGGACATGGCACCGCTCATCAGGCCACGTTGAGGCGGCGTCCCACATCTCACAACTAGAAGGACCCGCAACTAAGATATACAGCTATGTACTGGGGGGGTTTGGGAAATAAAGCAAAGAAAAAAAAAAGAGTTAATAGGAGCTTTTTTACTGGCAGAAAGAGAAATTTCTTATAACATTGTTGTTGATGTCAAAAGGTAGAAAATATTGCTCTCAGATTTATTTTCTGGCATATGTGAATGAAAACCAAATCAGCATTTAGTCAGGTAGGAAGCAAACAGGACCATTAAGGTGAAAAATCTAGGTCAGGAAAAGCATCTGATTAGAAGGTCATCTTAAGTAGAAAGACATCTTTTCAGAGTAATGACATTACTTACACGCACATATAAATTCCTCGTGTTCATATTTTTGACATTTTATCTTGGCTAACTTTGGTGCCTCTATGAGACTCTTGTTTGAGATGCAGAGAAATCACTCACTTCAAGAATACATGCAGGCATCTTAATAAATTTACCATTGGTCTTTCCATCTAAGGTGGGTTTAATAATAAATCTGAGTCTCTTAATGACAATATCAAAGCGCTGATGTTCTTCCTGTCCTGCCCAAGATCTATGCCCTGACACAGGATATTGTGTCACATCCTAATCCCAGCACACTGAGCAGTTACTCAGTGTGAACAGCGGCCTTGAATGAATCACTTTATCAGCCTTCAAAGTCAGAGTTATGAGCAGAGTAGCTTAAGGAAATTTCAGTCTTCAGTCATCCTGCATAAAATGACTTACACTGGATTCAGAGAACAAAATTTGCGTTCTGAAGTGAGCAATGCAGAGGTATCTCATTGTGTCCCTCCCTCTCCCCACCCTTACAAGTGCACAAGGAAATTTGCTAAATGTGTTGAATATGATCAGTAACCCTCTGGTGTGTTGTCATTGGTTGTGAGGTATCTTTAGCATTTTATTACAAATAGAGTTAAAATAATAAAGTTTGAGAATTATATATTTTTATAATAGAGTGAATTAAAGGCTACCATTTTAATAATTTCATCTGTATCTGTTGTGTTCAGATATGCTTTCCTGAGTAAAAGAGAAAGAGGGGCTGGAGATTAGAATAAATGGCCCAGGGGCTGGACCCATGGCTGAGTGGTTAAGTTTGTGTGCTCCACTTCGGGGCCCAGGGTTTTGCCGGTTTGGATCCTGGGCGCAGACCTGACATAGCTCATCAAGCCATGCTGAGGCGCCATCCCACATAGCAGAGCCAGAGGCACTCACAACCAGAATATCCAACTATGTACTGGGGAGCTTTGGGAGGAGAAGGAAAAAAAAAATAGAAGATTGGCAACAGATGTTAGCTCAGGTGCTATTTTTTTTAAAAACCATGTTGGAAAAAATCTTGCATGAAAGAAATTCGTTAATCTTTAAAAAAAGAAAAAGAATAAATGGCCCAGAATTTAAGCCTGGCCCTGTGTCCCCTTCTTCCTGGAGTTGGCTTATGCATCCATCTTACATGTCTCAGAGGACAGGCAAAAGTGCTGGACGAGCCAATCCTCTCCAGCCTGAGATGCCAAGCTTCTAAGAAGACATCTACATCCTTCTGTATCTTGATAACCTGCGTAGTCTCCATTTAACGGGCTGCTAAAACCAAACAAACAACAACTAAATGTTTTAAGCCCCTGTGAAAATTTTAAAGCATATGTAAGTCTCTAAAGAACTTTCCCTTAGGTGGGTAGATGGGAAGATCTCCTCATAGAAAGATAAGTAAGAGAGTAAGTTAATTAATTAATTAATTAACATGAAAAATTAAGAATTCCCTGGCTTATTTTGGCCCCTCATCTGATGTTTTCTTATTGGCTGTTTGACCATGATGGGATGAAATCTCTCATTTGTAAAACAAAGGAGTTAAGTTAGATTGTTTGTAAAATGTTATTAATTAGTTATCATGTTCTCATTCAAAAATCCTGTATTATACAGGGCCAGCCTGGTGGCACAGTGGTTAAGTTCACACGTTCTGCTTTGCTGGTCTGGGGTTCACCGCTTTGGATCCTGGGTGCCAACCTACACACCGCTTGTCAAGCCATGCTGTGGCAGGTGTCCCACGTATAGAGTAAGATGGGCATGGATGTTAGCTCAGGGCCAGTCTTCCTCAGCAAAAACGAGGAGGATTGGAGGCAGATGTTAGCTCAGGGCTAATCTTCCTCAAAAAAAAAATAAAAATCTTGTACTATTATATTATCAATGTGCCCAATTTGTTTATGTCATACTGGTGAATCCAAAGAGGGCATTACTGTTTTCCAGATCTCTAACTACATTTATAAATGTACTTATTCTTATTGGAAAAAACATTATTATTGTATAAAGTGAACAAAAATTTTAAAAATATGGTCAAAACAAAGCTACAGCCATGATAGTTACTTCAAATTCTATGTGGTTCTAATAGACACTACCAAAATTGTGGATACTAATAACTTGTACTTTTCCCATACTGAATTAGGTAAAACCACTATTTTATATTAGGCAACTAAAACGTCTATTTTTTTAAAAAAGGAATGTCAGAAATTGCCCTTTTAACACTGCAAAATATGCAGTCATTAAACTCTTAAAATCACAGGTCAAATTTGACTCTATATCTGGATAGAGAAAGAATGCAGAAAGTTGGCAGCTTTGTTTAAGTTTAGGTACTTTTCTTTTTTCGCAAAGTCCACAGCCATGGGAGTAATGTACCTTTAGTACCATTCACCTCAGTGAATAGGGTTCTCAAGAAACAGAGAGATTAGACAGTGTGAGTAATTTGAAAATTCAGTAAAACCTTCTCGGTGGTTACTGACATTAGCCACACTGATGGTAAATGTGACTATTTGGGAGTTCTTTGAGGTCCAGCTGTCATACAAAAATATTTGAGTGATAACACAAATGATTGTAAAGTTTTGGCATCATCCTTTCTTAAAGCTTTCCAGAAAGAGAACTCTCACTTTCCATAAATAATATTTTATACTTAGATTTACACTGAATATAACCTCTTATGTAGTAGGTTAAGTTCTTTTCTTTCTGTGATCAGAGGACATGGAGAATAATTGGTTACATTTTAGTTACAACATAAATCATGGTGCATGATCCACCATTTTCAGGTCTGGTTTTCCCTAATATTCTATAATATTTTCAAGCACTTTAAGATATTTGGAAAAATTACCTGATTTTTCATTACTTTCACTTAAAATCAAGCTCATCAAGTGCACTACATCCCAGTATCTATTTTTGCAACAACCTAATTGGAGTTATAACTGAAAACAAAAAACTAGAACTTAAAAAAATGATTAGGAATCATCATATTAGATGCAATGATCACATTTTCCAGTCTTTGTTCGCTCGGGTTAATACATACTTAAAAATCATGAGGAGGCCAGCCCAGTGGCCTTGTGGTTAAGTTCTTGTGCTCCACTTCAGTGGCCCAGGGTTTTGCTAGTTCAGATCCTGGGTGAGGACATGGTACCACTCATCAGGCCACACTGAGGTGGTGTCCCACATGTCACAACTAGAAGGACCCACAACTAAAAAATATACAACTATATACTGGGTGGATTTGTGGAGGGAAAAAAAGCAGAAAAAAAAAGAGAAGAAGATTTGTAACAGTTGTTAGCTCAGGTACCAATCTTTAAAAAAAAAAATCATGGCGATCTAATAGTTGAAAACAAACTCTATGCTTAAAATACACACACACACACACAGAATGGAAACAAAAGGCTCATGGAGATATATTTACCCATATTATGTATTCTTTACTTTTACATTTCATTAAAAAATGCTTTTCATAACCCACTGAATTAATTTAAAAGCACCTTAGTGGGTGCAACTTTCAGTCTGAACAAAACCTAGACTAGAAATGGAGGCAGAAGTGGGCATGGATGCTCATAAAGTAATATCACAGGTACTAAGAGAGAAATGTACAAAGTGCAAGCAGGAAGAGAGGGAAGTACTTTTATTTAGGGTGGAAATTTCAGGAAGACCTGCCAGAAAAAAGCGACATGTGCAGATTCATAATATATAAATAAGCATCAACAATGGTGGGGGTGAGAAGGTGGGGAGGTGAAGAAGAGGAAGGAACAAGTCTGACGGCAGAGACAAGACGATACTTGAGAAGCATCTTGATGACTGAACAAGAGCTCTGCCCGAATCCAGTGGCTCCCAGTTATGAAAAGTCTCACATGTGCTGAGGAGCAGGGCCTTCGTTTTCTAACAAAAGGAAAGATGTAGGACATACATAGTGGTTATGACCGTAGGCTTCGGGGTCAGATTGTCTAGGTTGAAATCCTGGCCTCACTACCTTCTAGCTATGCAACCTTGAGTAGGTTACTTCTCCTTTCTGTGCCTCAGTTTTCTCATGTGTAAATGGGGGCAATCACGCTACTTACTTTACAGAGATGTGAAAATTAAATGAGGTAATACATTTAAAATTTTGTTTTGGCCCATAAAAGCCACAATAAGTATTAATTGACCTTTATTTTATTATTACAGGAAGATGCTATGTAAAGAAGTGAAAGATGAGGAATCATTGCAGGCTGATTTGCAAGGTCTGTAGACCAGGGGTCCGCAAACTACGGCCTGAGGGCTAAAGCTGGCAGTGGCCTCTTTCCTTGGGGTCTGCAAGCTAAAAATATTTTTAATATATTTCTAAGGGTTTTAACAAAGAAGAAAAAGAAGAGAAGATCTGTAGTGTGGCCAATGAAACCTAAAATAATTACTATCTAGACCTTTACAAACAAGTTTTGCCAACCCCTATTGTGCATGAATCGACAGGTAACCAAGGTGATTGGGTGAAGATGAAAATAATTACACAGAATAAGTACAAACACTTCCTAAATTCCAAAACCTCCAAAATTTTTCTGCATTTCCCCAATTGAAAGTTGTAATGGATATTGTGGTTTGCCACCCATTCCAGACTAAGGCTCTTGCTCCCCAACAACAGGGAGAATTGGCCACTGATGGCTCATAGTTGGACTCCTCTCTGGAAACTTCCCTCAGCAAAAGGCAGCAGCCTCTCCCGAGGTGAGGCTCCTTCCCAGGAGCAGTCAGAACTCAGTGAGTTGTTAAAATGGGGAAACAAAGCCTGGCATTAACCCAGCTAGGGCAACTTGAAGGGTACTCTGAATTCTAGAGCGCCCCTTGAGAACTTGACTGCAACTGTAGCACATTTCAGTCTTTCCATTTGCCCAGTCTGTTTCCCTCACTTCCCACAAGTTTTGTTTCTGAGAAACCTCCCCCCCCCCCAAATTCCTATATGTAAATCCCACCTAAGAAACTGTTTCCCAGGAAATTCAAACCAAGACTGTGGGTGTCAATAGTGGCCCAAGGAAGCAGACTCGAAAATGGGATTTGGGGTCCGGATTATGTACTCCCCAGCTGTCAATGGGGATAATATCAATGATAGTAGACGTAATACTGATAGTCTTGGCCTGTTGTGGTGCAACTCGTAAAATTTTCCTAGCGTTAAACTAGGATGGAATAGCTCTGTAAGGGAATGCACTGGTTGGTGCAGTATCACGGATGTTTGAAAGGGCTGGGAAAATTGAGGCCATGCGTGGACTCAAGAATGTAGGTTTCCATCACCAAGGCTAATCCTCTTTCTATACCTGCTGAATGTGACAGAGGCCAACACTAAGTTCCAGTATGGCACCTCCCTTGAGGCCAATCAGTTACTTGGAAGCAAGTCAATTACATCAGACATTTTCTACCCTGGGAAGGACAGCCATTTATCTTGACTGGAATCAACCCATATTCGAGTATGAGTTCTCCTTTTGCCTTCAGACTCTCAGTCAGTACCATTATCTTATCTGATGGCATATAGTGTTTTTATTTGACACATGACTCTGTATCTAATCAGGCCAAAGAACTCATTTTATTATTATTGTTTTTTTAAAGATTGGCACCTGAGCTAACAACTGCTCTCAATCTTTTTTTTTTTTTTTTTTTTTTTGCTTTTTCTCCCAAAATACCCCCAGTACATAGTTGTATATTCCAGTTGTGGGTCCTTCTAGTTGTGGCATGTGGGATGCCGCCTCAACATGACCTGATGAGCGGTGCCATGTCCGAGCCCAGGATCTGAACCAGCGAAACCCTTGGCGACCGAAGCGGAGCATACGAACTTAACCACTCGGCTACAGGGCCGGCCCCCCAAAGAACTCATTTTAAAGAAAGGGAAATACAGCTTGGTGCACTATTAGATACCACAGCTCTCAAAAGCAATTCACTTGATATAGTAAAGGAATGGCCTTATGAAGAGTTGGCTGAGGTGACAGTTTGGAAATGATTCCATTTAAAGATAGGACACCGTTTTCTGACACTCAAAATACATTCTCAGAGACTCAAAACACATGCTGGTATACTCCAGCAGGTAGAATACAGGGCTGAGAACTAAGAGAGAAAGTAGGAGGGGCCTTACTTACCATTGCTTCTAGTGATGCACTGAGGAATTTATGTTTCCCAAATCTGCAACTCTGGACTGTGCTGTCTGGTGATCCTATTTCCCAGAGTGGGAATTCTTCCACAAGGGGACGTAGCAAGTGTTTCATTAAACTTTAGGCTCAGGCTGTCTCCCAGTCACTTTCAACCATCTAACTAGTAAGCAAGGAAATGAGTTATCATCCTGCCAGAGTATATGGACACGGCTCATTTTGTGCGCTTTACACAATAAGCACAGGGAAAAACACATTTGGGAAACAGAAGATTTACCAAAGTGCTTCATGGTACTTTTTTGCCCAATTTTCATGATACATGGACAGGTATAGCAGCCAGTTTGAAAATATTGTGGTGCCTACGGGGCTTAGATTTCTCAGAATTATGACCCCCAGGATGACTATACACCCTAATCCTTGTGAACTGAATATGATGAAACACCGCCATCTTGAATAGAGTAACTTACAGGTCAAAAGGAACTTGTGATGTAATTAAGGTTACTAATTGGTTGAATTTACGATAAAGAGACTATTCTGGACTACCTAGGTGGGTCCATTGTAATCACATGAGCTCTTAAATGTGGAAAAGAAAGGAAGAGAATAAGAATTTGTGGTCCCAGTTGGTGCAGCTGAGAGAACATGCATTTGAATGCAGACCCTGCCAGTTACTAGCTCTGAGACCTTGGGCATGCCACTAAAACACTCTGAGCATGTTTCCTCAACTACAAAAGACAAATATAAAATTTGCAAAAGGTTTCTATGAGAAATAAATTAAACACAATCATTAAATAAATTAAACATAATCATTCGTGAAAGGGAGTACACGAGGTACTCAACAGATATTAATTTCCTTCTCTCTTCTAATTTATTGAATGCTAGTACATGTAAAAAAACTATCATAGACAGGGGCTGGCCCCATGGCCAAGTGGTTAAGTCTGTGCGCTCTGCTGCAGGCGGCCCAGTGTTTCGTTGGTTCGAATCCTGGGCACGGACATGGCACTGCTCATCAAACCACGCTGAGGCAGCGTCCTACATGCTACAGCTAGGAGGACCCACAGCGAGGAATATGCAACTATGTACTGGGGGGCTTTGGGGAGAAAAAGGAAAAAATAAAATCTTTAAAAAAAAAACTATCATAGACAATACAGGGGATACATAAAATGTATAAGGTTCTACATTTTAAGGAAATTAAACTCTAATTAGGGAGAGACGATATATAGTACTGTAGATACTATGTATATGTGTTTGAGTATATATACATATATATGGTATACATATATACATTTATATGTGTATATATACATATATGGCAGATATGACATTTTAGAATAGTCATCTAGGCCTCTGCTACTTTTATCTCTATTTGAAATTAATGTTGTAATTAGATCGAATATTAAAAGATTAATAGTAATTCTCTTTTGTTAACATTCCTTTGCTTCCTGTGTTTATTTTTTTTAGCACCAAACTTTTATGAACTGAAGTGCGCTCTCTCCCCTTAGCATCGCATCCACAGCCATCACTGCAGTTGCATTGTGTATAACCAACAGATGGAGGTAGGAATGTTTGTCTTCCCAGCATGTTGTTTTCTCTCTGCACCTGCTCCTCTGTATCACTTCACTCCCAAACACACAGAATTTTCCCCTACGGCGACTGTTTCCAGAATGAGCCAAACACAGAGCCAGCCAAATGAACCCACTAGAGATAACAGAAAATGAAAGGGAAACATTGCAGGAAGCCCGGGTCAGACCAACCCAGATCAGAGACGTCAGCGGGGAAAGGAGCAGCCTCCCCGAGGTCCACACGTGCGCTCTGGGACCAGTGCCTGCCCCGAACGCAGTGGAATTCGCTGCCCTGGGGCTGGGCGCGGCTGCTGCCTCCATGAACGTGGCGGGAGTCGAGTTCAGTCGCTCTTGGAAGGTTTCATTTCTTAACTCTGTTCGGGCGTCCACGGAGCTGCGGGTCTGAGCCAGATATTAACGCTGCACCGGAGACTCGGGACATGGTTTTGATTTCTGCTTGCTGCAGGCAGCCTTGTAGATCCTGGTAGTGAGGGTCGTGTGCAGATTCTTTGCTTGGCTCTGGCTCCGAAAGAACGTCAACATCCAGGCGCGAAAAGCGAAGTCAGAACACTCAGCGGGCATCATGAGGATTTTGTAGACATCTCGCTAAGCAGAGAGAAAGTGACTCAACATCTAACGACTGCAAACATGGCAAGGGCTGTCTGTAGCCCAGAAAGGAGAGACATTTTCATTTCAACAGTGGACTTTCGGTAGCTGATAACCTCTCCAGGGTTGACTCGTGAGTGATTTTTGACGCTGGGAAAGACGAGAGATTAAGGGAGATTTTTTTACAATCTTCTTTTAAAGAGAGTTATCTCTGATTAATCCTTTAAAACTTTAAGAGCTCCTGTAAACTAAACTTTCACTTCAAAAAACAAAGCAAAACAGACAAAAGGAAGTCTCAGAATTGCCATCCGCCATTGTGTAGTACAAGAACTCCCATGTGCAGTTAGAGATGTTGGTTAATAATGTCTCTGGTTTGGATAAACACTAAAGAGAGTAAAACAGAAATATTTGCAAGTCATGTATTTTTAAAAAATAGCGTTTGTTTTATTTTATAAAATTCACATAGTTCATAGGGAACTTTTACAAAATGCAGATAGATATTAAGTAAAAAAAATGCCTACCATAATCCCAGCATCCAGAGATAGCAATGTACTCTGAAATGTGCCTTGAGGGCAGAGACCGTGGTGGGGGGGGGGGGGGGGGGGGGGGGGGGGGTTGGGGGCGTGGGGTTTGGTGCTTTAGGTAGATTAGATCAGCACTTCTCAAACTTGATTGACCATTGGGTTGACCCTGGAACTAAAACACAATTAACAACAACCAAACATACAAATCTTCTGTCAGATTCTCCAGGTGACAGTCCTTGCTGTCTGTAATTTCAGAAGACTGCATAGGTGATTCTGGTGCACAGTTACTGCTGAAAATGATTGGATTATGTAGTAAAAATGAGAAGAATATAAAATGAAAAGATAATGAATCAAAAGAAATGGGACTGCGCAAACTGGCGATGTGATTTCTTTTTCTCGGCTGCAGATCGTGAATACATCTCTTAAAGCCTTAAGTCAGCCACAGAGAACTCCCGACACACATTGCTGTTTTGTAGGAGAGCTCCAGCCTTAATCTTTTTGAAACCGTTTCATGTACCTCGGATTCCAACGCCCCACCACAAGCTTAACATATCAGATGCCTGGCTGTGGATTCAACATATTGGTATATTCATTTCCTTAGTTTTCAAACTCCTGACTCTAAATCCTGGATTCAGTATCTTTTTCTTTAAAGGAGATTACACTTGTAACCTATCTTTGTGTGTGTGTGTGTGGAGTGGGAGGGTGGTCTGTAGTTTCTCACTGGTTTTGGTTGAGGCCTTTCTTTTTCTTCCTCTTAGGAATTCCTCCCTCCTGCTCTGGCCTGGTGGAAGCAGCTAGGCTAACCACCTTGGATTAATCCAAGGCTAACATTCTTGCCCATGAGGTTCCTTAGAACTCAGATTCCAAGCCAGAAAGAACAATAAGTGCCCCATTGGAGATCTTCTTTGGAGATCCTCTTTCATTCTTCTTCAAGGCTCTACGCATTGGTTTGTATCCACTGGAGTGTACTTCTTTATTCCTTCATCGAACAAATATTGACTAAGCACTTATATGTCCCGGGTACTACTTGGGGCCTTGGGGATATACTAGTCAATAAGACATGCAGCAACCTTGCACACATGAGGCCTACAATCCAGTGGAGTCATACAGAAAAGAAACCAACAAATATGTAATAAATCAGATGGTGATTAGTGCTATGAGAAACAATAAAGCTGCTTAAAAATATATGATGCGGGGGTCATTTTATATAGGATTTGATGAAAATGCCTTTCTGAGAAGTTTGGTGGCTACTGATAGTAGGATGTGCAGATATCTTTTGATGAAGAAAAGCGACATGTGTACCTGGAGCACAGGGGCAGCGAAAGGGGTAGGAGCTAAGGCTGGTGAGATACTGGAGGTGTGAGCTCCACTCTAGCCTTGTAGGCTGCTAGGATGATGGAATTCCGCTTACTGACTGGGAAGTCTTGGGAGGGTTTCTAACACAAGTACAACATTATCTGTCTTCTACTTTTTGAAGGAGGACACTGGTTGCCGAGAGGAGAAGAGCTTGTAGAGGGGGCAGTATGGAGGTTACTGTAGACATTGAAGTGGAGGGTAGTCAGTGGGCACTTGGATGGGAATGGTGGGAGTGGAGGTGGTCATAAAATGTCGGGCTTTGAAGGTAGAATTGCACTGATTTGTGAATGAATTGGATGAAGTTAAGGGAGGAGGAGTGGAGTAAAGGATAGCTTTAGGGTCTACCCTGTTTTTCTTTATTACAAATAATTCTGTAGTAAATAATGTTTGTACTTATCTCTTTCTGAAAATGTGCAGTGTTTCTAGGATATATACCTAGGAGTATACATTTTGAATGTGTATGTATATGTTCTAATTATTAAATATTTCAATATTGCATTCTAAGGTAGTTAGAACAATTGATATCCAACTGTTTATGGGTGTCTTGGTCCTTTTGGGCTGCTGTAACTGTACCATAGACTGAGTGGCTTATAAACAACAAAAATGTGTTTCTTAAGTTCTAGAGGTTGAGAAATTCAAGATCAAGTCACTGGCAGATCCAGTGTCCGGCGAGGGCCTGTTTCCTGGTTTGTAGATGGTTTCGTTCTTGCTGTGTCCTTACATGGCAGAAGGGATAAGGGAGCTCTCAAGTGTCTCTTTTATAAGGGCACTAATCTCATTCATGAGGGCTCCACCCTCATGACCTAATTAACTTCCAAAGGCCCCACCTCCAAAAACTATCACAATGGGAATTATGTTTCAACATATGAATTTTGGGGGGACACAAACCAGTCTATAGCAATGGGACTTTTTGTGACTCCAATTCTTCATCAACATTTCAGAGTTTTGGGCATCTTAATTTTTGCCAATCTGATGGATATTAAAGAGTATTTAATTACTGGCTAAATTTGCATTTCCCTATTAGTGAGTATGTTTTATATTTATTTACCTTTCAGCTTCTCTGTATTCCCTGTTCATATCTTAGATCAATTGTTTCTATTGGATTATTTTTTCTTGTTAATTAATTAATGGAGAATATATGTATGTGTGCTTGCTGATATATATGTGTGTGTATATGTACTTAATTTATGGTATAGTTTGTTGTAGAAAAGTGTTTTCATTTGATGTTTCCAAATTTATCAATTTTTCTTTTTTTTGATATGTATTATTTAACAAATCCCTCTGTGCTCTGAGGTGGTAAAGATATTCTTGATTATCCTTTTTTTTAAGTTTTGTTTTTCTTCTTTTCTTTTTTTTTTCTTTTTGAGGAAGATTAGTCCTGAGCTAACATCTACTGCCAATCCTCCTCTTTTTGCTGAGGAAGACTGGCTGTGAGCTAACATCCGTGCCCATCTTCCTCTACTTTATATGTAGGATGCCCACCACAGCATGGCTTGCCAAGCAGTGCGTAGGTCCACACCTGGGATCCAAACTGGCGAACCCGGGCCACCGAAGCGGGATGTGCAAACTGGGCTGGAGCCTAAATTTTATTTTTCTATGTTTAAGACTTGAATACACTTGGAACTATTTTTGTATAGTCTGAGATAAAGAGGATTTTGTTTTTTTACATGAATAATTATATCGACTGTATCCATCAGGATGGGGTATTTTTGCAGTGGTAACAAATTATCTCCCAAATTGCAATGACAACGCAATACAAATATTCTACTTGATCATGGCATGTATCCCCCATAGTGGAGGTGGGGCCCCGTTCCACAAGTAACTTGGAGATTGAGGCTCTGTTAGCTCTGCTGTCTTGTAGCTGTATCCTCGGGAACATTCAGCCTCCTCCTTTAGTGCTGCAGGGGAAGAGCGTGCATAAAAATCTCACACTCGCTTTTCACATCACTTCCACTCACAGCTCCTTGGCCATAACTATTCATGTGGCTTAATGAAATTCAAGGCAATTTGGAAGTCTTCAATCTCCTTTGACAGAGAGGATAACTTGCTGTTTATGGAAACTAGTAGTGTCTACAACATAAATTTTTCCCAAGACTACTTATTTATTAGTCAATTTACTCCACTCTGATTTGAGATGTCACAAATGCATCATTTTAATATATGCATAAATTTGTTTATTCATTCTATATTTTATTCCATTGTTCTGTTGGGCAAATTTTGTACTGTTAATATTGTTATTGCTTATTAATAAGTCCTTGTATGTGGCAGGGTAGGTAACCCAACTTGCTCTTCTTCAATGTTGTCTTCTTGCCTATAATTAGCTCTTTGCTAATGTATAGATTTTAGAAGCACTATCTCAAGTTGCATCAGAAAATCCCATTAAGATTTCCACTAGAATTGTATTGACTTTGTAGATTCATTTGGTGATAAATTACATCTTTAAGATATGGAGTCTCATGATACATGAACATATGAATCTCCATTTATATATGTCTTCTTTTAAGTCCTTCAATAATGTTTTTTACTTTTCTCCGTAAGTGTCTGACAAATCTTTCACTAAATTTATTTCTAGTACTTTACCCTTCTTCCTTCTTCCCTTCCTTCCTTCCTTCCTACTTTCCTTCCTTCTCTCCTTTTTTTCACATTTTCTATTTCAAATGTCATCTTTAGTCAGTATACAGAAATGCTATTGATTTTGAGTCCAGCAACCTTGCAGAACTCTCTTTTTATTTCTAGTTGTTTGCACAATAGCTTGGCTTTTCAGTATAGATTATCATATCATCTTCAAAACCTATGCCTTTCCCCCCCAATTCTTAAATCTTTTCTTTCATCCTTTTGCTTGTCTTGATTTACTAGCTAAGATCTCCTCTCCAAAGTTGAGCAAGTCATTGATAATGTCTTCCTACTGACTTTAAAGGGAATGTCTTCAATATTTTACTATTCAGTGTGTGGTCTGAGGTAGGTTTCCTGATATACTTCTTATCAGATTAAGAATTTCTCCTCTGTTTATATTTACTTGGAAGTTTTATTATCAACAATTAATATTGAATTTATTACACTAGGATTTCATTTGAATAAAATATCATGTATCTTTGCCTCTGTTTCCAAAGATTAAGACGTGGCTTTTTCTATTATTTGTTTATATATCTAGGCTTTACGTTATCCTGTGGTTATTTCTGAAAATATTTCCAGTTGCTTATGACACTTTAATGATTTTTGCTTTCTAAAAATGTGGTATCTCAATGAGCTTATGACCACATATCAGTTCTTGTTTAAAGCTGATACATTTTTGTGTTTCGTGATTATAAATAAGTCTCTGTGTGTGGGTACCACATATGTATAGCCTGCAAGTTTTGGCTGATGATATTGCTTGCTACAGAGAGCAATTCACAAGTCAGAATTTAGGCTAGAAATGTCCTATTAATTTCAAATTCATGATATTTTGATAAATTTGAGCTGAGATCTTTCAATATTCTGAAGCCTATTTTTGCTAAGATGCTATGAGGCAATGGAGAGGAGGCTAGAGCAGTGGAAGGAGCCAATGACCTCCTTTTCCTTTCGTGGTAGCTATAGATGCCTCTCAGCCGCCACATCACTGAGGTTGTAGATTACTTGCAGGTATTCCAAGACATGGACATCCTTTTTTGAATTTTGCTTGTCGGGAGCAGAATCAGCATCAGCCTCTTTGTGACTGGCCACTCATTAGAAGGCCCATCTTTGTCACCAAACCTTCTTAATCAGCCAGAGGACTGAGAAGCTCCTTAGAAAAACAAATCAAAACAGAAAACAAACACAAAGCTAAGAGGTTTTTTTTTTCCATCAAAAAAGAAAAAAAAAAGATAGAGAATTGACTTTAAATCAAATCACTCCTCTAAATCTTAGGAACTTCCTCCTCACACCTCAGGTCCAGATTTTGGTATAAAGAACAGAACCTTATCAGACTCCTATTTCCCGGCTGGTCTCCTGGTTCAGCAGGATTATGTGGCTGATAATCTACTACATTTATTTTCACTGAGGGCAGATTCTATCCATGTATATAAATTAGGGACAATGGAAATTAAATCCTAAAAATTGTCTGGGTAGTAGAAAATAACTGTCTAAAATACAGTCAAATCTCCATTGACCTACTTCCTATGATTCATGGGAAATTCATGAATACTGTAAAGTATGAGATGAAAGCTTATAAACATGTCAGTAAAACATCGGTCCTTATTGATGTTCTTTAAGAAAAAGTGGAAAAAACACTTATTCTGCACTTTTTATTTTTATAAAAGCTTCAAAATGACCATTAAGGGAAATGGAAGAGCATGGACTGTTAAGAGTTAAAGAAATCTCTAGCACCCTTACCTCTTTTACCAATTTAGGAGCTATGCTGCATATAATTACCAGACCAGTGACTATTTAACTCACCAGAGATATCAGTTTGTCTTCAAAATTATATTATTTTGTAAGTGAAGAGATATTTGAGTATTTTGGAAGAACTGAGTATGCATCCTTGCTCCTCAACAGAGAGCAGTGTCAGATCAATGACCTCTGCAGGATCTCACTGAAGATGCCGAAGATGTGCTTATTCTAGGCCAGTTAGACAGTAACTGCTGGTGACACCAAGCGAGGTAGGGTATTGCCAAATCTGTAAGCCTTGATTATCGCCACACCATTGTCTGTTTTTCCTTGGAGTTTACATCTCTGTTCCCAAAGCACTTATTCTAACCATCCATTTGCTTAGTTCATAAGAATGTTTATAACATTCCTGATCACAGAACATATCAATCAGTATGGCTACCTTCTCATTTCTCATTGGGAGAAAGCAGAGTCAATGTTGAGATGACCATAAATACTATTTATTCCTTTAGTTTTCCAGCTTATCGGAATGCCTATTTATATGCAAACCCTTATCATTTTGGTCAAAATTATTTGTTTGGTTCCACAATCTGTCCTGGACTCTAAAATCCTAGAGGGCAAGTCTTCTTTACATTCATCTTTGTATCTCCAATTGCAATCATACAGATAGCATTCAGTGAATCTGTTCGTACCTCAATCAAAGTGCCCATCACAGTATAAAACAATGAGCTCTTAATTTTTGGTCTGCACGAGACAATTACAGTTTCGGCCAGGGCTCTAGAGCAATTATTTACAGTGATTCCTTTCTTACTCAAAAGTATCCCGAATTAGATGACAAATTATATGGCCACAACACTTATGTCTTTTTCTACCACTTGCTAAAGTTCCTTGATGGAAAAGTCCTTGCCTTATCCATCTTTGTATCCTCAGGATTTAGCTCAGCATCAAACATAGTGGACACTCCACTAAAGGTTATGGAACAAATTAGGTCAAAAGAAAAAAATCCTGAAATATTGTAAGTAATTTCCTACACATGAAAAATCTGTGACAAAGAAGTAAAGAAAGGCATGATATCATTCAGGGAGCTGGCAAGAAACCGAGTGCACATTCAAATTGGGCAATTTGAGGAGAGTTTAATAAATGGACTTTGTACAAAGATGTGGACAAAAACATAAGGGAAAGAATAGAGGTAGAGAAGTAGCCTGGTGATTAACAAGGGAGGAGAGAGACATGGCCACCTCTAGGCTGATGGTGGGAGGGGTGGAAACAGTTAAACCCAGGGAAGAGGGAACTGCATGGAGAAGCCGTGGCCTTCAGTTAGGGATGCAGCCAGCCCATGTTGATGCTGCTGACAGGGACCAAGGAGACTACATAACCCTTCTTGCTGTTCTCCCCTTCTTCAGTCTTTTGCCGATACGGTCTATTGGCTAAACCCAAGGAGAAGCCAGAAGGGAAGGAAGCCAGTTGATATCCATTCATGTCAGCCTCTTGAAATTCAGAGCATGGTACAAATGGATGAAAGTGGGTTTTTTTGGGGTAAACAGAAGCTATATAGCACAGCAGTATTGGAGAGGAAAATAAAATGCCATTAGAGATTTGGAATGGGAGTGAAGGATTTTAAAATTATCTCTAAAGTTAAGAGATGTCACAATGCCAAGCCTTATAGAATAGAGTGCCTGGCATTCCTGGAGGCAGTGCCCATACCCAGCACTCATAATTCTCTGTTAATAAGTCCCCACTAGGCTATGATGCCTGAAAAACAGACACCAGCAACAACTAGCATATGTCTGCAAACATAGTGGGCTATTAATAATTAATGATTGAATGACTAAATGGAAGAATTTAAGGGAAAGTAAGCCTCTGGTGCTACATCAGGGAATAAGTAACCAAACTAAGAAGATTCCCACAACATAGGCCACTGTAAGCACAGCTAAATACCTTTGGGAGATTGAGCTTGTCAGAGATTCAGAAAGCAGCAATCATCATCCAGCGCTTGTCCAGAGAAAAGACAGACGGAGTGCTGCTAACCAAAGTTTATAATTGTAAACAAATATACCAGGAGGGAAGGAAAGAATCACTTGGCCACTTCATAGCATCATATGAACTGTCCCCCAAGACAACCTGCTGTTGCTTCTTCTGTTTCCAAAATCTGCAAACAAAATTCTGGTTACTATTTCCTCTTCAAAAGTAAATTGAAACTTGAAAGAGATGGGCTGGATGGGGCAATGGAGCATGATCTAGTCAGGGTGTGCTCACTGACTTATCTAAAGCAGGATAGAATTCTTGCTTTGTTTCATTTGGCTCCAACCCAACCGTTTCCAGGATGGCTGGCCAGGGCTGGACTTCCCTGCGTGGAGCAGCACCGTCTGTAGCGGCTAATTTTTAACGAGTCACAATACATGAGTTGGTAGGTAATATCATTCATTGCTGGCTGAGGAAAGACTCTAGTTTCTTCAGAGTTTTGAGAAGAAGTAAAAATCATATTCTGATTCTTTCTACATTCATTAATTTAATGATTTGCCCTGTGGCCATCTCCGACTCTTAAGCATGTAAGGATAGTAATCCAGGGGCTCCTAAACATGTCTGTTTTTGAAATGGTTTTATATCTCTGAAACAGTAATGTGTTTTAAAAAGATGATAGAGGGGCCGGGCCAGTGGCGTAGTGATTAAGTTTACATCCTTAGCTTCAGCAGCCCAGGGTTCACAGGTTCAGATCCCAGGCATAGACCTGCACACTGCTCATCAAGCCATGCTGAAGCAGTGTCCCATATACAAAATAGAGGAAGATTGGCACAGATTTTAGCTCAGTGACAATCCTCCTCAAGCAAAAAGAGGAAGATTGGCAACAGATGTTAGCTCAGGGCCAATCTTCCTCACCAAAGAAAAACCAAAAAAAAGACAGAAAAGTTTAAGAAAGACAGTAAGTAATCAGCTATAATTCCACTATGCAGAGATAGTTTCCCTAAGTATATATGTGTCTGTATACATATATATTCTACATTCATGTGAGTATATACACATATATATGTTGTAAAAAAATCACTTAATATATAGTAGTTTGTTACATGTTTTTTAAGAAATCCTTCCAGATATGTCTTATCCCATTATACCTAAGAAATAACTGAAATTGAAAGAGGTTGAATGGCAGCTCAATGGCAGATCTGGGATTTGAATCAAGACATCTGATTTCAAAGCATTGTACGCTCTTTAAGGAGCTGGTCATTGGCTCTTTCACTTCAAAATCTTATATTCTACAATGAGAGAGGTTCCCAGAAGCACAGGCTTTACAACCAGCTTTTCAAAGCACCTGTTTCATGAGTGGGTGCTGAGGTTCAGTGATTAGTCAGGTTTCAGCTCCGTGATTGAGTTGTAGACATTCGGGATCAAAGAAAAGACTACATATGTAGCAGAGGTACCAAAACTGCCAGAATAAATTGTCATGATTTGGAGTACATCAGAAATTCTGTAACTAATATTTTCTCAGTCAAAAACATATGAAGCCAAAAATAAAGAGCCAAAGCAAAGAAACAACCAAAATTCTGAATTCTTCAATTAGAATTTTTGAGTTAGGTGCACTTTGTTTTCCTCTTCCATTGATTGTTTTACTAATTTCTCTTGTTCCTTTTTTTCTTGACGCTGAGGAAGAAGAACAGGAGACCATAGGAAATAACATCAAATTGAAGTGAAATATTAGCAATGTATGTTTCAACAGGGGCAAGAAGTTGACTAGAAAATTGCCCTGGAAACTACTTATTTGATAAAATATATATTTGAAAGAAATGGTAAGGGCTTGATAATAAAGTTCTTTATATCCTGGATATTGCACAATAACTTTCATTTGTGGCAAAAAAAAAATCAAGATATTAGTATTGAATTGTCAATTTTATATGTCTTTTCCAAAGCCTAAATGATAACTTTGCACATTTGGAATAGTTTGCTTTATTTTGGTTGTAATTGCATGGTAATATTTTAATGAAAAAAACTGCATTGGCTTAGAAATTAATAGAATTATGTTTTGACAAGTTCCAACTCCTGAGATCCTCAGTTTTCCAATGAATAGGAAGAAGAAGAATGATATATCCACATTCTCCTCTGTTGGGAGAAATGAGTGGGTGTGAGAGCAGGAGTGTACATCCACGAGCTTACCACGGCTTCGCAGTGGCTGGAGAATACTTTCCGCCCCTTGCCTTAGAGTTTGACCGTGTGACGTGCGTTGGTCACTGGGATAATAGTGAAATGGCTCAAGCAAAGATTTCCAAAGTAATTTCACTTCTGGGCTTGCCTTCTTACCATCACCACGAGAACCACATGCTCCAGGAAGGTGCTGCCCCTCTGTCCTGGCCCCTAGGATGAGGAATGGAGCAAAACTGTCCTACTCTACTCACAGATGCACACCTTCAAACAGACCATCCCGGGTGACCTGGAGACAAACAAATGCTTGTTATTATGTGCCACTGAAATGGCATTTTTCTTGCTGCAAATTTGAATGATACAGTAGGACAAGACAATCTCAGGGTCTCTTGCTTCTCTGAGTTTTGGAAGCTACTTATAAACGTGACCATCCTGAGCCCCTGGTTACCGAGATGTGTGCTGTCACCAGCAATATGTTGTTTCACCTGCAGCCTCTGCATGAAGAGAAGGGAAAGGCAAATCAGCCCTATCAAGGAAGTCACAGCTTGTTAAAGAAAGGAGACTGTCTGGTAGAATGCCACCGGAAGCCATTTCCCAAAAAGGTTGACAGAATGAAAAATATCTCTCACAAAAAACTGTGCCAGACCAAGCCCTGATGTGCATAACAGAATATCTAAGCTCAAACTCTCTGAAGAGTAATTCATTCAGACCCATGGGTTCCATGACAGGACTGCAGAGCACTGATCTAACAGTAATTCTGCATTGACTCATGTATTCATTTTAAGTCACTGGCCTCTTCGATCCAATGATCAGTTTGTGAATTTTCTGCCAATATCATCCTGTAGCTAACTCTGGCCTCCCAAATCATGTAAGTACTCTTCTCAACTCCCCCCTTTTGAGATACGTCATGAATTACAGAGGAATGTGGTCTTTCCTGCTACATCAGTTAATAAACCTAACTTTTTTGCCTAAATATGTGTTCCTGGTTGTCTTTGATTGATAGCCATGCACAACAGAAAACAGCATTTTATCTTTGACATTTCTTGGATTTGGCTTTTTAAAGCTTTAGCACAATGGAACCACAGCTTACATCAATGACTTCCATAGGGTAAGAAAAGGCTTAGGGTTTTTAACCTTTAATTTTTCATAGGTGAGAGACACAATAATATTACCATTCCTCTAAGCAACTATTCCCCAACCTATGCTCTTGAAAAGGTTAATAGTTATTTAACAGCAAAACCTATTTGAGAAATTCTACACAGTAGATTCCATTCATAAAGACTCACAAGGCATGTTAGCATCCAAAGGTCCTGAGAATTCCTGCAAACATTTACTTTAAGATTGATTTTACCTTGACCCCAAGTATTTCACAGTACAGCTTATTTCGCCAGTACAGCTTGTTTTTAGAAGAACATCGGTAGACTTTTTTGTTTCATGCAAATCAACATCTACCAACTTCTAGTCCATGCAAATCACTGGGACATGTCACTGCCATTCATTCACACTGTAGCGTCCACCCTACCCCCACTCACATGCCAGGCAAAATTTCTCTTTAGTTTTACCTGGGAGGTTCTGTAGAGGTGAGAGATGGGTCCTACTGTCAAACATACTTTGGAGGATTATAAATATATGTGCTTTAACTGCAAAGATATGGTGATTCACAGGTTTCTTTTCTTTTTTAAATTATTTTTTGAGGTTGTGCTGACTTACACCATTCTATAAATTTAAGGTATGCATTATGATATATGTTTCTATATAGACTGGGTCGTGTTCATCACCAAGAGTCTAGTTTTAATTTTTTGAGGAAGATTAGCCCTGAGCTAACATCAGCTCCCAATCTTCCTCTTTTTGCTGAGGAAGACTAGCCCTGGGCTAACATCTGTGCCCATCTTCCTCTGCTTTATATGTTGGATGCCTGCCACAGCATGGCTTGATAAGTGGTGCATAGGTCCACACCTGGGATCTGAACTGGTGAACCCTGAGCCCCCAAAACAGAGCATGCAAACTTAACCACTACACCACCATGCTGGCCCAAGTAGTCTAGTTTTTATCTGTCACATGTGTGCCCCTTTACCCCTCTCATCTTTCCCCTCATCCCCTTCCCCTCTGGTAACCACTAATCTGTTCTCATTATACATGTGTTTGTTTACTTTCCACATATGAGTGAAGTCATATGGTGTTTGTCTTTCTCTGTCTGGCTTATTTCACTCGGCATAATACCTTCAAGTTCTATCCATGTTGTTGCAAATAGCATGATTTTTTTTTCTGAGGAAGGTTTGCCCTGAGCTAACACCTGTTGCCAATCTTTCTCTATTTTGTATGTGGGTTGCTGGCCCAGCATGGCGATGAGTGATGTAGGTCCACACTGGGAACGGAACTCAGGCTGCTGAAGTGAAGCACACTGAACTTAACCATGTTGCCACTGGGACTGACCCCACAAATATCACAATTTTGTCTTCTTCATGGCTGAGTAGTACTCCATTGTGTGTGTGTGTGTGTGTGTGTGTATATATATATATATCACATCTTCTTTATCTGTTCATCCAGTGATGGGCCTTTGGGTCGCTTCCATGTTGTGGCTATTGTGAATAATGCTTCAGCGAACATAGGATTGCATAAATCTCTTTGAATTGTTGATTTCATCTTCTTTGGGTAAATACTCAGTAGTGGGATGGCTGGGTCATATGATATTTCTATTTTTAATTTTTTGAGAAATCTCCATATTGTTTTCCATAGTGGCTGCAACCAGTTTGCATTCCCACCAGCAGTGTACGAGGGTTCCCTTTTCTCTGCATCCTCTCCAACATTTGCTATTTCTTGTCTTGTTAATTATAGCCATTCTGATGGGTGTAAGGTGATGTCTCATCGTAGTTTTGAATGAACTAAAACACCTGCTAGAAACTACATTGAAAATGATGGTGCTAAGCTAATAGCAATTTACAATTCAGAATAAAAACAACAGCAATTAAAGCCATGCAAGCCCTAAGAAAATACTCAAAATGTATTGATAAGAAGCCTTCCTAAAAAATTTGGGAATTCCCAAAGTTCATGTCCCTAGTAGGAACTTTGTTATTTTGTTAAGTGTTGCCAAGATTTAACAGTACATTAATGAACTAGGTTCTTCAGTAAACTTTAGTAACATGCAGCTTTTTGTAACCATTCATAACTCACTTAGCAGTCACAGATAAGTAGCTTTCAGTTCCTCTTATGAATGCAAACATGGTTTGCAGTAAGTGAACTCACAGATCATCTGACCCTGATGATATTTCTTCACCAAAGCGTGTCTTTAGCTCCCTTGGTTTGAAAATCAAATGAGCAAAAATGAATCATCAAGTCTTTCTAGGCATTTACAATTGCTAAAGGGCACCCTAGGTTATACCAGCTGTGGATAAACTCAATGCATTCGGTGCCTCACCAGCCCCTGCCAAAGATCACAGAGTAATTCATCATTTTAGGGTTAGGCAGTTTCACACATTAATTTTGCCTTATAGTTTGCTTTTGAAACCAGATAAATGTAAAATTGGGAGATTAGATAGCTGTCAAATGGCAACTAAAAAAAAAAAAAATGGAACAGTTGTTTTCTATAAAGTAGGTTTGGTGAAACATCTTGAAAAAGGCCAGTTCAGGCCACCCTCCTTCTGAACTCTAATCTTATAAAATTGGAAAGCTATGGGCCCAGCTTCATTCAGAAGGTTCATAAGGTTCCTGAAATGACTTCTCACCTGAGCCAGGCATTCAGAAGCAGGCTTCTGTGCAATGTTTTCTCAGCAGGATCCGCACACTGTGAGGGATGTTGCCTGAGTTGTCAGCAGGGCGGCTCTTCCACCCACTTGCAACCAATTTCACTGATCAGTGGCTCTGGCTTAGCTCACTCTCAAAACTTCCATAATCCATTTGGCAGGTGCAGAGTAGATAGATCTTTAAGAACTCTCAGGATTTGGGAAGAATTACAAAAAGTCTCACCGATTCTTTGAGTCTGGATGCTGACATTTAATTTAGACATTGAGAAGGATTTACTAGTTCCAGAGTTTTTACTGGTTTACAGAGGATTTACTAGTTTACAGAGATTTTTATTAGTTAATTTTTCTTCTTTTTTTGTGGAAAAAAATGGCTTTATGCCTGTGATCTACTGAATGCCTTGAATATCAACAGGTTGTTTAGATATGGCCAGTCATTGGACCGTAGAGTAAGTCTTATCAAACATGGAAACAGATGTTTCCTCACAGAAACATCTGCCGCAGATATTGTGACCAGCAGAGCCAATCGTGATGATATAGAGACTTGCTTTCCAATTTTGTTTTCTTAAGTGATGTATTTACAAGGATGTATGTATATGTAGCCATATTCTCTGGTTTCAATTTTTAGTTCTGCTACTAATAAGTGGGGTAATCTTGGAGACAAGTAGGTTGACCTCTCTGTAATTCACCCATAACTCGGGGTTACTAATAATACTACCCTTGTAGTTCAGAAGACTAATGACATTAGCCTCATTGAATTAATCATGTTAATAATATATCATGTTTATTACATATATGTAATATACACATATTATCATGTTAATACACATATGAAATAGTTTAAAACAGTGCCAGGAGTGTAGTAGTCACTTAATGAATGTTAACTCACTATTATAATTATTAACTTCATTTTTGAATAAACGTATATCCATCACTTTTTGTTTTCCCATATGACCACAAATTGTTGTTTGTTTTATTTTTAATATATTTTTGTTAAATAGGTAATACATTTTAAAAATTGAAATACTAAAGGGTGTACAGTGAAAATTAAGTTTCTTATCCTCCCAGTGCCCCACTTGCTATTTCATCCAGTGATGTTTTATGCTAAAATTCATTTATTTAAGCTTCCACTTGGAACTCTAAAAAAACATGGTGAATACAAAAGGAAGAACATTATTCGAAAGGAAAATATAGTTTTATGTCATTTTTATTATTTATAATAACAATAATATAGTAATCTTGAAAAAAACTGTTTTGACAGAGCACTTGTTAAGTAGCAGGCATCTTGCTACTACTGTACTTGTCAATGCATTATATCGTTCAATCATCACAACAATTTTGTGAGGTACATGCCATCATCAACCCAGTTTTACAGATAAGTAGCTTCCTACATCCCCCACTGGAATTAAATATGCACTTAAAATCTAAGTTGTTTCAGTGTCCAAAGAGTATAGAAATCTCAACACGTTGTATTTCTTCCTTTGAAGGAAAACTTACAGTTTACCTTTGTTTTCTATTCCCTCTTAAATACCACCTACTTTTTATGTAGGAAATAACCCCAATGTAGACTCCTTATCCAGTCTCCAATTCATTCCACACCGTCAACAGCTTACACTTAACAAAATGTCAAGGTCACAAAGTCTCTTGTTTGCTCAGAAGTCCTCTGGACTCCCCTCTGCTCAGATAATCAATCACAAGCCACTTATCCTGACTCCCAAGGACTTTCTTGATCTGCCTACATCTTACCTAGCAATCTTATTTCCCATAATGTTCCTAATTTGGCTGAATTAATAAAGGTTACTTAACAATTTTTTTTATCATGAAGCTAAAAATGTTTAATCAATTCTCCTAAGGATGTGAAATAAAGGGAACTTAATCTTTCAGTTTGGATAATTTGGATAGGGAGAAACAAAATTTTCTGGCATCTCCATTTATTTTTGGAGCTGTTGATGAATTATTGCTTGAGGATTTGGAACATGATCAAGCACACATTCTGATTAGACGTTTCCTGGGAGCCAGAGCCGTAATGTGGCTGTCTTCCTCATCAGGCTGATCAGCTCCTGGTGATCAAGTTTGTAATGTGTCTAACAGTCTGGCCCGGCCTTGGATACCAGGACCTGATCTGAACATACAACGCACTCTGCAGTTTTGAGAATGGAAACCATTACTGGAGAGCCCATTTTAGAATTCACAGAAACACCTGCTACTAGAAGACATTACATAGAGGCCTGTTTAAGAGGAATCACGTTGCTGATAATTGTGTATGTTGGGATTTTGGCAAGGAACAGTTCACATTCTCTCAAAGGACAGATTGCCTGGCCAGGTAAATCATTTTTTTCCCCGTAAGTCAGTAGTGCCCTGTTCGAAAACATAGAAGTCCCATCTATCCCTTTTGGATGGAAATGTTTTGAGATCCCCAAAGGCTGGAACTGTGTTTCATTCATCATTTTATCCCCATTGCCAAGCGCATTTCCTGGTACCAAGGAAATGTTTTTTGAGTAAATGAATGTGTTCATGGGTTGTTTGCCAGTGAAGGGGTCCTTGGATATCAAGCTGTTGGATGTGAGTCCAGGAGTACTACTGCAAATTCCCTGGCACTAGAGGATTCTATGATGTCAAAAGAGAATTTTTGGCCCCTTAACAAAGCCCGGGGATCTATAGGACTGGATATTATTGCTGCCAAGGCATGCTGGTGATGTGACTGTGTTGTACATAAAGTGTCTTCTTTGAGCCCCAGATATTTACTGGTGTACTCTGGGACACTGCTCAGAAGTGTATTTCTGAGCAGAGGGAGCCAATATACATAGTGTTTACTTTGATCAGTGGGGCCTGGGAATCATCTTGCATTAACTTCCCAATTATTGCTCTCAACAGAAAAACTGAGATCGTTAGAGGGGCTTCTCGGATCTTAAATAGAATATTTTATTTATTTTCTTGAGGGGAGGCTTGGGAATTCAGAAATGGGAAGGAAAGAAGGGCAGATGGTTAGCGTTAAGGCGAATTCAAAGGAGGAAAGGAAGGAATTAGCAGAACTGGACAAAATAATGAAACAAGAGATTTTGTGTTCAGCCATTGTTCTCGACCTCCTGTCTCTGTTTCCTATCAGACTCAGTGGTGCCCTTTTAGTTCCCTTGGTACTGATATTGAACCTGAAGAGAGTTCACTCACCTGCTGCACAGCAAGCCAATCTCTGACACCGGGTGTAGTGGAAAAAGTAGGAATTTTATTATTGGTGAGGAAGGAGAGAGGGCAGCTAATGCTGAAATCCCAAACTCCCCAAAAAGCTAAAAAGAAGGGTTTTTATTTTGGGTTTTAGGTAGGGGAGAGGGAGCATATGGCCCTATTGGTTGGAGCTTTCCCACCAGTCTGTGTTCGGCCTTGAGACTACTTGCAGAGAGGAGGGAGCCCATGACCTTGCTGGTCAGCAGCTTTCCCACCAGCCTGTAGCCCCTTGGTGGGGAGGAGGAGGAGATAATGAATCCAGGTGGCTGTGCTTGGCCATTTGTCTCCATGGAAGATAGTGGATTCTGGAGCCAGGAAGCCAGAGAGTAAGCAGGGAATGAGTGCTTTGGTTTTAACCCCACATATGCTGGGTTTAATGTGGGGAAACTGATATGAGGGCCAGTATCAGTATCCAGGGAAACCACCTACTTCCTTCTGTTTTTCTATTATAGTTTGTCCTCAAGAAATAGTAAAATAACTCCATGCTAGAGTAATAATAGTCTACTCCCTCTCCAAAGACATTTTACTGCTAATGGGGGAGGAATTTGTGATGCATGAAGGAATAAATTGCTCCATATGGTGTTTCAAACAACAGTGAAGCGGAGTGGGGGAGGTGGTTTAGAATACGTGAAAAGGGACGTGACCCAGGCACTCCTGAGATTGATATCCAATCTTTTAATCTCATGTTCATGTACCCAATGAGCAGCAACCCAAACACTGAGACATTGGTGTTTGGAGGTAGAGAAAGGCCCTATTCAAATCGGCCAAGACAAGAAGGTGGGAGCATGGGTTTGCTCAAATCCACCTTGACAACAGCAGTAAGCAGGGGAAATTTATAGAGCTAAAGGGCTTGGCAAGAGGAGCTTCGGAAAAACAAAAGGGTCACTCCCAATAAGCCCCTGGGCAACCTATAGTGGCTGCTGGGGGCTGGCCATCTGTGACTGCAACCTCCCCGAAGGCATTCTCTTTCTTCTGCAAAACAAACTTAAATCTTCGAGACCCAGTCACCCTTCAAGTTAAACAAGAAACTAGCAAACTGACAAGATTTGTCTATTTCTGTGTTGGGAACAAGGTCAAAAGGCAATCATGTTTTTATTGAATATCTATAAGCCTCAGGTACCCAGCTTCAAAATGATACACCATAGATGATCTCCTGGTGGCAATGTTGCTTCTGCCTTAGAAGCCAACAGTTGATTCCAGAACATCACTTGCCTCCTAAGAGTTGGGATTAATTGTAGTTTGTTCCTGGGCTTCTCTCTGACCTGCACTATGAAGACTATCCAAAATGGTTGCCTCCTCTGAATTCAAATACTTTCATAAGGTGACAATGACTTAATAAGTTTAATAAAGTTGAAAAAATTCTTCTTTTTTTTTTTTTTTGCTGAGGAGGATTTGCCCTGAGCTAACATCTGTGCCAATCTTCCTTAATTTTTTGGATAACTGGTTAGTGGAGTAGGTCTGTACCTGGGATCTGAACCTGTGAACCTAGGCTGTGGAAATGGAGCACATGGAATTTTAACCACTCAGCCACAGGGCTGGGCCCTCTTTTTTTTCTTTAAACTCTAAAGTAATTCTTTTTGTTTTTAACTCTATCCCTTTTTTTTTCTTTTTCAGGGTAAGATTTACCTTAAGCTAACATCTGTTGTCAGTCTTCCTCCTTTTTCTTCCTTCCCTCCTGACAAAACCCCAGTCTATAGTTGTATATAGTTGTAAATTCTTCTGGTTCTTCTATGTGAGCTGTTGCCACAGCATGGCTACTGACAGACAAGTGGTGTGGTTCCCTGCCTAGGAACCAAACTGGGCCGCAGAAGCAGAGCATGCCAAACTTTAACTGCTAGGCCATCAGGGCTGGTTCAAAATAATTATTTCCTGATCAGCTCAGTTGCCTCTTTCACTCTGGTGCTCCCCTATCTTGTATGTCTAATGGCACTTTGTACATATTATGTTTTATGAAGGGCTTCATGCTTAAATTGTCCTCATTTTTCATGTGACCCAATCTGTTAAGCTTTTGTATTTTCTGAGGACAGAGGCCGTATTATTGTCATCTCTGTCTCCCCAGGGATGATACAGATTAGCACATAGCAGTTTCTTAATAAATGTTTGAACAAGTGAGTGAATGAGCCCCTCCTATGTGCAAGCTACTAACATGGGGAAAGGTGATAAAAAACAGCTAATACTCCTTAGTGCGTGTGTAACTACATCTTTGGATAAGCATGACACATCAAAGGATATATTTCATTTATTTTTATCTCTTAGAGACCTTTAAAATTCTTTCTGTTGGGCTATTTCTTCTGGCCCACTAAATGCTAGTCACTTGAAAATAAGATTCTCCAGTCACTAAAGAAAATGTTCATGCTTGTGTTATAGTCAAACTTGGAAATTTTTTTTGTCTTTTAATATGGAGGCTTCTTCTCAGGCTTCTATAGTGCGGTACAAGAAGAATTGGAGCTGCCAGGGGCTGGGAGGCCCTTTGGAGGCCTGCGCGTGCAGCTGAGGGGTATCTCACTAAAGACTTTGGCATTTTGATAAAGCTGCTAAGGTAAGGTCTCAAAAGTTAATTTCCACCCTGTGCATTTATAAACTATCTTTTTTGTTTGTTTGTTTGTTTTAAAGATTGGCACCTGGGCTAACAACTGTTTCCAATCTTCCCTTTTTTTTTTTAAGGATTGGCACCTGGGCTAACAACTGTTGCCAATCTTTTTTTTTTTTTTCTGCTTTAATCTCCCCAAACCCCCCTTGTACACAGTTGTATATCTTAGTTGCAGGCCCTTCTAGTTGTGGGATGTGGGACGCCACCTCAACGTGGCCTGACAAGCGATGCCATGTCTGCACCCAGGATCCGAACCCTGGGCCGCCGCAGCGGAGTGCGCTAACTTAACCACTCAGCCACGGAGCCGGCCCTATAAACTATCTTATATTTTATTTCGAGGCTAAAAAAAGTGCTCATTCACTATTAATTCAGATACTAGATGGCTTTCTTAGGGGTAAACAATCAGCTTGGCATCTGGAGACTGTTGTGTGTGGAGCTGAGCTTTTTATTATTGTTATTTTCCAGTTTATTATTATTTGGAGTGGTTTCCTTACAGCCTTCGTGGTGGCAGGAATCCATAGTGGCAGGCAGGCTTCAGGACCAGCTGGAAAGGGCTAAGCCTCCGTGGAGTTAGCTGTGAGGGGCCGGGAGGCCTGTTGGAGGCCTGTTGAAGCCCTTATTTACCTCTGCATTGCCCCTTCTTGAGGAAAAACTATAAGCCACACAGTCAAAAGGGAGAAGCTTCTCTATCACTTGTCGAGATCTGCCACTGCTCTCAGGACACGAGGCTCCCGTCAGGCACCTCTCCTGGGCCCTGCTACACTTCACAGAGACATCAGGAATCCTGGCTCTCCTGCCCCAGACCTGTTGTCTTTGTTCCTGATGGTGTTTTGTGTCCATATCTGCCTTGTGAGGACTTTTGCCAAGAGGGACCTGGGAACTTTGTGCTTTGACTCCCTCTCCACGTAAAAGGCAGGACTGGAAGGGACGCCCACCTGCCACACTGTACTGAAAATGTGCCTGTCACAGGGGCTGTCCCCCAGCCTTCCAGAGCTGTCCTGCTTTCATCATTCCCTATCTGGGTTAGTGGGGCAACAACAACCTATAATTCATGCCAAAAGAGTTGAGTCACGAGTGAAAACAACCATTTCCTTTCAGTGTCTGGATGGGCACCTTTGAGGAGATTTTAATAGGGTAAGCTGATTAATATTCATGAACCATTGCAACACACAGCACAATTTGAATGGAAGTCACAGTTCTTTAATTATGCCTTCACTCAGGGAATCTGGAAGGAAACAGATGCCAAGATGTCTTCTAGATATACCTTTTTCGTTTTCAAGTTAATTATTAAAATAATATCAGTAATAAGGTAAATGTTATTTTCATCTGTTTTTACTTATTTGATTTTTTAGGTAGAGAATGTCAGAGAGCAGTGTCCTCCGTCAAGGGTTCTTCTAAATCTGGTCAATGTTTTCTGTCGGCATGAGCATTGTGGGGGATTCCACAGTCAGGGTCTAACTGGATCAACAAGGTAATAAAAAATACAGAGCGGGGAAAGGCAGTGCAACACACTGTCTGACTTTATGTGGAAAAATCAGTATACTATTGGTGGTATTTTCTTCACTGTTGAACTAGATGTGAAAATGGAGTATCTCATGGTAAAAACTAAGGACATAATCAAGAAAATGATGGGACCATATCAGAAAGATTTAGTGAAGCCATCTTGAAATGGCTAACATTAGCCAAATCTAGTACAATTTGAGCATTAAAACAAATGATGACAGTATCACAATGCAACACACTGAGTAAAATAGGAATATATAATCCATTGTGTATATAATAAAAGAGTAAGTACACAAATATGGGTAAAGAAAATCTCTTTAGAGTAGAATGCCAACTAATAAACTAATAAGCAACATATGGCTGAAAGACTTAATACCAATTCATTCATTCATTCATTCATTCATTCATGCAAAGTTGTGTGTTTGCAGTGGATAACTCAGTGGAACAGGGCTCTCACAGAACTAATTTTTTGACTGTTATGAAGTC
This sequence comes from Equus quagga, assembly GCF_021613505.1. Taxonomy (NCBI): domain Eukaryota; kingdom Metazoa; phylum Chordata; class Mammalia; order Perissodactyla; family Equidae; genus Equus; species Equus quagga. The sequence continues at coordinate 138,304,744 of NC_060268.1, forward strand.
TTAGCAGGAAAATTGCATAATAAACTTTTAGCTTTTCTTTCTCTTTCCACTTTCCCTTGACAGAGAGAGACAGAGAGAGAGAGAGAGGAGAGAGAGAGATATTCATTCTGTGGGAAGTAATCTCCCCAGACAAAAAGTTTTCAATCACTAAAGTTTTCTAATAAATTTCAATAATTATCAGTTATATTAAAATTAAAAAATATATCATCTATTTGGATCAGTCCCTTTATTGCCTTGTTTTCCTTTCCAATGAGTTAATTACCAAAACAAAATAGTTTCTAACTGAGCAGGAATTAAGCTTCCAGTATTGAGATTATTGACCAAAATCAATAGAAATGGTCTAATTTTGCCCGATGTACTTTTGTGCTTTTAATGACCATAAGAAATAACATTATTTCAGGGTTGAAATTGGTGAAGCAAATATTTTGTAATAAGTTTTTATTATATTATTTTATATTATACTGTATCTTGTTTATTTCATTACATCTTGGCATATGTATAAAATTAATTTTCTTAGCAATTTTCAAAAATGACTGTACTGGAACTACTAGAAGAGTTCCTAATGAGACATTTGCTATAATTGTTCTAGTAATTAATTTATAAATGTTTATTTTCAAAGACTTCCCCCTTTAACAGATAATAGCATGTATTATCTGCAAGCAAACAGAGGTGGTAATAATAATAAACTGTCAACCAAGACAATTTCTTCTAATTTAAGATTTCCCATTCAATGGATACATTAGGTGTATCAGGAATAATCACTTACTGGAAGCACCTTAGTAAAGCACGTTATCCACAACTGCAGTTGAATTGTTTTTTAAAGATTTTATTTCTCTTTTTCCTCCCCAAAGCCCCCGGGTACATAGTTGGATATTTTAGTTGTGGCATGTGAGACGCCCCCTCAATGTGGCCTGGTGAGCGGTGCCATGTCTGCGTCCAGAATCTGAACCAGCGAAACTCTGGGCCACCGAAGCAGAGTGCGCAAATGTAACCATTTGGCCAAGGGGCCGGCCACCGCAGTTGAATTTTAATTGAGTTCTGCAAGATTCCAGAAGTGAAATAACTTGCTAAACCATAGCACTTTTCTTATCTATTTCACCACTGACTTCCCCATTCTTTACTAATAAACCTTCTCCATACTTTTGTGTTTAGGGAAAATGATTTACAAAATTACTCCAAACTGTTTAGAATCCTTAGTCTGCTACTTTATTTTCTCCATTGTAGAAACTTTTCTTCTAATGCCATCATCAGAGAAAGGTATTTGAGCAGGGCTGTTAGTTTTGCATATGTATGTGATAAGTATATTGTATTCCTTTTTTTTCTTCTTTGTTTTCACTGTTCTATATTGCTAGCAAAATAAACAAGTTGATGGATCAGAAAGTGTGGACAAAGATTTATGGGAATAAGTTATTTATTAATAAGCTAGCCCGGGTAGCTACCTGCTTGTTATTGCGTTAAAATACATTTTCTATCTCAGGGGCAAATCTTTATTGCAAGTAAGATTGAATATTTTTGAGAATACAGGAAAATAGTACTATAATAGCAGTTTTGAAAAATGAGTAGATTACTTACATGGAGACATTGTTAGAATGCAGATTTGAGAGACAGAGATTCAATAGATCTGGGACCTTCCTCATGTGTGCATGTATAAAATAAATGTGTTGGACTAAATGTTTTCTTGTCCCCTTTAAACTCAAACATGCTACAGATATTGGCATTTCTAATTTTTAAATTTATGTTTCTTGTTAAATTTTCTAATCATTTTGTTTAAGCCTGGGAGCGATTATTTATTTGATGATTGCAATTTGATAAAGTCCATTCAAAATAGCAATTATGAGCAAGGAATAATGCAGAAATAGCCTTATGGATCGGGTCAGTTGTATTGTTGCATCAGAATGAGTGATCTGGACAAGATCTCAGATAGTGTGGCATGTAGAAAACCTTCTTGCCGGTCTTGCTCGTCTTACCCGTGTTCTGCTAGGAGGAGGTCTCTGTAGCTCAGCCTTGGACTCTTCCATGTTTGGAGTGCCTCTCTAATATTTGTGATTGAAACACAAGGTCTGCTCCAAACAGTAGGAATCCAACTGAAAACAAAAGGGTCCAAGTAAAAGTCAAAGGAAGTCTACGTGCTCCAAAAAGGCTTGTTCACCTGGGTGTTTACTGTGAATCTGCCAGATAGTGCTTTGAACTCAATCTTGACGTGAGATGAAAAACTCTAGACATGCCGCAGTCCTCTATGAATGTGTGTTCTTTAAGTTTGAACAGACCGGAGAATTCAGGGCATGGATCAGTCTGTTAGCAGCCCAGGGGCCCAATAGTGCCCATAAACACAGTGCTGTCTGCCTTCCCAGGTTCCCACTTCTCAGGGAAACGCAGTTTGGAAGTATGATGGGGAGGAAGGAAGGAGGTTGCTCCTCTCCTTTTCTCTCTCTCTCACTCCCACGGATTACCCACCACCAACCCTGGCCTCCTCACTCAGAGGTTCCTCAGCACTGCTTTCATTTCCTTCTCCCGTTCTTTCCACAAGACTCAACCTTGCAGTTTTACTTAGAACTTGGGTCCATCTCTGTGATAAATAATCAGTATATCTGGAGTCTGTTTTTCTTTTTACATGTTAATTGACCTTTGGAACTTTAGAAACCCACAGATTCACTATCTTTCCCAAGATGCACCGAGTATAAAAGAATCATGAATGAGGGAAGACATAGAAAGAAACTTTCTCTCTTCATTTTTGTATTTTTGTACATAAAACGTACAAAGCAGTGTGGGTGTTTAGGGCAGGGACAGCTCAGTTGCGGAGAAACTGTGAGACTTCCTTCTGTTCCACAGAATAGAAGAAAGGGGAGGGGAGGAGAGAAATGCTGGTCAGAAGCTAGAATTTGCACCGAAGGATAATAAAGTAGTAATGAGGTGGGAAAAGGCCCATCTCCTGCTACTCCTTGCTTAAAACCCTGGGGAGCACCTGTTTCTGACATTCAGCCACTAACTACCAACTAGTCTCTCCTAAGACATGCCATGGCTTGGACTTAGGGAAAATATCAGGAGAAGCTAGAAGGGGCAGCAGGTGCTGATCTTTCCATATTAATAAGAAAATTAAAGGGACGTTCCTGTAAGAATCTTGTTAATGGGCCAGGTTCTACAGAGCAACATTTTTGAGTTGATAATTTACCTCCTGGAAATTGATTAATGCCTGTTCTAATATTTAGAGGGCATTTTATAAAATCCTCAGGGGAATTTTAAAACAAAACCCACAATTAAGGGAAATGTACTTTTCTCTCAAAGATATATCGTATCTTTGTTACCAAAGGCCTGAAGTTAATATTTAACACCCTACCCTTGGAGTTGATTTGTATTGAAAAAGGAAATGTAGAAAGCTCTATTTCTCTAGGAAACAAATTGGATTGTACACAACTGCTCTTACCTGCATGCACTTGGGACAACATATGTATTGTCTTGTCATTTGAGCAGATTTATAAGGCTTCTACTTCTTTAGTCACACAGAAAGGCTAGTTAAGGGCACAGATTTGAAATCCAATAAACCTGAGTCAAATCCTCAGTTAGCTACTTACTAGTGGAGCAGTTTCAGGCCAATTTCTTAGCTCTTCTGGGCCTCATTTGTAGATGGGAATTCCATTGTCATTTGTTAATGGGAACAATGCAAACACCCATCTGATAGAGTTGTTGTGAGAATTAAATGATACAGTGTTTTAAGCAAATACTAACTATCATCATTATTATTAGTTTGGGTCAGTAACCATTAAGTGTTAGAGGTAAGATTCAAACTCAGGCATTCTTGTTCGAGGGCCTGATCTCATAACCACCACATTATTCTGTTTGTAACACACAAAAGGGATGTTCATAACAGGAGACTGGCCAAGTTGAAAGAGGAAGGTGCTGTTGCTCAGTGCAATATCAAAGATTGTCTCAGAAACAGAGGCTTTTGCCTTCTGAAAAGGTTTTTTTTTTTTTTTTTTGAGGAAGATTAGTCCTGAGCTAACATCTGCTGCCAATCCTCCTCTTTTTGCTGAGGAAGCCTGGCCCTGAGCTAACATCCGTGCCCATCTTCCTCTTCTTTACATGTGGGACGCCTGCCACAGCATGGCTTGCCAAGCAGTTCCATGTTCACACCCGGGATCCAAACCAGCAAACCCCAGGCCGCCAAAGCAGAAGGTGAGAACTTAATCGCTGCACCACGGGGCTGGCCCCTGAAAATGTTTATTAAAACATTTAAAAGTTTACTTGTAAAGAGTGAGAGCCAGCCTTCAGATAGACTGGCTGGCCAAGTTAAAAGGACAAGTGTTTCAAGAAAGAAAATGCAAAGGTTTGCCAAGGTCACCAAATTGTCTGTTTGATGGGAAAGAGTGATTGCTCCCTGAGCATCACATTCACAAAGGTCATTTCAAAGGTCTTCATACATCAGCAAAGCTAGAATCAGAGTTTGTTTTGGTGGAAGTCCAGGTTTATGGAACATATTTAAGGTTACTTCGGAAACCAACAATAGTTAGGATGACCCTGTTTTTGTTTTTATTGTTGGCATTGTTATTGCTATCATTTTTTACTACTTTATTTTTTTATCTCAGGATGAAATATCTTCCTTCTTTTTCTTTTGTATTTATTTGCCTCTTTATTTATTTATCATGGGCAGATGGGATGCTTAGTGATATTGGAAACAGGCCAAACTATTAGGGTTTTATTTTTCTACGGTAGATTCCACAGTGCCTTGGAGTAAGAGACTATGTGGAAGCAAGGAGATTTAGTGTGTTTTTAAATTTAGTTTTTAAATTCTTAGCACCAGTATTTCATATAACTCTGCAGTAGTTTGGTAACTATTTCTGCAATTGAACATTATTTAATAACACAACTTACACGATTTGCAAATATTCTTCATTCCTAATCTGTATCATGGGTGGATATGTGTGGTATTTGTGGTCATGCCAAATCATTTTATTTTAATATGTACGTTTGCCTATTTCTGATTTGATTGTTTATCTCAAGAGCACATTAAAAGGACTATTGATTTGACGTGATGGCCTTCAATATGTCTCATCTTTAACTTATCCTTTACTGCTAGGATTGGGAATCATCTATACCTTCTTACTTTATTCTGTGTTGTGTTACAATAAGTTGGCCCAGGAAGTGGTCCCTGCTGAGCATGGCTCGTTCACAGTTATATGTCAATTCCAAATCACGGCCAAACTCAACACAAAATTGAAAGAGCTACTTACAGCTAAGAGAGTTGCAATAATTTCCGTTGGCTGTATTTGTTCCCCAAAGCTATTAATTATTAGGAGAAAACAGTGTGGTTTTATTAGAGGCAACATTTTTAAAATGGTGATATTTTTGTCTCAGAGTGTAAATAACATGTCTTTGGGCATATTTGTGAGTAGAGGCTTCAGACCAAATTAATAACAAACTCTTCATGGGGTGTTCCAGGAAATTCACTCTTGCCATAGAAAAAGGACCAGGGATGACTTTTTAAGATGGTGTTACGTTGTATTCTTTTCCTAAAAGGACGTTGGAGACTATTCTGACCTGAAATGATACCTCTTATACAAGAGGATCTCAATTCAGCTGAATAGGCCAGGCTACAGAACAAGCCGTTATTGCTCCCATCTCGAACTTGCTATTTCAGTTTTCTTCTTAAAAATAACATGTCTGAGTCTGTCTCCTTGGTAGTTGGACTAAATGACTTATAGACATGAGTTCAGCAAAATCGGCATAACTAATGGCTAGCCACTCAGCTTTTTTCTCCATCTCACCCCAGATAAAACATGGAGCATTAGACAGACTAGATTTTCTAATCCTGTTCTCATTTCTCCGCTCAACATAGTGCATCAGCACTATGAAAAAGATGAATGAGGAAAACAAGAAGAATGAGATTAGCCTCTACAAAGCATAAAACTATTTCTATTAATGTCTGAAAATACAGAGAGGAGGAATTTACAGGGACATGTGAACAACTGACAGCTGACCTGATGTTACTGCCTCCCGAAGCAGCGTCAGTACCTGCCTCCATCCAGGCATAGCATTATATCAGAAACACACATGGTGCATTTAAGCCGCTGTGAACTTCTCCGGGTAGTGAGAAAGACAAAATGCACCGGACAATTAAGGAGACAATTTCATTCAGGCTATTGCAATAGGGAGAATGTTCTTTAATGAGGAAGGAACGTCTCAATGGAAAGGAAGGGGACCTGAGGTTTTATAGAGGCAAGGAGGGAGTCATCCATGAGTCTTATGGGAGTCCTGAGGAATGGGGGAGATGGTGTTTTCCTGGAATATGCAGGAGCAGGGTGGCCCTTTGAGGTTGGCTATTTCACAGAAAACAAAAAGGTGGAGACATTTTGGAAAAGAGGAGAGTGAAGGGACTTGTTAACCATCGCTGTTTGCTAGGAGCATGAGGCTTAGGTAAAGTTAACATTGGCAGGACCAAATATTCTTCACATTAAGAATATTTCAGTATGAAGGATCTTGTAATGGGATGTTCACTTCTTTGAAAAAACACATTATAAAAACAGCTTTACTGAAGTATAAATTATATGCAATAAGCTGCACATGTCTAAAGTGTACAGTTTGATCAGTTCAACATGGAAAACCATCAAGTTCGGGATAGTGAAAATATCCATCACTCCCAAGACTTTCCTCATGCCACCCTTTGCACTTCCGCCATTATTTACTAGATACCAATTAAATGCCAGATGTTTTTCACACGCTTATGTCTACTGAGCCTGGGAGGACTGACATCCGCTTCTAAATCTTTCCTCAGTCTCTTCATTCAAACCACGAATCAGCAGAATGCAGTGGTTAATAGTTCTCCATTCAGGTGTCAGAGCTACACTTGAGTACTAGCTCTGGGCCTTATAAGATGGTGACTCTCGGCAAGTCTCTTATCCTCAGTCTTCTATCTGTACAAGCATCACACTCCTCTCCTGGCTAATATGCTGCCCAAAGTCATCCTTCTGCGTAAGAAGAGCGACAGCGCATGGCAAAATTTCACTAATTCATATTAATGAGGAATGCTTAAACTGAATAATAAAAAGACTGACTTATGGATTATTTTTAAAAAAGAAGTATACATTTGTGACTTGAATTCAGGCATTATTTGGAGTTCTACTAACAGGATATTTAATAGAGTCTTTGTTCTAAAAGTGAAACCGGCAAACAGCCATTGATGATTGAGTATCTAGGTACTAAAGTTTTTTCCTTTCGGCAATTACTAATTATAGCTTTCAGCTGTTTCACCCACCCATTGTTAACTGTGCTGCTTAGGCAATATGCTATCTGACTCCCACTAGGTTCCTAGAGATAACATCTTCCTGGAGACTGGGTCACCATGGTAATGGGTGTGTGAGCTGTTGTTCAGGAATTAGAACTTGTCCACTTCAGGCAGGTTGAGACCACCAGCTCATCAACTGAGCCCGTGCAGATGTTGTCTAGGCAACCTTTTGATGTCAAGAGGTTAAAAACTCCACCCTCAGATCACGCTCACACTGCCATTTTGTGAACATGGGTCCTATGACGAGGCGTGAAGTCTGACTACGCTTGCGCGGATCATTGATTACCTCACCTCTCCTCACCTCCAATCACCTACCTCCACATTTTAGACTGCCTTGCCCCCTATTCCATAAATATCCCTGAGTCCCTATTTTCGGGGAAGTGAATTGAGGCTTGTGCTTTTGTTTCCTCACATGCCTGCCTTGTGAGTAAACTCTCTCTCTGATGCAATCTTGTTGTCTTGGTGTTTGGCTTTCTGGGTGGTGGGCAAAAACAAACCTGGCGTGATAACAATTGGCAAGCCAGCCAGGAGCTAAGTCCAGAAAAACCCTTTTGCCCGAGATTCGTCAGCCCCTTGCCAGTGTGGAGAACCTGTGGATGAGTCCAGCAGCTGCTGGAAGCATTTCCCCTGGGACCATTGCAGGATTTTTTCCTGGCTTGGCACTGCCGACTCCTTGGTGCATATTTTCACTTTGCAGTAGAAAGATGGTTTCTTGGTTTGGAAGGTGTCTTTTAGGTGAGCAACTTCAGTACAAGTGACTGGATTCTTATTTCTTCTTCCTGTAAGTCTGATTTCTGAAAGGAAGCCTTGGTTTGGCAGGGCACATACTCTGTGACTTCTGAAAAAGGAAGGCTTGGTCTGGGCTTCATTGTGAGGGTCTTGGTTTCGAGGACGCTCGATAACAAGGAAACATTAGGGCATCTGCTCACAGAGTGCTCTTGGTTTGCCTTGGTTTGGTTTGGTTTTGAGATCTGGTTCTAGCTGCAGCATAAGTACACTTTGACCAGCCATGTCTAAATTCTGAAACAATGAGTAATGCTAATTTGAATCCCACCTGCAGCCCCCTAGGCTGCATTCTTTAAAACTGGACAATTTTCAATTACAAATCCATGAAAAATAAAATGGTGGTATTTTTCTGTAACACCACATGGCCACAATAGTCTTTAGACTAGACAAAAATGGCCTGAAAATGGATCCTTAAATTATGGCAAAATCTTGCAATTAGACCTGTTTTGTAAATGGGAGGAGAAATGGGATGAAATACCTTATGTTCAGTCTTTTATGGTGTTATACCAGAATAAGCCTATACAGAGGAGATGTAAGATTTTGATTCAACAAGAGGGAAAGATAAGAAAATCTATTTTGCTTGATTCTAGTGATTCTAATGGATGATTTGCTGGTAATTCAGTCGAATACTTCAGCAGTTCCTCCCCAACCCCCATATGGTGGCACTGTCACTCATCTGCCACTGTCACCTGAGCCACAACCCCAGGCCCAGGCTCCCCTGGTCCCCGAGGATCAAGACATAGGAATGGTCTCCCCATCTCACACCTGCCAGGGTACAAAGTTTGGCCAGAGAGCTGCCCAAACCCAGGTGGGGCAATATCCATTAAGGCAAGTCTCCATTGGAGGTGTAGAGGCTGCAACCAGGCAGCCAATGGGACTAATTTGGGTCCATTCTCCCTTTTCAACTTCAGACTTGTTTAACTGGAAAAATAACATACCTACCTACAGAGATGACCCCAAAAGAATGGAAAATCTTTTTTCATCAATTTTTGCTGCCCATAACCCAACTTGATCAGATGTACAAAACCTATTGAACATGCTCCTCACTTCTGAGGAGTGCCAGACGGTTTTAGAGAAAGCTAGGGAGGAAGCAAATTGGCTACATACAGAAACCCCAGGCAACCCTATGAGGGCTGAGCAGTGTAGCAGTGCCAACGACTGACCCCAACTGGAATGTACATGCAGGGGATAGAGCCAGTCTTGAATGTTATCGGGACTGTATTTTAGCAGCGCTTTGAAAAGGAGTCCCAAAGCAGAGAATCCTGAATAAAGTATAGCAGGGAAAGCAAAAGTCTAGTGAAGATTCTACAGAATTTTTAGAAAGAATAGTTGAGGCATATAGGCAATACACAGATATAGATCCAGAGGCATCAGAGAATTTAAAAATAGTAGATATGACTTTTATTAACTGGAGTGCCCCAGATATTCACAAAAACCTGCAGAAGTTGGAAGGGGCCTTAGGGTTGCAGATGTCCCAATTGAGATTGCCTTCAAAGTTTTCAATAACAGAGACCAGGTTCAAGAAAGAAAGGAGCAATGGAGGGTGAAACAACAAGCCGCCCTGCTAGGAGCTGCACTGACTCAAGGACCGTCCCATGCTCTGCTATGAGGAAGAACCCGACCTAAAGTAGGCAGTCCTGGGTCCTCAACTTCAATTCTCAAGAGACACCCTGCTGTGGGGCCCCCGCCAGTGTGCCTACTTGTAGGCAGGAGGGCCACTGGAAAAAGAAATACCCCAGCCAAAATGGAACTCTTGGGGAAGATGGGCAACACGCAGCACGCCAAATGCTTCAGAGCACTGATAGTGATCGAGAATGACGGGCCCCAGGGGCTCCTTCCGACCTCACTAACTTTGTCACAATTTCCCATGCACAGCCCTGGGTGACTGTGACAGTGGCAAATAGACTTTTGGACTTTCTGATTGATATGGAGGCTACTTACTCAGTTTTGAATGTTTGGCTTTCTACACTCTCTGAAAAGACAATGCTAGTGACGGGGGTCTCAGGAGAAACCTTGAAAAGGACATTTCTCCAATCCCTAGACTGCCAACTGGGAAAAAAGTACTTAAAACATAGTGTTTTTTACATGCCTGAGTGTCCTGTTCCATTATTGGGATGAGATATGGTGACAAAATTAAATGCCAGAGTGACCTTCACACCTGGACAAGTGGATATTAAGATACCACTTGAACAGGCTTGTGCCCTCCAAGTGGTGCTGTTACAACAAACTGAGGAGCCTCCAATAGAGATCCCAGAAGAAATCTTACAGGACATAAGACTGGATATATGGGCAGATGGGAGGCCAGGACAAGCAAAGACAGCGGCCCCTGTACAAGTTAAAATTCATCCTGAGTTGAAAATTCCATATTTGAGGCAGTACCCACTAAAGGAACACGCTAGGTGATGTAGTGAACCTCTGTTGACCGCCTTTCTCAAATATGACCTCATCCTCCCTTGCCAATCTCCATACAACACCCCAATTTTACCAGTGCAAAAGCCTGGCACACAGGAGTATCATTTTGTGCAAAACTTAAGGGCAATTAACCAAAACGTGGAAGACATCCACCCGGTGGTGCCCAATCCTTATATCTTGCTTACCACCTTGTCTGGAGATTTCAGTTGGTTTGCAGTTCTGGACCTCAAAGATGCATTTTTTTGCATATCCTTGAGTCCAGACTCTTAGGAGCTATTTGCTTTTGAATGGGAGGACCCTGAGACTAGAGCCAAACAATACTGTTGGATGGTCCTCCCTCAGGACTTTAAAAATGCTCCCACTGTCTTTGGAGAAATGTTAGCCAGAGATTTGAGAGGTCTCCAATTGAAAGAAGGAGCTCTTCTCCAATATGTGGATGACATCCTGATTGATAGTAAGACCAAGGAAACCTCAGACCAGAACACAATTCTGACTCTAAATTCCTTAGCTGAGCGAGGCTACAAGGTCTCCAAGAAAAAGGCCCAGATCTCCTGAGTGTCTATTGAATGTCTGGGTTTTGTGCTGTCACAGGGACAAAGGAGCCTGCTCCCTGACAGGAGAGAAGCACTGACTAGGGTGGCAGTGCCCACTACTAAGAGACAGCTGCGAGGACTCCTGGGCATGGCAGGATTTTGCTGTATCTGGATCCCTAACTTTGGACTGATAGCCAAGCCCCTCTGTGAGGCTCTCAAGGGTGGAGACAGTGAACCCCTTACTTGGCCTGGAGAGTGCCGTAAACCCTTCCAAACCTTTAAAGGGAAGCTGCTCACTGCACCTGCTCTCGGCCTCCCTGACATTAGAAAGCCTTTTGACCTGTTTGTTCAAGAGAGGCAAGGAGTTAACCCCAGGGCGCTAACCTAGAAGCTGGGCAACATAAGGAGGCTTGTTGCCTATTTCTCCAAACAGCCAGACATGGTGACTAAAGGATGGCCCATCTGCCTGAGAGCAGTGGCAACCACCTGTGACTTGTTACAGGAGGCAGAGCAGTTTACTTTGAGTCAGCCCACCATTGTGCACACTGCTCACTGTGTACTTCCTCTTTTGGAACAAAAGGGAGGCTACTGGCTCACTTCTGGGAGGCTAGGCAAGTATCAAACCATACTGCCTGACAATCCTAACGTCACTCTGAAATCAGTCTCGACCTTAAATCCAGCCACTCTTACTTCCCACTGGTACTGAAAGACCTGTAAGTGATTGTATTCGGATAACTGAACAAGTTTATTCCAACCATCCAGATCTGACGGACCTGCCAGTGGAAAACCCAGACCTTGAGATATTCACAGATGGGAGCGGCTTCATGGAACAAAGACAATGCCGAGCTAGATATGTGGTGGTAACCCATCAAAAGATTCTGGAAGCCGAAGCCCTGACATCAGGTACCTCCATGCAGAAAGCAGAACTTATAACTTTGATGAGAGCCCTCCATCTAGGTAAGGACAAGAGAGTAACCATTTTTACTGAATCCAAGCATGCTTTTTCAGTGGTCCGTGCCCATGGAGCCATCTGGAAAGAAAGAGGATTACTGACTGCACGGAGAAGGGAGATTAAATATGCTAAGGAAATTTTAGACTTACTAGAAGCTGTCTTGGAACTGAAAGCAGTGGCCATGTCCACTGTCCAGGACACCAGCAATTGGACTGTCTGTCTAACCACTCAAGGGAACGATCGGGCAGATCAGGCTGCGAAACTAGCAGCCAGATCAAGAACACTTCAGTCCTCAATAATGGCCCTGATTCCTGAAATGGATTTAACAAAATTCCACCCAGAACAGTTTCCTGAAAATTTAGAAAAGGCCAATGAATGGGGATTTAACTTGGGTCCTGCCTATTCTCAGGATGTGGACTACAAATACACCAAGAAGGGTGGATTTATAACAGGCAAGAAATAATCCTTGTCCCTGAACATCTTATGGAAGATGTAATAAGTCATGTACATCAGAACACCCACTACGGGAGGGATGCCACCCTCCAATGGATTCAGAAATTCATTATAGGACCAAATATGCAAAGGACCACTCAAGAGGTGGTTCAAAGACGCATGACATGTGCCAAAAATAACCCAAAGATGGGACCCCCACCAATAGCAAAAGGAGTCTAATCCAGAGGCACCGGAGTTGGGGAAGATTGGCAGATTGGCTTCACAGTGATGCCAAGAGCCTCAGGGATTTTCAGGTATTTGTGGACATATTGACTGGCTGGGTAGAAGCCTTTCCCTGCTGGTCTGAAAAGTCTTCTGAAGTGGGTAAAGCCTTATTAAAAGAGATAATTCCTAGATTTGGATTACCTATGTCTATTCAGAGTGGCAATGAGGGGGCTTTCATAGCAATGATTACACAGGAGGTAACTGGTACCCTGAATATTCGCTGGAAACTACATGCTTCTTGGCGACCACAGTCTACTGGCAAAACAGAAAAGATGAATTATACCCTTAAAAAGACTTTAGCTGAAATTTGCTAAGAGACTAATTTAACTTGGGACAAGGCCTTGCCAGTTTCCCTGCTCTGGGTGAGGGTAGTCCCTAGAAGCAAGCTCCAATTGAGCCACTATGAAATATTATACGGGAGACCCTTCCTATATTTTACATATGGCTTGGGGGATCTGGAGGGAACTTGGATTGAAGAACTAGACGCTGTCACGTATGTACAGTCTTTGGGAGCTACTCTAACTGCCACACATAAGTTTGCCTCTAGCAGGTTAATGTATCCCACAGATGTTCACTTGTGTCCTGGAGACTGGGTTTTATTAAAGTCCTGGAGAAACAAGCATCCAGAGGACCAACTCCACCCCCACTGGACTGGACCCTATGAAGCGCTGCTGGTAACCCATTCCTCAGTAAAACTGAAAGGAATTAAGCTGTGGAGCCACCACACTCGAGTCAAGCTGGTCCCGTGAGAATCATCAGACTCACCACGTCCCATCTTCCAGAATACCACGGGAAACAGGAATCACGCCCTGGAAGAACATCATAGCCAAGGTCATCTGGACCTTGGCTTGTTCCACACTTCAGATGCTGACTTCTCCTTGCTACCTGCCTCTTATTCTTGTGAACCTCCAAGTGACCAAAAGTTATTTTTCAGGAAAAGGAAGACGTCACAAGAGAGATGTCCACAGCCCACTGGGGTTCTTACATCCTAGCCACATTTGTTTTGATTATTGCTTTCTTGGCAATACTTTTCTATTTCCTACAGATCAGCTGTGCATTTACTGGCACTCTATGAGGGATGAACAACCTGCTTTGCACGTGCCAGATAAGTAACTCTACAGCCTATTGCTAATCTTTTAAAACTGCTCTTCTAACAATCATGGTCTCGTTAAGATGTGACTTTATCTTTTGCCTGATCAATTATTTCATCCTTGTTTATTGTTGGAAGGATAATTCACATGTGAGAATCTCCTAATCTTAGGCAAAAGCTGGAAACCTCACCAAATGTTGGATATGTCATCAGAAAGTTCACTCAGTACATGAACATTAGGACCCTTTAGTAATCCCCGTAACAAACTTTACTGGCATACCAAACATTAACTGTAATTATTCGGGCCCATCAACAAATGTAAGTTATAGAGTGAGGCTACTGCATCCTCACTCCCCCATGCTCTGCATGTATATATCCATGGTGACAGCTTATTTTACTCAACTGAAAAAACCTTCAAATGTCATGAATGAATTCCTTTCAAATCTTTCCATAATTCCAAAGGAAACTTTCCCCAAGTGCTCTAAAGAGGTAACATCCTTATGGCTAAATGAGACAAAATTCCAAATGCTTACACCAGGAATCCAGACTGTGTGTGCCCCACCCGGCCATATTTTTGTTTGTGGGTTTGATCATTAGCGTTGGGCCTACAACTGCCTGGCTACTTGGCTTATACAAGGGTACTATCTTTTGGGGTACCTAAGTAAACCTAAATCTATATACAGTGCAGGAGAGGCCCAACATCGGACCAGTTCCTTTAAACTTTTCTCCAGAACTAAGAGGTCCATGCCAGTTGATGATACCCATTACTTGTCTGGCTTCCAAGAGGATGGTGCTGGATATTTCTTTGACGAACTTTGTTGCCTTGGTGGAGTATTGCAGCCCACAAGCGTAGGATAAGGAATCTCTCTCTCACCTTGGGGATACTCACCAATGAAATGACACAGGCAACAGCAGACCAGCAGAGTGCATTAGATTCCTTGGCAAGGATGGTCCTGAGCAATCGGATAGCTTTAGACTATATCCTTACCAAACAGGCAGGAGTGTGCACAATAGCTAACTCATCGTGTTGTATGTACATCAGCACCTCAGCAGAGGTTGAGACTCATGTAGAGAAAATCAGACAACAAGCTAGCTGGCTACAGCAGATATCCTCAGAGATACCAGGTCCAGACTGGTTTTCAGGACTGTTGTCTTGGATTACCCAAGGGATTAGGTCTATTTCTCAGGGACTGTTAAAATTTGGGTTGTCTATACTTCTTATCCTTCTGGTCAGATATGTGATTGTCAAATGTGCCTTTAGATGTTGTTCCAAAACTACTAAGCAAGGTACAAAAATTCTAATAATGCAAAACATCAACTTGAAGTGGGGAACAAGAGAATATTTCCAAATGAATGCTAAACAGTTTCATTACTCCAACCCAGATCTATGCTCTGATCCAGGAGGAAGTAGCTAGATTGGTCATCACCCCAAATCCCTCAAGAATGAGGAATGACCAAAGAATAGGGGGGATTGAAACCAGCAAACAGCCATTGATGATGAAGTATCTAGGTACTAAAGTTTTTTCCTTTTGGCAATTCCTGATTATAGCTTTCAGCTGTTTAAGCCACCCATTGTTAACTGTGCTACTTAGGCAATAGGTTATCTGACTCCCACTAGGTTCCTAGAGATAACATCTCCCTGGAGCCTGGATCATCATGGTAATGGGTGTGTGAGCTGTTTTTCAGGAATTAGAACTCCTTGTCTACTTCAGACTGGTTGAGACTACCAGCTCATCAACTGAGCCTGTGCAGATGTCCTATAGGCAACCTTTTGACGTCAAGAAGCTAAAAACTTCACCCTCAGATCATGCTAACGCTGCCATTTTGTGAACATGGGTCCTATGACGAGGCATGAAGTCTGACTATGCTTGCACAGATCATCAATTACCTCACCTTTCCTCATCTCAAATCACTTACCTCCACATTTCAGACTACCTTGCCCCCCACCCCATAAATATCCCTGAGTCCTTCTTTTCAGGGAAGCAAATTTGAGGCTCATGCTCTCGCTTCCTCACATGGCTACCTTGTGCTTAAACTCTCTCTTTACTGCAATCTCATCATCTCAGTGTTTGGCTTTCTGGGTGGTGGCCAAAAATGAACCTGGTTTGGTAAAAAAAAGCATGTAAGAACAGTTGTTAATTAGCATATCAAAGCACCAATTAAATGGCAATACTTATTGCTGAATGGGGACCCTGAGAAGAGCAGCTCATCCAGAAGAGCCAGTCCTTCCCTTAACTGAATTAAAAACAAACTCAAACTCTGGCTCACAAAAGCAAAAGAAAAATTTGTGCAAGTATGGGCACTTAGTTAATGTAATCGCATGAGTCTGCAATCTCCAGGCCAAGAAAATCCCATAAAAATTGATCCAACACATGAAACATCTAGATTTCAAGCAGATAAAAGCCAAAATGGTTCTGTAGCAACTCTTTTCCATGCTTGGGTGTTTCCTTTCTCTCACATACTCATATCAAATGTCAGTTATGCCATCTCATTCCATATTACATCTTTTAACATTGCTTTCATATTCCATGTCGTCTTTCTTTCTTTATCCAGGGTTCTTGATACTTTGACAAAATATGGCAAAGAATAAAATGAAACACACAGAAAATTTCTAGTGAATATAAATTCTTAACCTCTCTTTTTGCTCTTCTGTCTCTCTCACGTACACACACACACTGCAAAAGCCATTTAATGAAATGATCCATTATGATGAAGAATTGCAAATAGTGCAGTCAAAAGGTTAACAATCACAAATACTGGAAGAAATAACTGGCAGAAAAATACCAAGGTATAAATATATTTAAAATGATTAAAGGGATGAAAATGGACTAACAAATATAAAGAAAGAACAAGATGCCATATAAAAGGGAAAGAAAAAAGAAGAACAAAAAGAAAGAAAAGAAGAGGAGATTTAAAAAAGAAGAGAAGAAAAAGGGATTAAAAATTCTTTTAAGGGTGGCCTGCTCCGTGGCCAAGTGGTTAAGTACGCGTTCTCCGCTGCGGTGGCCCATGGTTTGGATCCTGGGCGCAGACATGGCACCGCTCATCAGGCCAGGTTGAGGTGGCGTCCCACATCCTGCAACT
Organism: Equus quagga; assembly: GCF_021613505.1. Taxonomy (NCBI): domain Eukaryota; kingdom Metazoa; phylum Chordata; class Mammalia; order Perissodactyla; family Equidae; genus Equus; species Equus quagga. The sequence continues at coordinate 138,321,594 of NC_060268.1, forward strand.
AGAAGGACCTGCAAGTAAGATATACAACTATGTACAAGGTGGCAGGGCGGGGGGGGGGGGGGGGGGGGGGGGGGGGGGGGGGGGGGGGGGAAAAGAAAAAAAAAAAAAAGATTGGCAAAAATTGTTAGCCCCGGGGCCCAACCCTAAAAAAAAAAAAAAAATTCTTTTACGAATTCTAGAAATAAAAATATCATTGAAAATTTTAAAAAATCCTTGGCATTGTTATATAACACATACATAAGAAGACTTTGAAAGGTGTAGAGAAGGCAGAGAAATAAAGATGTTCTCAGACAAACAAAAACTGAGGGAATTCATTGTCAGAAAACCTGCCCTGTGAGAAACATTAAAAGAAGTTCTTGAGAGAGAAGTGAAATGGTATAGGTCAGAAACTTGGATCTCCATAAAGAAAGATAGAACATCAGAGAAGGATAATTGAAAGTAAAATAACATCTTTGTATTTTGTAATCTTAATTGATATGAAAGATAATGTTTAAATAATAATAGTAACAATGTATTGGGTGATTATGGCATATAGATAAGTGAAATGAATGATAGCAATGTTGTAAGAGAAGGGAGAGAGGAATAGAAAACACTGTTATAAGGTACCTACACTACAAGTGAAGTGGAATAGTATTATTTGGAGGTAAATTTAGATTCATTGTAAATGTACAGTGCAAAATCTGTGATAGTCACTAAACAAAATTCAAAAGAAGTGTAATTTATATGCCTAGACAGGAAATAAAAGGGAATCATACAGAAAGTTTAACTAAAAACACAGAAGGCAGCATAAAAGGAGAAGTAAAAAAGAAATAAACAACACGTCATGAATAGAAAAGCCATAAACATAGTAGATATTAATTCAATTATACCAAAAATCACTTAAAATGTGAATGATCTAAATATACCAATTAAAAGAAAAATATTGTTAGAGAAAAACAAAAAGCAAGATTCAACTATGTGTTGTCCACAAGAAACCCAATTTACATATCCAGATACAGTATATTAAAAGTAAAAAATGGAGAAAGATATACTGTGTTAACAGTAATCAAAAGAAAGCTGGAGTAGCTATATTAATTTTAGAGAAAACAAACTTTAGAACATAGAAAATTATCAAAAGTTGAGTGGCACTACATAATGATTAAAGGGTCTATTCTCCAAGAAGACATAAGTGTCTTTAACGTGTATACACCTAATGATAGAGCATCAAAATACATAAGACAGAAACTGTTAGAACTGAATGGAGAAATAGCTAAATCCACTGTTATAATTTGGATACTTCCACACACTCTTTTGATAATTTATACATCAATCAGGCCTCGGTCTGAGATCTCTTGTTTTTCCTTAATAAGCTGCAAATAAAAACCTAGGGTCTGGGGCGGCCCCGTGGTCGAGTGGTTAAGTTTGCACACCCACTTCAGTGGCCTGGAGTTTGCCAGTTCAGATCCTGGGGGCAGACATATGCACTACTCATCAGGCTGTGCTGTGGTGGGGTCCCACATAGAAGAACTAGAATGACCCACAACTAGGATGTACAACTATGTACTGGGCCTTTGGGGGAAAAAACCCAAAAAATCCCTCGAGTCTGCAGCAGAAGACACTTAACATACAGACTCTCTATTTTCAGTCCGCATTTAATACCCCTAATATCATATTCCCACTTATTTAGTCATTAATGAATTATATATAGTAAGGCTGACCACATACAAGTGTATGATGTAGGTGTTGTGGAGACATGAGTTATGGTATTAATTCAAGGGAGAGATGTGACTCCTGAAATAAGGCACTTGTATTCAAGATGAATACAAGGAAATAGATTCAGAGATACTAAAGAAAAAGAACTGACAAGTCTTGTATACATCAAAGAAGAACTACATCTAAAGCGCGGCCTTTTCCACTAATGATCTAAAAAATCTTGTGGTATTTTCTTCAAACATGAAAAGCTATGATGTTTTCTCCTTATGGTTAAATATATTTTCCCCTTCAAGGTACAAAACAGTACTATTAAGTGAGTATTAGTCTAATCTGTCATTTTGAAATAGACTTTATATCTAGGACATCTTTGCCTTGAAGAATATCGACAGTTCTCTCCTAAGCTGGTAGTTTCTAGGCTGTAATACTTAATATTCTTTGGACGTCCCCTTATTATTAAAAAATTCAGATTAAGAAATGCACTTGTCAGAGTTGATTTTTATAATTTGGACATATTAAAATGCTTTATTAAATTTAGATTTGATGTCCTTTGCAATAATGAAAAAAGCCAGTTTTTCCGATTACCTTCTCTGGGTAACAGGGGAACCCCAAAGACTCCAGTATCTCGTTATCTCCACGGTGAGTGGTGGGAGGCCTCTTAGGTATCAGCATAGCTTGCTTAGACAGAAAACATTCCATTTTCTGAGATGTTCTTTTTGTTAAAAACAGGCCTCACTTACTCTATTAAACTTAACACTGTTTTGCCATATCAGCAATAACAGCAGGCGAAAGTAAGTTTAATTCTTGCACAAGCAATTTCATGCAGTTGTCATTAATATCAAGGAAGTAAATGTTGGGCTTAATGCTACCCTGGTTTCTAAATAAAGAGACGTCAGATTGTGCCTTTGGAGAACAGAAATCTGTGCCTCATTTAGCACTAAAAGGATGACAAGAGAAAGAATTGACACCTTCTCCTAGAAATCTTCCAGCAAGATTATATGCTATCCCAAACATGCACAGAAATGGGAATCTCTTGTTATAACAAGGGGAATATGAAGGTAAAAACCAAAGTTTTCTTTTCTGTTTTCCTTTTGCTGCATTATAGCAGTTGGGAATCATAATGCTTGTCATCGCTCTTGGACGGGGGCAGCCCACTGTTTCTGCTGAGATTCTGTACAAAGAGGCAGCAAGTTTTCCTTGGGTTGGCATTTATGGGAGAATTTGTAAAAAAGAAAAAAAAAACAAATGAAAAGTGGGGTAGTTTTCTTTACCATCCTTGAGCATAGTCTCTTTCTTGCCTCGTTTGGAGTTATTGTCTTAACTCCACAATTGCTATGTATAACAATTTGACTGTATGCCACAATCTCTTTATGCTTCAGTTGCTTTATCTAGGTGAATGACCACAATTCCATTCATGGAAATCTTCTCATATTTTGGAAGAAAGTAGATAGCAAAATTCAGAGATTCATACAATTCCAGTGTTGCAAGAGGCTCTAAGCTCTAGATAAGTTTCTTCCTATCTTTTTACAGGAACATAAAAATAGACCGTATGTAATTTGTGAACAAAGAAGCATTAAGCAGGGCGTTTGCAGATGCTTCTGTTCTTCCACTCTTCCTAGCTGTGCACGAGCCATCTATCCTCTGGAAACAGGCACATGGAATTTTGTGTGTCCTGTTTAAGATCAAAAATTGCTACAGAAAGATTTCTCTAACATTAGAGTCTTTCAACAATTAAATGAGCTGGAAGCCTTCAGGTGGCCGGAAATATTAAAACGGGAATTCTGTAAGAGATTCTGACACCAGGAGGAGACTGGTTTCTAAGGTCCCTACACTTGCTATGACTCTGTGGTTGCTTCTGCCTAATTTTCTCCAGCCCCTTTCCTAGTTACATTCTATTGTGGGCAGTAATTAATGTCATAATAGAATTTTGAACATAATTCATGTAAATTAAATTTTGTGTGAAATTCTAAAACATTGCGTGTGACAAAACTTTTAGCTCACCCTTTTGGCATCTGAGAAAGTGCAGATTACAAAGGCAACAACAAACGTGCCTGAGGCTTGATATATGGAAAGGTAGTGTGTAATTGAATTATTCATGGGATTTCCAGGTAGAACATGATAAAGTGCTTAAGAGAAGGGAGTCAGTACCAAGACCAACGATTAGAACACCATCTTCTTCAAATTTTTAGGACTAGGCTGCCAGACCATGTTTGTTAATATTCAGAAGAGATGCCTTGTGAATCACCTCCAGCACCACAGCTGTGATTCAGCCTCATGTCCTCCACTAACACAGAAGAGTTATTGCATTTCCCCCAATCTGATCCTTCTATGGCTTGTTTTATTTGTGTCTTAAATGAATGTGAAATGACACTCCCAAGAGAATGAATCCAGCATTACTGAATGCTGGCTGTATTCATTATTATGATTTTTGCAGGACTTAATTGCGTTTCAGAGTCGAGTAAAATAAAATGTGAATGATTGCTTTTTGAACAAGTCATGGCTGTCTGCTAGAATCACAAACATCTTGTGTGATACTGAAGTGAATCTCTGCCTGGGAATGTGGATCAACGGGTTTCTTAAAAGTCGCTTAGAAATAGTTTCCATTAATTTAAATTATCTGTTGTTTACATTCAGGAGGATCCTAAAGGAATCAAGATGCACAACGATGTGTTACTGGTGGAAGCAGAACTCTTCTGAAAACAAACAAGGATATGCTCTGAAAATGGGCGTGTTGCATATTCAGGACTACAATCGACTAGGGAATGAATACATGTATTGGCGAAAGTATGGCAATGATTATACAACAGACATAGGTGTAGGAGGCACCTCTAAAGACCTCTAAATGTTAATTAACTAATATTTACTAGATTGGTGACCTGGGGCCATTTACTTAACATCAACTTATGAAATGCAGATAATAATTTTACCTATCTCCTACAGTAGTTGTAGAGATTAAATGAGAAAAGATGTGCAAATTGCATAACAAATTTTCCGGAAGACAGAAAGAACTTGATAAACATTATTCTCTGTTGTTGTTATTATCGTTACAAACTCTAGAGGATGTGGCGTGGTCCAAGCAGTGTGGTGGTGGGAATAGCACCAGATTGCAAGTCAGTGGGCCTGGATTCTAAGCCTCTTTCGGTGACTAAAAAACTGAGAGGCTGCTAGCAAATCACTTAACTTTGAGCTGAAGGTAAATGTTTTGTTTTGTTTCTTTCCTGTATTATTCTGTTTTGTTTTCCTGTATTCCTGTTTTGTTTTCTTGCATTGTTTTGTTTTTGTCTCTATTGTAGATAGGTAGGCCAAAGAATCTCTCACTGTCTTTCTTCCAAAAACTCTTTTAACATCTGTAAAAGTCTGTGATTCTATGAAAGCCGTCATATTGATTACGAAATCAACTTGTAGCATATGCCTTACTAACTTTAAATATTGAACACTCTGCGGTAGAACATCCTGAAGTGAATACGAACATCCTGATGTGCGTAAGTCAATCAAGGTATTTAGAATAGCACTTCTTACCTGGGGGCAATTTTTTCCCACAAGAGACACTTAACAATGTCTGGAGACATTTTTGACTGTCAAGACTGGGGATGGGGCAGGCGCCACACTGCTAGTTTCCAATGAGCAGAGGCCAGGAATACTACTCAACATCCTATGCACAAGACAGCCCCTTACAACAATACATTATCTGGTCCCAAATATCAGTAGTGCCAATTTTAGAGCATCATTTAACAAAAGCAGTTCCTTAAATTTTTACCGATGGCCAAACACGTTCCAGGTACCGGATATACAGAGTTAGATAAAATAATCTTTGTCTTCAGGGAGCTCAGTGTTTCTGATGCATTAAAGTCATCGTCTATCGTTTCTTTGTAATCATATCCTTGCCTTTAAAAGTGAGCAAATATTAGTCTTAACTCCTACCAGAATACGTATAAAAGGAAGAAGGCCATGGACCTTTGGCTTCTCTATTTTACGTACCAACAGGATAGTAGCTGGGTGGGTTTAAATAGCAATAGTCTTGTATTCATGCTCACTTATGGTCCAAATAGTTTGGAAGAAAATAAAAGAAAAATAAATGAAATAAAATGTGAGAAATAGAATACCTATTTGTAACATAGGATCATAAAATAGTGTCATCTCTGAAAATCTACTTGAAAATGATCTTTTAAGGAATAAAATCAGAGATCAGGGAGAATTTGTTGGGCAGATACCAAAGCACAGTTTGTGTATTTTCTTTCAAGTAGAAGTCAGGAACGAAGAGGTAAATGTCTGTGTATCTATGTAAAAATGAGACCAACTTTTCTGAACAGAACTGGATGCAAAAGGATTGCAGAACCTGAATCATTGAGCTTCTGATCTATTTTTTTGCTAAAATAAACTACCAGTGGCAGAGATTTTTTTTTATTATGTGAGAATGTAATAAAATTTTAGTTAAGAACTAAGAATATTTTTTATTCTAAGTAGAAATAACTCTTCACAAAGATTGTTTTTGTGAAACTGTCAGTGTAAGTGTCAGGAAAAGAAAAGAGCACAGGAGTTGAGCTGAAATTAAGCTTGTACTAACAGTCTGTCTCACAGGTTGTCAAGGGGCAGTTGTGATTCACACTCACAAAGCGGAAGGTGGCAATGTACGGAGAGTGACTCTCCTCACAAGATACCGAATAGGGAGGCAGAAATAATCACATCAGATGACAGGTTAGGAATCTAATGTTCTATTAGGAGACAAACTCTGTTAGAGCAGAGACTGCAAGGAAGGGTATACAGAAGATTCAAAAGAGAAGGAATGGGGCCGTAATCTGTTTAATTTACTCTTTTTTAAAAAACTCATTTTATTGTCATAAGAACATTTAACATCAGATATACCTTTTAAACAAATTTTCATGTGCACAATGTATTATTGCTGACTGTAGGTACAGTGTTGTACAGCAGATCTCGACCGCTTATTCTTTTTGCTTAACTGAAACTTTTTGCCTATTGATTAATGATGCCCCATTTCCCTTTTTCCCCAGCCCCTAGCAACTTGATCTCTTTAATTTAAGTCGACCATGGTAATGATATTTATGTGGAGAAATATCAGGGAAAAAGCTGAAAGCTTGCAAATAATTGAAATTTATGTCTATAAAATTTTATTTTCAAATGCTTTTTAGCTATATTGGAACTCAGGGAGCAGATTTATGGTCCCACCTTATACAAATAGGAAACTGGGAAAATACATAAAGCACTGGCTTTCAGACATTGAACAATGGGAGTAGAGGGCTGTGATCCTTGAGTAAAGTGAAACAAAACTCAGCGAGGTTTATGCCTGCTTCAGCTTACAGCCTGAGGGCAATTTCCAAGCCGTAGTCTAGAGAGGAAGAACACAAGCAGAGCCTTGTAGAAACATTAAATCGAAGAGAAAGAGGTTGAAGGTGAAGATAGAAGCCAAAATGATTGACATTTGTGGGGCAAAGTACAAGAGAGGAAGGGGTCCCAGGGAGAGATCTGAGGGGATCCCATTGAGTCATCTGTAGAGGCATGGGAGGAAATGACTCTCATCTGGAGAAAGAAGCAGCAGAAAGCAATAGGCTTAACAATTCCTGGAGCTCATGCAGGCATGGAAAGAGTTTATGTTCTCACCAACCAGAGTAGAAAGACCACAGTATACACCTGACATCAGGTAGAGTCCTCAGAAATATATTACCTTGATATTATGGCTATGTTAGCTATGGAAAGGCTACTATGAATCATTCCTAACAAAGCTTAAATACAAGCCTGAAAAAGATCCAACCAATTTCAAGTAATTTAACACATGACAGAACAAAGTCCAATATTATTTAAATAAATATATCAAAATCCAGCACATCATCACATAAAATTCACAATTTCAGGCATCTAATAAAAACTGCCAAACATTCAAAGCAGCAGCAGTGTTTAACTCATGATAAGGAGGATAACTGATCAGTAGAAAGAGAGAAGTGACGGGGTTATGAAATTAGTAGACAAATGTGTTAGAAACAGCTGTTGTAAACATGCTCCTTGTATTCAAGACGATAGAGGAAAAATTTAAGTTGATGAAGAGAAGAAATAAAGACAGCAAAAAGTCTGAAATAAAATGACTGTATTCATCTGAAATAGAAAAAGACAAAAGAAATACCTGGATGAAATAAACATGAGATTAGACATTGCAGAAAAAAAGATCAGTGAACTGGAATGCACAGTAATAGAAGCTGTGCAAAATGAGATACAGAAAGAAAAAGACTGAAAAAGAAATGAAGAGATCACGGTGATCTGTGGGACAACATTAAATAGTCAAACTTTCATGTAAGAGGAGTTCTAGAAGAAGAGGAAGAAGAAAATATTTAAAGAAATAACAGATGAAAAATTTTCAGATTTGATGAGAACTGTAAACCCATAGATCTAAGATCCTCAACAAACCAAAAGCAAAACAAATATTAAGAAAATCATCTCAAGTCACGTATAGTCAAATTGGTGAATGCTGGTGATAAGAGAAAATATTAAGAATGCCAGAGGCAAAAATATGTTTCATACAGAGCAACAATAAAAATGATTGCATATTTCCAATCAGAAACTTTGCAAACCAGAAGACATTATAGTAAGTGAAAGAAGTAAGGCACAAAAGGCTACATATAGTATGACTCCAAAAAAAAAAGAAAAAGAAAATATCCTATGGGGACCCAAACCAAGCCATGGTTGCCAGGGGTAAGGGAGAAGGTGAGAGAACGATTGCAAAGGGCACGAGAAAACTTTTTGCTGTGATTGAAATCAAGATAGTGATGGTAGTTACATGACTGAATACATTTGTCAAAACTTGTAGAATCACATAATTAAATTTAGAGAATTTATCGTATATAATTAAACCTCAGTAAAACTGCTTACCAACAAAAACAATTAAAAAGGTAGCCGGTGGCAATTTCTTTGACAAAGCACATTTGCATAACACAAATCTTTATTTGATAATTGATCTTCTCTATTAAATCAGTTATTTAAGTATTTGATTTTACTCTATCAGGGAATACCTGAACTTGTTATTTTTTCATTTGACTCCATTATTTGCTGATATTTGGTCACTGATCATAGACCAGTAAGAAATTTTAATCTCAGTAGGTGAAGGAAGCTTTCAAGCTCTTGAAATACTGCATGGTACACCAGTTTCTTCTATGATATGGGGATCCCTAGGTGCTTGAATTTAGCCGTGTTCAAATTGGAGATCAATATTTTTTTGTCGCTAATTTATTGCTAGACTTAGTTGATTGAGTACTTAGAGAGAAAACTTTGTTTTCTTGTCATTTTTCTTTCCTTTCTCACCAGGTTCTTCTCTATCCGATATGGAGCAGATCAGAAAGATTTGCTCACTAAATGGCCTAGAGGTGTAGGTCCACTGGTGGTAGGATCAAGGAACTTATTAAGCCTATTGACCTGAAGATGCTGTTAGTCTTTCTGCACATACTCACCCCGGACATGATGTATAGTGGCAATCCATCCCGTGGCTTTGTTCCCAGACAAGACCCTTGTTTTTGAACTGGATCTGACTTGTGAGCTGGCTGTACTCTTAGGGCGCTGATAAGCCAGAGAGAAATGGTTTATACACACATAGGCCACAATTGGCCCAATGTGCTGGCCTGCTTAGCAATAGAAATGTCATTAAATTTTCACTCTTAAATGTGCTTCTGTGCTTAATATACTATTCTCCATCCTATAAATATATAGTGAATAGTTATTAATTGGAAGATTTAATAGCTTTTAACTGAGAGGTGAGAGGAAATAACCAAAAGTGAGGAAGTTTTCATATTTTTGAGAGTGCGCTATGTAAAATTCTGTAAGATTTCAGAGAACAGAATCACAGAATATAACTTTTCTGTGATAACTCACATTTAGTCCCAAAACATCTTTTATAATAGGCAGTTGCTAGTGAAAATAAAAACCATACTACTGTTAAGTCTGTTGATTAAATTTCCCAGACTTAGTGAGGTTACGTGTTAACATGTAGGATTTCATTCAGTAGAATGCAAATCATATCTGTCCAGTGGAACAGATCACTACAGTTTTATATATAATCCAGCCATCTTAACGCTCTTTTATTAAATTGTCTATAAATACCTACTTCCTCAAATGCTCTTTTAACCATTTTTAACATTTTTCTGGTTCCCTCATTGATAAGTTAAATAAAATCTTTTATATGTGTTTATTTTGGATTTGCATGAGAGCCTTTTTAAATCTTGCAAAATACATTTTGCTCCACCTTTCATGCTACTCCAGAGCTCAGAGACTCTTTAGTTCATTACGTTAACATTGACCATTTCTCCTCTGTGCCAGACACCATTCCAGGTACTAGTCCCATCCTTGAGGTTTTCACCCTGCAGTTGTAGAGTTGGTAGATAATGTCATGTGGTAGGATTTCTGATGGAATTACTCAAAATAGTCTGTGGGAAACCAGTTATTTGTGTACATGATTCTGACTGGAGTGTTGAAATCAGAGAAAGCTGCAAAGAAGAGGCATTATTTTATCTAAGCTTTGAAAGTTGAGAAGAATTTAACTATTAAGGCAATGGAAGGAAGTGGGCAAAGGGGAAGAGGAAGACATTCTAGGTAGAAAACAATTAGCAGTAAAGGAATGAATGCACAGAAGAGTTTGGTACATTCATTTAATCAGGAATTTCATGGCTGCCAGAGTAGAGGGTGTGTAAAATGGGAAGTGACTGTAACGATGCCATAAACAAAGGCTGAGTATAGTTTGTGTAGGGTATTTTATTTCTTGCTAAGAAGTCTGGCATTATTCTTTTGGCAATGGGGATCTATAAAAGGTTTTAAAGCACCTTCCTTCATGGAAATCTCTGCATTTTAGGACACTTATTCTGTGTCAGAGTGGAGAATTAATTGAAGGAAAAAGATATCAGATTTATGGAAAACAAAAAATGTTTCTTGAAAGAATCCAAGACAGAATCGATTAAGGTGCACATCAGAAACACTGCAATAGAGATGGAGTGATTTTCAGATTCATTAGGGAGATACATTCAACAGGAGTTGATGAGATGTGAGTCAGAAAGATGAGTTAATGAAGCCTCCTAGGTTTATTGCTTGGGTGATAAACGGGGTGGTTGGTCTGGGGCGGCAGTTACCCAGCCTGGAAAGAGGCAAGTGAAAACATTATATAGGAAATGAAATACAGCTAGATTACATGGCTAGCGAAACCTGTGCCCCATCCTCAAGATATCTGTATCTAAAGAAAATGGGGCTTAAACGTAAAGACAGCATTAAGCCAAGCACGTGCTTTGGAGGTGCACAGAGTCAGGTTAGAATTCTGGCTCACCGTGAATTTGGTGAAATGGAGCTTATTATGTAACCTTTCTGCACATTAGAGATCTCATCTGTAAAATGGGGGTCAAAACATATACTCTGTGTGATGTTGTTGTGAGCTAACTACTTTAGAGACACTAACACAGAGCCTGGCAGGGAGGAGACCCTCAAAAAGTGAGAATATGAGAGGTTAAAATGCCCTTATTCCTCAGAGAGGAATATGCCCTTACTCTCTGAGGAATAGTTAAATTTTGAATGCTATTCTTGTTTAGACCAAATCAAATTAGCATCTGCCCAATTCCAGTTTTGGTATACTTATTCTTTCATTGACTCAATCATTTAACAAATATTTTTAAGCATCTACTAAGGCCCAGACATTGTTCTAGGTGCTGAGGGCACAGCAGTGAATAAGACAGACTCAGTCTGTACCCTCATAGATCTTATATTCCAATTGGAGACCATGAAGGAAATCCCTCTGTTAATAAGGCATGGACAAATAAAGGGGAGAATTGTAGCTCATTTTTGATTCTCTTCCCAAATACTCTGTAAAATTAACAGGTGTTGGGGGTGGAGATTTGCTGAATCGAGCTATTGTTATATTTTTTTAAATTCCTGCTCTATAATGGGAACCTGAGGGACCAATAAAGTGGGCAATTTGCATGTACATACGGTTTCACCTTAGACTTAGTGACAGTTAAAGGGGATCATGACACAGAGGCTGATGCGAGATGGTCAGAGCAGGTACAATTGCTATCAAATGCTTCAAAAGAATAGATAACAGGAGGTAGAAGACCAAATTTAAACTTTTAATTCTCTGTTACTCTCTCTGTATTATCATGCAGTTCCCAGCACTTGCAATGCCAAGTCCTCAAATTAATGTGTCAAATTTAGAAAGGAGGGTGGGTTGGTATGAAGAGGGCTCTGAAGCTTCTGTGACTTCAATAAGACACTTCCTGATTTGCTTTATCAGGAGAACATAAAAGTTCACAGATAACCCGTGAAAACTCAGTGACTCTCATATATTTTTCTGCTCACAATGTAATACTCCATGTATCTAGATTGTTATAGATGGATTTTGTTTGATTTGAAATTGATTTAAAAATATTTGAGTTCACATTTGAACTCAGAGATTTTACTTTTTAAAAATAATCCAGATTTCTAGTTTTTCTTGAAAAATCTAATAATCTGGCAACCCTGGACCCAAATTTCTGCATGTCAGCAACTAGCTGGAGCTGAGTAGGTGCCCTAGTTAGACGTAGCTTTTGTTCCCTCATACAGGCCACTTTCTCCTTTATATTTTTTTTTTTTTCTTAATGATTGGCACCTGAGCTAACATTTGTTGCCAATCTTCTTCTTTTTTTTCCTTTCTTTTTTCTTCTCCCCCAAATCCCCCTGTATGTAGTTGTATACTCTAGTGGTAGGTCCTTCTAGTTCTGCTATGTGGGACACCGCCTCAGCATGGATTGGTGAGTGGTATGTAGGTCCGTGCCCAGGATCCGAACTGGTGAAGCCCTGGGCCACTGAAGCAGAGCACGCCAACTTAACCATTCGGCCACGGGGCTGGCCCCAACGTTCTCATTTATAATACATCAGCTGTGTAAGCATTTGATTTTGAGAACCTGCCTAGTCCACAGGGGTGAACAGATACACTGCTGTGAGTTGTCAGTTAGCACTTGATCCACTTTACTTTCCTGTTGATGACCATGACCACATCTTCCAGATCCCCTTATCGACTAGGTTGTAGATACTTTCTAAGTTTTCAAATACAATGAAGTCATGTGAGACAGAAGAGAAGCACAAGAGAAGAAGTAATGGGGGACAGATGCAAAACTGCATAGGTGTAAATTTGTTTTCAAAATTTCTTTTAGAGGTATGATTTGCAAAGAAACAAATGTCCAGATTTTCACTGTTACAGATTAATGTTTTGACGAATGCGTACATTCATGTAACACCCAACTCTATGAAAATACAGAAAATTCCATCACCACAGACCATTCCCTGTGGTCCTTCCCATCATTTCACCTCCACCCTTACTCTCAGTCCCCCCAGGAAAACGTTTCTTATTTCTTTCACCATAGCTAGGTTTTGCCTGTTCTAGAAACTTCATACAAATGCACTTATACTCAACGCAGCCTTTATGTCTGGCTTCTATCATTCAGCCAGAATATTTCATATTCTGATATTCGTCCATCTCATTGTGTGTGTAATTGTATAATTATACCACAAGTTGCTTATGGTTGTCTCCAGTTTGGGACTTTTATGGATTAAGTTGTTATGAACATTGTAGTACAAGTCATTTTATGGACATCTGTTTTCATTTTATTTGGGTAAATGCACGGAAGTGAAATTTCTGCATTAGAAGCAATATATGTTTAACATTTTAAGAAAAGATCAAGCTGTCTTTCAAAATGGTTATGCTGTTTTACAGCCCCAACAACAATATATGACAGTTCCAATTACTCCACTCTCTAATCAACATTTGGTGTTAGATTTTTAATTTTAGCTAATCTAATAGGGGAGTTTCAATCTTATACTATGAATTTAATTTTCTATCCCTCTTGATTAATGATGTACAATACTGGTTCATGTATTTATTGGTCTTCTATTTCTCTTCCTGTTGAGTTGTCTATTGAACACTTTTACCCTTTTTTTAACTCTTTCTTTTAATTGGGCTATTTGCATTTTTATTATTTTGTTTAAGATCTCCTTATATATTCTGGATACAAACCATTCATTATATCTCTATATAGATATATGACAAGTCCTTTGTCATATTATCTCTATATATATATATACCAATGACAGTATTGATATAAAGATTTGGATATAATTATATAAAATATATTCTCCCATCCCATGGATTGCCTATTCATTTTAATAGTGTCTTTTGATGAGCAAAAATTTTTAATTTTGATGACGTCTAGCTTATCATTTCTTTTCCATTTGGTTTGTGCTTTCTGTCTCTTGTGTAAGAAATTTTTGCATACCAATTAGCTAGAATGAAAAGGGCCAGCCCTGTGGCCAAGTGGTTAAGTTTGCACACTTCGCTTCAGCAGCCCAGGGTTTCGCCAGTTCGGATCCTGGGCGCGGACATGGCACTGCTCATCAGGCCATGCTGAGGTGGCATCCCACATAGCACAACTACAAGGACCTACAACTAGAATATACAACTACGTCCCGGGGGCTTGGGAGAAAAGAAGAAGGAGGAGGAGGAGGAGGAGGAGAAAACATTAAAAAAAAGTGATGAATGTTTTGATGAACCCTGTATTGTTACTAATTACCCAATACTTTCTTTCTTCTTGTCCCCAAAGTTAAAATAATATTTTGAATTTTGGCTGATTACTTTCTTGATTTTCATAGTATTTTATTACATATATACCTAACTGAAATTTTGAATATTTGTGGACTTAAGTAAATCATATCATACTATATGTAACCTTTTATGTCCTTGTTTTTACTCTCAATATTATATTTTCAGGATTCAATTATGTTCATGAGTGAAGCATTAGTTTATTACTCTCTATGGGGATATAGTATTCATTGTATGACAATACCACACTTTATTTGTCAATTTTCTTGTCAGTGAATGTTTTTTCCACTTTCTCCCTAATATAAAAATTGCCACTGTAGACATTTTTGTACACCTCTCCTGGAACATATATGCAAGAGTATATAGTTAAAAGTTGAATTACTGAGTCTATAATGGATGCACAACTTTGGCTTTCTAAGATACATCGTTTACCACAGTAATTGTACTGATTCATATTCTCACCAACAGTTTACAACAGTCTCTGTAACTCGGCATCTTCATTGATTCCTGGTGTGGTCTACCTTTAATTTTTAACATTTACTTCCTCTACTAATATCTGCTGAGGGCCTATTGCATTTCAGGATCTCAATATCTGCTTTACGAAAGTTATCCCTTAATTCTCGCAGCAAACCTAGGAAGATAAGAAAAATTATCCTAATTTAACCACATTAAATCTGAGGTTGAGGAAGATTAAATATGTCCAAAGTTTTAATAATAGCGAGAATTGTCTTACTATGTCACAGGTGCCATGTTAAACACTTTACATGCTTGATTTCATTTTAGTCCCCACAACACCTCTTGTGGTAAGATCACCGTGTCAGCAGGGCTGTATTCCTTGTGGGGGCTCTAGAGGTTAATCCATTCCTTTGAATTTTGCAGCCTTGAGAGCCACCTATGATTATTGTCTCATGGCTCCCTTCTTCTATCTTTAAAACCAGCAACAATAGGTTGATTCTTTCTCATGCTGCCATCTCTCTATTTCTCCCTTCTGATTCATCCTTGCGTTTTTATGAACCTTTGTGATTTCATTGCGCCCACTCAGATAATCCACAATAATCTATCTGTTTTATGGTCAGTTGATTTGCAACATTAATTCCATCTGCAACTCTTTTGGGATGTAACAGCATATTCACAGGTTCCAGGGTGTAGGACGTGGACATCTTTGAGGGGTCATTATTCTGCTTACAACAGTGAGACACTAGAATTTAAAGCCAGATCTGTAGGATTGCTGGATGTCCTCAGAACTCTAAATTGCAGGTTCAGATAGCTGTAGAACTCAGGCTAAGTATGAAACTGTGTTAGAATGAAGAGGCTAGTGGGGTAGCATTGGGGGGGTTTCTTTAGGGCCTTCCAGTCAAGATCAAGGCCATTGAATTTCCTCATTATCACCAATGGCTGTGAATACACATTTCACCTCTGACAACTTTCCTCTCCATGAATTCTGTTGGCCAGGCTCCTTGATTCATTCTGGAAACAAACAACATGCTGAACTGAGTGGCACAAGTTGACCCAGATAAGCCTCATTTCTCAAGTCTCACAAACTGATCCAGTTCTGTTCCTTAGAACATTTCCCAAACTGTGCTCCTCGAAACACTAAAGATCAATGAGCAGGGATTAAAAAAAGAGGTTCCTTGGGTAAATATTTCCATTAAATAATTTTGAGGAATGCTGCATAATGTATTTACTCCCCCTTTTAGATTAATAATGCATATTAATAATCCTGGGAAGTGTGGCAGTAAAGGAGTCTATTTAACTTTCTGTTTCCACAACTAATTGAAGATGGAACTCTTACTCCTGGAATTTTGCCTCTTAGCTCTTGCATCACTTCTTCTAGCAGAACATTTGAGGAATCATATGCTCGGAATTACAGGCTAGGGAATATTGTCCCAGCGTGTTGTTGGGATATTAATTGACCGTCCATTATATTGGTTGTCAATTGATATCCAGAATAGGTACTGAAGCACCTTGGCTAGAGTGGAAGATTTAAATGGGATAGCTTCACCTCTGTTTATAAGATTTTCAAAATTAGGAATCATTAGAGAGAGAAAAATCCTTTCTGAAGTAACATTTTAAGTCATGAGGTCTTCTCAATGAGATGCCCTTGCCTGGGCTGAATTCAGAACTCAAAGGAACTAGAATATTCAGCCGGAGGAGACAATATTTCCAAATAAGCATGTGGTGGCCAAAGTCTTTCCACCACTTCTTTAAAGCAGAAAGTTGTCTTTTCTTTCTTTAGTATTTCTAGAAATGATCACGTTCAGATCTTCCATACAGCAAGTGCTCAAGAAAATTGTTTTTTGGGGATGAACGTTTTGAACATAACGGTTTATGTAAAGATATAGGGCAAAGAAGTAAGGGAAGCATTAGAGAATCATAATAGAGATGTAGCTCTTAAGACCTGTGCATGTAGAAATGCCTAGGTTTTTCTTTAGCGATTTAACAATTTATTCAGGGGCTGGCCCGGTGGCGCAGTGGTTATGTGCGCACGTTCCACTTTGGCAGCCCAGGGTTCGCTGGTTCAGATCTTGGGTGCAGCCAAGGCCCTGCTTGGCACGCCATGCTGTGGTAGGCATCCCACATATAAAGCAGAGGAAGATGGGCACGGATGTTATCTCAGGGCTGGTCTTTCTTAGGAAAAACAGGAGGATTGGCAGCAGACGTTAGCTCAGGGCTAATCTTCCTCAAAAAAAGCCCCCAGTTTATTCATTGTGTAAATTGACAAATTCTGAAAAGTGCAAAACAAAGTAAAAATGATCAGATGCAAATATTACCACCACTTTGGTGCGTTTCCTTCTGAATTTGTAGAAGACAAAATAAAAAACCAAAACCAAAATCAAAACCCAAAACAGTAGTGCTGTTTGTGACTTTTTGTTACTTAGCATATATGATAAGCATTAATTTGTTCATTAAAAGCCTTTTGCAAGCATCATTTTTAGGGCTAAAATATATTCTATATTTCATTTCAGGAATATACCAAAATTTATTTTATCTTCGTTTAAATTTGTAAATTGAAAAATATCACATGCATTACTGGCAAGATGTCACCATTTCTCTTTATAACCCAAAGTGTGACTAGAAGCAATATTGAAAGAATAGTTTGTGACACAGAGCCGCAGAGTGTAACTGTCTTGTTTAAGATCCCAGTGGTCCTGTAGTAGAGCTGAAAAGGGAATGAGATCCTCCAATTCTGTTTTGGATGCTCACACACCACATCCCAGTGCTCCAAGCAGAATTCCTGCAAGCGACGCTCATTTGGGAACTATTGATCTGATGGGTGAGTTGGCCTGCAGCAAAGGACCATACTGAGAATGCCTGTCTTGAAACAGAGAGAGTCACTGGAGTGTTGCTGTCCCTGCTTTATGCCCTCAGGAACTTTGCAGAGGGCAGTCACCCCGGTTTCTCAGAGAGTGAAATGAAGTGGGCAAAACTGGGCCAGTAGCAATTACCACTCCTAATTGCTGTGAAATGCTCAAAGCACTTTTCTATAGACTTTTCACAGTCTGGTCAACAACTGAGAACTATCCATTTAGTTTATAAATGAAACAAAGAAAGATGGGCATCCCCATTCCTGGAGTAATCAGCAGACTGCTTGCAGGAGGGTTAAGGAAATCACCTGACAATGTAACAGAATAGGCGGCTCTGCTGACCACCAGCCAGAGTGGCCGATTTTGGCCACAATGGTACAATTCTTTTCCATCATGGGGTCATCCTGCATCTCTCCCTCTTCTCACAGTGACTACAATCCCACAAGAGGCAGGTTAGGAAGCCAGAAGAGCCCAAAGAGAAATAACTCATATTCTTCCTGCAGCTATTCAATTGTTTCTGGTTTCTTTTTAGAGAGAAATAAAAAATTTATAATAAAGTTCCTCTTATATCCGTAAGAATCTTCCATAGTGATTTTTAAAGGAAAATTTATTCTGAATCAGACAACTTTATTAAAATTTGGGGGTATTCAATTATTTCTCCATTGACCAGGATGATAAAATCACGGTTTATGAAATTCTATGCCTGGGAGAGAAAAAGAAAACATTTCCTTTCAAAGGCAATAAAATTCATATTTATGAATCTCAGTTTTCACGTTAAAGAGCTTTGCATCTGTTTATATGAAACCTGTTTACATTGACTCCTTCCACACAAACTCCGTAGTAAGTTGGTCAAAGGTAAAATCAGTTTATAAGGCTTCACTCAAGCGCCACATACTTGATTTCCATTTTTTCTTGGAGACAGTTTGTAAAGATTGTAGTCAGGCAAATTGATCATGACGCTGATCCAAGAGATATTTTCTTCAACCTTCCTTCACTTAGCAACCAGCTAAGGAATTTTGTGTCCATTGTGACCAGCAGTCCTAGATACTTTCAAAAAGATTACCTCATTTAATTATCACAACAATATTCTTAGTGGGTTGTAATAATAACAATAAAAATATAAGCATTTATTAAGCACATACTGTGTGCAAGTCACTGTGCAACTAGGCATTTTTCATATCTTATTTTTGCTAACAAGACTGAGATTCTGAAGCTCAAAGTTCTGATTATGTTCATGGCCAGACTTAAACTCTTATTCTGGGGAATTTTGTCTATAAGCTCAAGGAACTTCAGAAAGCAAGAGGGAGAGGAAAAAGTAGGGACCCGAATAAGCAAAACAGTTTTACGCTCTTTTAACACAAAATCTGGAATGGGTAAGAGAAGAGGAGAAGAGAGTCTTTTTTCACTATTTATTGTGAGATATCTCCCTCCCCCACTACTCCAATAGATTCATTTTTTATCTTTTATTTAACACAGATAAATAAAAGCTCTTGTTTAGCACCTTGAACAGAGCAATTTCTGCCTCCAGAAAATTACCTCAGACTTTGTTGAAGCTCCTTGGCCAGTTCCAGATGCAAGTGTGAGAACACAGCCAAAATGTAGATGGTGGGAATTATGTGCAGTAACATTACTGAAGGAAGGTTATTTTGAGTGCTGAAGATAGGAGCTTAAGTTATTGTTTCCCTGAATTCAGAGATAAAATACACTTTGGGCTATGACACGTTTCAATTAACATCTGCTAACTTCCACTATCATCCCTAACATGATGATGGCTCTTCCACTTTATGGGCTATTTTCCAATAGAAGGGTTAGTGCAAGAGTCTATGAGTAATATCCTCTTACTTTGAGTCTGAGCATAGATACTGTCCAATCTGAGGAAATTAAGTAGTTGTATGCCTCTGTGGTAAAGCAATGGATCAATATCATCATCGTCTATATCATCATCATAGTTTCATCACTACCATCATCATCATCATCATCATCAATAACTACCTCCATAATAAAATGTGATTCCACTTTAAGTAACAATGCATAGTTTTACTTATTATCACATTTAATCCTAATTACTCACCTGGTGGGTCTCACTGTATCTATTTTTACACACGAGTGCACTGAGGTACAGAGAAAGTTAAGCAACTGACTTCAAGCCACATAGCTAGTAAACTGGCAATTTTCTAAAATTTGAAACCTGGTCTATATAACTACAAAGAATGTGCTATTTCTGCTGCACCTTCTTTCTTCAAGTCAAGTGAGATAAAAATTTCCTACTTCTATTGTCTTTTCAAGGCCTGACAGCCTTTCAGAGAGGATGCTTGATTCTATCCTATGGGTAACCCGTCTTGAAGTATGCTGCTACTGCTGAGCTAATCTCACCTTGAATGCACCTTGGATGAAGGACATTTGAGGACACAGCTCTTTGAAAATATTCTCCTTAAATCAAGACAGGCTTAAGGATATCCCAAAGGTATTATAATTAGATTGTTTTTCTTTTTACTTAATGCTGTTAAATATGTAAATAGTGCTGACCTTAGTGTTTTGGAATGTTGTTAGAGACTTGCTCTTTTTTCAAGCTGTATTCAAGAAACACGTATTACTGGAAAGCATGTGCTTCTGTTCCTTGCTTTTTGAGCACTAACAAATCTTGTTTTGCTAAGTAAATACACATTTTAATATGTTTTGATTTGGAAAATGCGTATTATTTGCAGGCTCTGATTTTTGTTTCTAAGCATTGATAAGAAAGTTAAAAATTTTTTTTTTGTAAAATGAGCTCACTGATTTTTAAAAAAATCAATTTTAGCTGAAACTGCAGCTTAGGCTGCAAAAAGAAGCCACTTATGCAGGCAGTTTTCTGTAAACCTATCAAACCACATGAAGTAAGTGTTATTTCTAAAGTAGATAATTACTCCAGAAATCTATGAAATCCTGGGACAACCTCTGAAGGCTCCTGAGTATGGAAGAAATGGCGCTAAACCAGGAGGCAGCCCCTGTTCTATCAGAAGTTTAGTATTTTGTGACTTTGGACAAGTCACTTAATCTATCTGAGACTCATGTTCCTCATCCAAATAGCGAAGTGCATGACCCAAAAGTTTCTAAGGTCTCTTTCAACTGAACATTTCAAAGGGTGTGTGGGGTTAAGTATTTATGCATTAACAAGGATATTTATTTTCTAATTAATTTAGATTGTCTTTAAGGACATGAAAGAAAATGAAATAATTCTAATTCAAATAGTATCAATCTTCCAAAGAAATAAAATCTTGTTCATATGTCAAATTCCTCATTGACATAGTGTCCATGTTATATATATATATATATATATATGTTTCTGTACCTTACATAAATAGGAAAACTAAAAAGGTAATAATTGCCTAAACAGCATTGGCTTTATTGGTATAAAGTGGATTAGACCATAGAGGTTGCCTGATTTCGCGACAACTAATGTGGACGTTTTTCAATCTTACGCAGAGCTGAAAGATAGATATTATTGTTCACAGTTTTTAATTGAAGAAACAGAGCATCAAAAAATTTGAGTAACTGAACCAAAGACATATGGCTGCTAAGTGGCAGAACGGGGATGCAAACCCAAATCTTTTTGCTCTTATTACTTCCATATCATCATATAGTTTCTCATATAGAAAATAATGACCTAATGAAAGACAAAGTAAGTGCTCAGTATATGAAAACAAAAAGCTGAATTCATTGCTTATGTAAGTAAGGGAGAGTTATGCTATTGGGATAGTCTTGTGTGCCAAAGCTGCTGAAATTACAAAAAACTTTTGGCAAGAGTTGATTTGGGGATTGTGTTGGTTACAGAGACAAGAGGGCACAGGCAGCAGCTGTGGACACATGTTTTGTGTTGGTTTCAGAGGAGGGATGGATGCACGTCAGCCTTAGAACAGTGACCACTGAGGGGAGTCCACAGCCCGTTCACTGACTTTCGAAGTGTCAAGCAGTGTTTACTGAAGCGAATTGTCATTGATCAGCAAGGCTTAAAGCATTTTGATCTTTACATGTACCACAGCTATAGCACTGCAATAGATTGATGAAACAGGTTTAAAAAAATTTCTAGTGTTTCCTTGTTACCATAAGCATCAGCAGTCCCATAACCACCGATCAGTTCTGTGATTTGCTGGAAGGACTCATGTGACTTAACACAAAGTTATTATGGCTAAGATTTATTACTGGATGGGTATGGTTCAGCAACAGCAGGAAAAGAAAAACACAGGTGAAGGCTAGAGAAGTTGAACAAAGTCTTTGTTGGCCTCTCTCTGTAGAATCACACAGACACATTTTTCTCTCCAGCCAGAATTTGCAGGGATGTCATGACCCAGAATGAGGATGAGATGTCGTTAACTAGAAAAGTCTGCTTGAGTCTTGGAGTCCAACTTTCTTAAAAGGAGCTGGTTTTAAGTATACTACGTGGCCACCCATGGTTCGATCCAAACCAGGCACCACGTGCCCATCATAAATCTCTAGGTTTATTTTAAACACATTGACAACTTGGTTCATCTTTACTCACGGCTTCAGATGTATAGAGTAACATCAATATTCAATAACTGTAAAGACATTCCAATAGTTTAGTAGAAATAGAAATGCCAGTCTTTTATCTGATTGGAGACTTTTAAAAAATTCTCAACCTTTATTCTTCCATTTGTATCACAGATGTCTCATGAATGTGTACACAGGAATAACTTCTTAGGTGTTATTTACAAGGTCTTTCAAGTGTGGCTGTTAAAGCAGGGCTTTCATTGAGCACTTAAGACTCTTTACTCTGTCGTCAGACTGCCATAGTTTGAATTCTGGCTGTATGCCTTACCAGCTCTTTGACCTTGTACAAATTGCTTAATCTCTCTGTGCCTCCATTTCCTCATATATATTGAGAATAACAACAAGAGTACTTACTTCATTGGGTTTGTGTAAGAATTAAATGAATTTATGCGTAAATTATCCTCAGCAAAGAATTTGGCACATAGTAAAGAATCAGAAAACAATAACTTTTAAATAATAATAATTATTATATTCATGATCTCATTTGTTTTTCATAGTCAATCTGTGATTAGGCTTAGCATGTGTTACCATCTTAATTTATAGATAAGAAAAACTAAGATTCAAAAATTTCCAAAGGATTTTTTCCATCACAGATAAGCATTTTGATAGATTGTAGACTTACTACTTGTTTCTTCTCAATTAAGAAGAAAGACTTTAAGTGTGAGAATAGAAATAAATACCAAATAAAGGTTTGAGTAAAAAAAAAGAAGTGAATATTCTCAGGCAAATCTCAAAATTTTGTGGCAGTATTTGCATTTGTAAGCTGCCAAAGCTAATTGTTAGAGGTAGTGGCTAAGTGCTCTGGAGTCTTAGGAAAACATAGGTAGGCCATAGGAACTCACAAAGCATCACTAAATATATACAGTTTTCTAACGCAAGGGTTCTTATCTTGGGCACATAGGCAGATCTCCTGAGATGTTACATGGATTTGGTGAAAGGTGCCATAGCTTCATTAGCTTTATAAATGGTTCTGGAACTTTCCAAAAGACTAAGAACAATTGCTTTAGGATGTGAGCTTTATTTTAGTTTGCATAAAACATTTAGTTTTGTGGCAAAGTGGAGTGGCTACCTTCCTGATTACCAACCCTGTCACACTCTGGTCTAAGATAAAAGAATCAGGGATAATTACAGTTGGAAAGATCCGCTGGTATCACCTTAACCAAATCGATGACGTAAAAGAAGAAACTAGAAATTTGAAAGCACGTCAAGGCATTCTGAATGAGCATAATGGTTTATTTTTTAAAATTTAAGTTAGCTTATCATGGTTTCATTTTCAAAAATGCATTGAGGGGCCAGCCGGGCAGCACAGCACTTTAGTTTGCACCTTCCCCTTTGGTGGCCTGGGTTCACCGGTTCGGATCCCGGGTGCGGACATGGAACCACTTGTCAAGCCATGCTGTGGCAGGCGTCCCACATATAAAGTAGGGGAAGATGGGCATAGGTGTTAGCCCAGGGCCAGTCTTCCTCAGCAAAAAGAGGATAGGCAGCAGATGTTAGCTCAAGGCAAATCTCCTCAAGAAAAAAAAAAATGCATTGACCATGTAGAAAATAGTTCTGACTTTTACATTTTTGTCTAGTCATGTACAATATTCTATTCAGATCACAGGATGGTTGATATTTCAGTTCAGTGGATTCTCTAGAGGGTATTACTTTGGACCCTTAAGCTGCTGTGCCAGCAACAAAAGTAATATCAGCTTCTTTGTATCGATCATTTGTGACTTTGAACATTTTTTATTATATTTGAAAACTTTCTTTTTTTTTTCCTTAAAGCATTTGATTTTGAAAAGTTTTTACTTTTTAAAAATGTCTAAGGTCTTTTTCCCCAGAGATAAAAGTTCCCAAGTATAATCAAGGCCAGCATTATTGAAAGATTTTCAATAAAGAACTTTAAGAAAAAATTCAGTAAAGAATTCAATAAGGAATAAGTTCAATAAAGAACTTTAAGGACAATAGAGAATATGGTTATTTAAGAAATATTTTCAGGCACATATTTTTAACAGAATTTGAAAAAACTCCAAATCTGCGTCAATCATATATTTTATCTCTTACCGAGTTCTCAACAAGATCTCAAACATTGTTTTAGGTGACTGGTGCATGACGTTTGTAATCCACACCAAACCTTCCAAAATAAATATTATCATTTCCATTTTACAAATGAGGAAACTGTGTTTAAGAAACTTGCCCCAGGATACAGAGATCGTAGGGGACAGCTGGAATTTTAACCCAGGTGTCTGCCTACTCTTCCTCTATATCGTTCAGCTTTCTTCCTTATGTTATTGACTACCTGAGAGAAAGATGATGTTTCTAACTTTTGGAGATTCTGATACTGGAACTTAAAATTTACACAGAGGGGATGTATTCTAATTTTCACTATCTCTTTAAGACCAATTTCTCTTTTCAAATTCAAATTAAATGAATTTATTAAAATGGTATTTATTAAATGGCAACAAACCATAATAATAGGAAGACTTTCAAAAACTAATTTATGAGCATTGCCATTACTTTGGTGATTATAGAAATTTGTATAAAGAAAAATATACTGAAAATAGAATTTTTAGACCATAAAAGGAATTCTTTCTCTTAAAAGGTAGTGTGTATTAGAGAGAAATCTGAAAAACAGATTAATTCGAGAGACATGGAATAGGCCCTCATTCATAATTGGTTGCATGCTTTATGCTATAGGTAAATAAGATCAACTAAGCATCTGGAAACCAAATAAAAGAAAATAAATATATGATTATTAGCCTAATACAACAACTTGTTCAAAACATTGGAATTGGTAGTTGGGTGAAGATGAAAACCTATAATTGAATACAAATTTGTTCTAACCAGAGAGCATTACATTTTCATTCAACAAATGTTTATTGAAGAACCTACCAAATGTCATGTACTGCGCCAGACTCTGGAGATACAGTAGTGAGAAAGAGAGGAGGAAATCTGTCCATGTCCTTCTAGAACACACCTTCCAGATGAGGAGACCAACAGCTGGATAACTAGTTACAAGTGTTGATAAATGAGGAGGCATGCACTGGACGCATGTTGGGCAGGTCAAGAGGACTTCCCCGTGGTAGTAGCATCTAAACCAAAGAACAAAGGATGAGTAAGGGTCAACACACTTCCAGGGTCAAAAGGAGCTTCCATGTAGAAGGAACTGTGTGGATAGGGCCACCAGGAAAAAAAAAAAAAAAAGCTTCTCATAGTCAGGAGGCAAAAGTTCACTCTCTGGGTCTTGTCTTGGAAGCCACATTACATGCAAAAAAAACCATATTGAGTCATCGTACAATGAACCATACACATCAAGATGTCTTCTTTTCATATTCTTTCCTTTGTTGTAAAACTAAACATGGCAATAATGTCTCCCCTCCCCTTGGTAATGTGATACATCATTTATTAGACCAAGTCCCAGGCAACATGGCTGCAACGCACCAAGCTATCACCCAAATAAGTGTTCACTTGTCATTTATGTGACCAGTAAGTAGTTAATCCATTTTAGTGGGAGCCAAGAACAAATAATGCTTTTTAAAAAAATCTATCTTGAATATAAGTGGCAAGTGATTGATTTCATGCCTCTAGCTTTTTTTGTAAGATCTTAGATTAGCACAGGAACAAACTGCATGAAAATACGAACTTCTCAGCAAGTAAGGCTTTCAAAAATTGGTATAAACTAAAGCTATAACCGTTAAAGTACATTGATCCTTTAGCAAGATCCCCAAGGCAGATGTTATGTCGCATGCGTGCTGATTTTCATTTGTGTCAAACTGTTCCTTGAGACCTACTTTCCCACCTTCTCGTGGCACCTGCACCTTGAGTTATTGGGGCAAGGAGTCACTATTCATTTAAATCTGTCCTATTCTTTTATTATTCTTTGGCTTTTTCACAGAACCTTTTTTTGATGTATGGAAATTCTTCATATCATTTGGAAATACTTTGCAAAATCCTGAATAAGTGTCTTTCTCTATGAAACACAAGTACCAGTCTAGCAAAGGGAGGAATGCAGGTTCACACTTGTTGCAAGGGCGTTCAGAGTTGATGTGATTGTCTGCAGTGTTCATACCTCTCTCTAAGAGGAGCAGGAGGAGAGAGATGAAGCCACAGATGTGAGAAATGGCGGATATGTTTACTTCTCTCCACTCGTTCTTGGTGCTGAGCTTATACCTGGAAAAGCAGATCACGCTGAGTTGTGACTTTATCTGAATTTCGGTCTCCACCTGTCCTTGTTCCTTTAAGCTCCACTGCACTGCGTTTATGCTCTTAGCATGACATTTGCATATTTAGAGTACTCGCGTTTTAAGTGCTCTACTGGAAAATGCATTCTTTCTAGGCAGAGACTGCATTGCCTCACTAGTCCTAGCACAAGGTCTGACATGAAGGGGACTTGCAGTATATGCCTTTGGATTGAATGGTCATTGCTTGATATACACTAGGCAGATACAGATTCCAAATCTCAGTTTAGCCTTTTCTGTTATGTGTTGGTGAACAGATTGCATAAGCTGTCTGACCCTCAGTTTAAATAAAACATGTAGAATGAGGATAACCTGGTTTGCAGTGTTGTTATGATCATTAGATATAATATATGCATCGTGTTTAGCATATTACAACAGTGTTTCTCACATATGGCAAGCATCCAATAAATTTTAATTGAATAAAGGAAAGAAGGCAGAGTATATACTGTCTCTTAAAAGAGATTTGGGTTTGAGAACTGATTGAGTTTCTGAGATGTAACAATAGTAGTTTTAACTGACTAATGAATAATTTGACTTTTGAATAGGTAGTTTACTCTCATATAGGTTAAGCCCACAAGTAAATTCTTCGAAAAGTCACATGGCCCCCATTATGATGCAAGAGTTTGTCCTGAGATTCTGCCTGGTGTGCTCAAAGTAAATCACGACCAAAGGCCATAAAATAAGGCTGAGGAGGCCAGACAGGAAGAAAACAAGAATGGGTGAGAGCTCCAATGACAGGTGAAGGATGTATCCTGACCTTGCCACAAACACAAAATTATTCCATCGTCACTTTTAGGCCTAATCCTCTGAGTGTTTAAGGCTGTCTCTTCAAGGTTAAGAGAGTTAAATAAATGCCCATGACAAAGATTCCAAATATCTTTAATTCTGTCTTTAGAGTAGAAACTAAGAAGTAGAGCCAAAGAGTAGATCAAAGAGCTCTCCAAAGAGAGTGAAGAAGCGCGAGAAGCAGATTCCAAAGAAATCACGACGCGCTTGGGATTTTAAACCAATTACTCCACAAACTAAAAACTACACCTGTTAGCATTATGTCCTGGTTGTGTTCTTGGCTTTGGCTTTGATCAATGTTGCCTTTTCTCAGTGTGAAGGAAGAGGCATGACCTCCTGTAGATGTGTGAGCATAACCACAAATGAGTTATCCAGAAAAGATGCACCTTGAGATCCTCACAATATATCTTTCAATCAGAGAAAAAATAGGTCTAAAAGGTAAACAAGCTCTTATTCCTCTGTCCAAATGAATAACAATTCTTGATATTAGCTGCTGGCTGTGAGTTCCTGGATACAGGTATTCTCTCAGAAAAACAGAAAGATGCCCATCTCTCAGTTCTTTTATGTCAATTTTAATAACAGGCAAAGATCTAAAGTTCTTGTACTAAAGGGCTGGGCTAATCTGTAAGTAGGACTATCATTCCCGTGCACATGTGTGTGTTTGTGTATTTCACTATCCAAGCTAAAGTGAATCTGCCAGCCAGAATCAAAGTGATTCAATATTATGTTGGATGTACAGATTTAATGCTATTCCTATCAAAATCTCAGCAAGACTTTTTGTAAATATAGACAAGATTATTCTAAAAATAATATGAGAAAACAATTTTTTTAAAAGAAGAATAAAATGAGAGGAATCATTCTGATTTCATGACTTATTTTATAGCTATCGTGATCAAAACTGTACGATCTTGGCAGAGGAAAAAAACCTATCAATCAGTGGAACAGAGTAGAGAGCCCAAAAATAAACCAACAAAAACATGACCAACTGATTGTTGACAAAGGTAAAAGAAAGGAATTCAAGGGAGGAATTGTAATCTTTTCAACAAAAGATGCTGGAACAATTGGACATCCATGGGCAGAAAATTAAACTTCAACCTAAGTCTCGTATCTTATACAAAAATCGATTCAAAATGGATCACTGACTTGAAAGTAAAGCATAGAATTATGAAACAGAAACTTGGAAAAAATCTTCAGTTTGTAGGGCTAGGTAAAGACTTCTTAGCCAATAGCCTGATCCATAAAGGAAATATTTATAAATTGAACTCTGTCAAAAGTAAAAACTTTTGTTCTGAAGTACATGGTTAAGAACTAAACAAGATAGCTAAAAACCGGATGAAAATTTGCAAATCACATGTTCAGCTAAGGACTCATACCTACACTACATAACGAACTCTCCAAACTCGAGTAAAAAATTTAAAAATTCAATTAGAAAATGGTCAAAATATGTGAATAGAAATTTCACCCAAGAGGATATATAGTTGGAAAATAAGCACACAAAAACATATTCAACATTGTTAGCTATTAGAGAAATGCAAATTTAAACCCAAATGTCACTACACACCGAGCACGATGACTGAAGTAAAAACTAGTGACAACATCAAATGCTAATGAGAATGCAGAAAAACTAGATCATTTATATTTGATGGTAGAAATGTAAAATGGTGCAATCACTGTGAAAAACAGCTTGCCAATGTCCTAAATATCTAAACATGCAACTACCATATGACTCAGCAATTGTTAATTAATTAGTGGCCAAGGCATTTATCCCAGATAAACAATAATTTATGTTCACCTCAGACCCTATATGGCAATGTTTATTTCTAATCGCCCCCAAATTAGAAACAGCTCAGAAATCCTTCAATGGGTGAATGATTAAACAAACTTGGTATACCTCTATGATGGAATAGTACTCATTAATAAACAGGAACAAACTCTGATACCCTCAGCTATCTAGATGACTCTCCAGAGACGTATGCTGAGTAAATAAAGCCAATCCCAAAACGTTACATACTCTATGATTCCATTTATAGAACATTCTTGAAATGACAAAATTATAAAACAGAAAATAGATGATTGCTTGCGAAGGGTGAGGAGGGATTGCATGGGGGAGGGAAGTGGGTGTGGCTATAAAAGGGCAATCGGAGGGAGCCTGTGTGATGAATATGTCCAGTATATTTTCTGCATCAATGTCAGTATCTGGTTATCATGTTGTGAGATAGTTTTGTAGGAAGTTACCATAGGGAGAACCTGGGTAAAGGGGACACAGGGTCTCATTGTATTATATCTTACAAGTACATGCAAGTATACAACAATTTCAGACTAAAAGAATTTAACTTATTAAACGTAAAATTTTGAAGAGGCAGATTAGTCTCTGTTTTCAATCCAAATTTACATGAAAAGTGAATGATAGACTAATATATAATGGTGATCTTTTACTGGAACTTCTTAAGTAAGGGCTGAGTGATCAACTCTTAATGAGAGAATGGAGGGGAACTGTAAAATGAGTAAAAAATGCTGCATAAGGGAAATCTTTGTCTGTTACAATGACTTAGGCCTTACAGTGACTCCTACCTTAGCCAAGGTAAGAAATTATGCAGTAGGAAATATTAGACTGTACAGATGTCTTAGAATGGATGTGTTGAAGAAGGATACAAGAAAAGAGAAGACAGGGGCCGCCCAGTGGCATAGCGGTTAAGTGTGTGACTTCCACTTCATCAGCCCGAGGTTCACTGGTTTGGATCCCAGGTGCAGACATGGCACCACTTGTCAAGCCATGCTGTGGTAGGCGTCCCACATATAAAGTAGAGGAAGATGGGCACAGATGTTAGCTCAGGGCCAGTCTTCCTCAGCACAAAAGAGAAGGATTGGCAGCAGATGTTAGCTCAGAGCTAATCTTCCTCAAAAAACAAAGAAAATAGAAGACACATTATATCCTAATATAGACTAACAGAGTTCACCTGGCTTTGAGTTAGAGTTCTCTCTCCCTTTTCATTTGTGGCCAAATGACCACAGCTGTGAATTTTGGTCCCCAGTCTTCTTGCATATTCTTCCTATTGGTTAGGGCCACATCCCTACAGAGTTCTTTTTCTTTACAAATCATTTGGATCATTTTACAGTTTGATTGCCCACAGCCATATGATACAATTGAAATCATAACCCAAATAAAACAATATTAAAATATTTTACAGTTCAAGTTTCTTAAATTATATGGCTGTATCCCCAAACTGCATAAGTTTTCAGAAGCAAAGAGATAAACAGAAACATCAATAAAAATCAAAACTATATTGGATATGTTTTTATAAACTGAAGATCTGGATAACAAGGTCAAGGATACTTTCATGCATTTGTAATCTGGGGATGCAAGTGGGGATATATAACACAGATATTCTATAAGATTAATTACTATACATCACAATATCAGCAAAATAAATGGGAAAGGACATTTCAGGGAAAGGAATTGTAAGGGCAAGAAGATAGAAACTTCAAGGGGAACTAGGCTATGGTAAGAAAAATTATTTTCACTATCACATCAATCTTCGTAGGGACAAAAATAATTTAGGAATCTTACAAATTAAATTGTGATTTTATTGGAGCTTACTAATCATATTAATTTAAAAAAGGTTTATTTATATTCCTATTAGACTGAATCCTAGGAACTTTAACTATGGATGTACTGTTGGTAGAAGCAATTCACCATAGGCCCTGAAATACGTTCTTGCTGACTATACCAAGAATGCTGGGCCCTGACCACTTTCTACCAAGGTCATTTCTCAGAATTATACTTGCAGCCAGCAATCTTGAGGGATAAAATAATGCCTTCCTCTGATACAAAGAGGATACTTGCTTAACATTTACTATAGAAGCGATAAGTCACCCAATCTCAGTGTATCCTAGATTTGGGACATCCATACCATGAATAGTGCTCAGCAATCATAGGAAATGAACTATGATACATGGAAACCCACTGCAGGTGCACTATTCGCCTGGGCCCCTCTGCATCACTGTTAAAGGACTTGGGCATCAGTGGGAACCAATGTAAATATTATGCTTGTGCTTCTTGCTGTGCAATGAGTAATAAAGTCCTTGTTTTCTGACCCAGGAGTCTCATGTCTTCTGCCAGCCTCCATGAAACTGTAATAAGCTAGTCTATTACCTCATAAGTAAGGTAAAATCAAATCCCAGACCCTGAGATGTATTTTTTCTGAGATTTATGAAACTAAGTATTTGATTCCCTAATTTAAATAATAGATAGTACTGAAATGTTTCCCTTTTGGAGGGACTCAATTTATTTAAACATCATTGAGAGACTATAAAGGAAAATGAGATTTTTAAACATTTAGGAATAAAGAGCAAATATTTTGTAATAGTTCTTCACTTGAATAATATAGTGGAATTTACAGAGCACTCGTATATCACAAAATAGACTTCCACATTCAATTTTAAAGAATAATAGTTTGATTTTTTAAATATTATTCTTAAAATTAAAATAATACAACAAAATATGGGGAGGCATTATGAAGTGTATTTAATAAGATAGATATCTTCTTATAAAATTTAAGAATTCTTTTTCTCTGGCCAAAATAAAGATTTTTATGTTTTCTTCTTCTTTCATTTCATTTATACCATAATGACAGTATTATTGATGACCTCAGTAAATGGTCTAATGATGATGACATGTAAAGGAGAAATTTATACAATCTTAAACATAAGTACAACAGGATAACAGCTATTTGTGAAGTCACTAAAATAAGTGTTTCATGAATGACAAGTGTTTTACTGCTACCGTATAATAATCTGTGGAATATTCAGTAAATATAACCAGTAAAATAAGCTCTTTTGAGGTGGCCCTGTGACCGAGTGGTTAAGTTCTCGTGCTCCGCTTTGGCAGTTTCACTGGTTCAGATCCTGGGCGTGGACGTGGCGCTGCTCATCAGTCCATGCTGAGGCGGCATCCCACACAGCAGAGCCAGAAGGACCTACAACTAGAATATGCAACTATGTACTGGGGGGCTTCGGGGAGAATAAAAAGAAGAAGATAGGGAACAGATGCTAGCTCAGGTGCCAATCTTTAAAAAAAAAAAAAGAGCTCTTTTGATCCTACCAATATTTTCCAAATCGATTTACTTTATTCTATCTCTTCTAACATCTTCATCCAGCTAGTATTCTCTCTCCCCTGGACTATTTTGATTGCTTCCTATTTGCTCTACCATCTGCCTCTTTTCCCTACAAGTTATTCTCTACACAATGGCCAGAGTTTCACTTTCCTTCTTACAAGCACCAAGGATTTCCTTTGGCCTTTAGTGTTAAATCCACGCTTCTTGCTCTGGCCTCTGTCTTCCTCTCCCTCCTTACCCCATTATGCTCAGACCATACTGTCCTACTTCTGATCTCTTGTTCAGATCAACCTCGTACTTTACACCAGAATTCTTTACCTCCGGTTTTCAGAGAGTCAGCTCCTTGTCATTCCCAACTCTGCTTAGAGTGCCCATTTCACAAAGAGGACGTCCCTGACTCACGGCTTTCAGTGGTCCCCCCTCCCTCTTATCGCATCATCCTACCTTATTCTCCACATAGAATAAGAATAAGAATAAGAAGCTATTTTATTTTCCTTATTTTAAACATGTATATATTTACTTATTTATATTCCACTTCTCAGGGGCCTGCCTGGTGGCGTAGCGGTTAAGTTTGTACGCTCAGCTTTGGCAGCCCTGGGTTTGTAGGTTCGGATCCTGGGCACTGACCTATGCACTGCTTATCAGGCCATGTTGTGGCAACCGTCCCACAAATAGAGTAGAGGAAGATGGGCACGGATATTAGCATGGATGTTAGCTCAGGGCCAATATTCCTCAGCAAAAGGAGGAGGATTGGCGACAATGTTAGCTCAAGGTTAATCTTGTTCTTTGAAAAAAAAAGTATATTCTGATGAGGATTTTTAGGCTGCTTAATTTTAAAACGGTTTATGACGAGGATTTTTAGGCTGGTTACTTTTAAAACTACAGATAAGAACCAGGCTCCGAGGAGTGGAATTTGCTTGCCCTTTGATCAGAGACAATTGCATTTGTGACGGAAATCTCCACGCCTCCCTCTCTGCGCCAGGAGGAAGGGGGGATGGCCTTATCTCTGGAAACTCTTAATGGGGAAGGCCAGAACTTAAGTTGTTTACTGTCTGGTAACCTCATGTCACTGACCCCCCACCCCAAAATCCTCCTTTGTCTTTAGTTGAAGATAATATTTGAGCGGTGACTTCTGCCATTTACTCAATCCGGTTTGATTCTTATCTAAAAGTTGTGGGACCGCCCAATGGCCGGACCCTACCCGCACTGGTACCATTTTAACTTTTTTTTTTCTTTGTCTCGTAAAGAGATGACTCACATACCTATGCCTTAAATTTAGCCCTAACCCTCAACTCGGGGCAGCAGCAGGAGCTCTGACTGCCTGTGGGTCTTGTCCCCATGCACCAGCTCTGACTGCCCATGGGTCCTGTCCCCATGCTATTCTATACTATTCTCTAAATAAAAGAGCACTACTGCCAGATCTTGAGAGTCTAAGAAATCTTTCTTTCGACTCCTCGGCTCACCAACCCCGCATCATATACCACTTCTCAGGTATGATCCTTGGAATCAGGTCCATGTCTCTCTTGCTCATTACTTAATCCAGAGCTTTTAGAAAAGTGTTTGTCACATAGTAAATGCTTCACACATATTGCATGACTGAATGAAAAGATAATGCCGATGGGTACCAGCTCTGATATCAGAGAGATCAGAATTAAATCCCCAACTCTCCATTTAACTAGCTATATGACATTTGGCTAAGTGCTCAGTCTCACTAAACCTTAGTTTTGTCATTAGAAAAGTGGAGAGAATAAGGATTCCTACTTTGTAAGGGCGTAGGAAGAAATGATACAGTAAATACCAACTGCTGAACCCACTGCCTCAAAAAGGAAAATCTCTCAACCAATCATGGCAGTAATTTGGCTACTAGTACACATGTCCAGATGGCTCTTCCTTAATATATATGGCCCTTTGGAGTTTCTGAGCTGGCTTCAAACATGAAAGTAACTTTGGCCACTTGAATCTTAGGAATTATATTGGGAAATACTGTTACCTACACCATGGGAGGTGGGCAGCACCCAACTTCAGGTCTGATTCAGAGAGATATTTTCAAAAAATTGAAATACGAAAGCATTTCCCTCAGTATCCTTCCAATTTGTTTCCATCCTTATGGCAGTGCCAATAACCAATAAGATAGGGAGAAGGAGCTTCTGATTCTAAACTGTCAAGAGACCTTGTCTCATCCTGAGATATTCAAAGATTCATCTTTCCAACAAAGCATTTTGCTTTGCAAATGACAGTACTTAAAGTTATCAGTGGGACTACTTGAGATCTGACAATTTGTAAGGACACGCTAAAGCAATTTGGGGGGGGGGCATCAAAAAGGACAAAAGGGAAAGAATGTTACTCAAATGTTTAATTGTTTATTCACAGCTATTCATTCTTAGAGGGCTTGGAAGAAGAGGGGCCATTGGAAGATTCAAACGTTCTCTGAGATATTAGACCTCCCTCTAATTAATGTGAATTCTTTCACAGCTGTTAATACTATTCTATCGCATCTATTATTAAAATTATTATTATGTGAAGGGGTGACACATTGAAAATGAGCTAAGTTTCTGAGTCAGTGGAGGCACTGATAGATAAGAGATGCACTTTTAGAAGGCAGGAATGATTTCAGGATGAATCTGGAATAATGTTGATAGCTACGTCACTTGCTTAAGTGAACAAAAAATTAAAATAACTCAATCCTTAATTTCAACATAGAGCTAGAAACTGAACTCAGTCGTGAAACCTATCTATTACTATTCAGTAATAAATTCCCATTAGTGTTTAAGCTAGTTTGAAATTGTTTTCTGTTTTTTTACAAATTAAAACATCCATCCGATGCACTGAAGTAGGAGCTTGTCATGTGGAGACGGAAGAGAGAATGGCATGCATTGAGGAAAGGAGTTATAAGAGAGGCTGGGTTGCCTTGGGAATGGTGATAAGTATTGAGTCCACTAGGGAAGAGGTGAGAGGGGTGGAATGGTGGAAGATGAAGTCTGAACAGTGGCCTGCTTCAAGATCATTGATTAAAACTAATCAACCGTTTACATGAACAACTCAGGCATTATTGTTGTCAGGACAGGTGAGTTAGGCTATAAAACAACAGTGTAGATAAAACTGTAGTATAACAAAATCTGTTGAAAAGCTTTTAATAAAACTACCAGTACCTTATGTCATCTTCATTATTGATTACCAAGAAGGTTTAATTGCCCAATCTCTCCAACGCTCAATATGCTCAATCTCTGTCTCCCTCCTTTATCGTTGTCAGATAGATTTATGATAATAAAACACTGCTTTGATTATGTTACTCTCCTGACCAGATCTCTTCCAGTGACTTCTCAATTCTTATTAAATAAATCTTAACTGATATCTAATCTTTTCTGGGCTCAGTATCTACATCCATGTTTCCACTCATATTCTAGAGAATCTCTTCAAAATTTTATGCCTGTTTGATTTTACTTATTATTTTCTTGCTGAAATATACTTCTCTGATCCCTTTACTCATCTCTGCCTGTGAAAGCTATATTCAACTTCAGGGTCTATTTCAAATGCAGCATCTTTTATTATTTCCTGATTTCTCAACCTCAACTGGATTCCATGTTTTCCTCCTTTGTTCTGTCTTAGTTCTTGGTATGTTTTTAATAATAGCATTTGATTTTACTTTATATATTCACTCGTCTTTTTTTCCCTCTTAAATTATGAGCTAATTTCTGACAGGGTCCATGCCTTACTCATTCTAAGGAACATATTGAATTATTTATTATACATACGCAATAGATATTTGATGACTGATTGACTAAATGACTATGTGACTCTCACTCACCCTTACATTCTAGATATTTAAAAGTCTGGAGAAATAGTTCATGATCTGCATTTAGAATTGTGTAGTAACTGGAAAGTTCTCCTAAGAGGAGGAAATAGACATCCCGCCACATGAGCTGATGCTCTGCATCCTCTTCAGCACATTGTTTTCAGAAGCAAAGTGATTTACGTTTTCTTCTTGAGTGGGTAGAGCCAAGCTAGCCTGAAAGAATATGCAATCCATCTTGATATACAAACAAGACAGAAGGGGTAAGATTAATAAGTTTGTGCAATATGCAAGAACTAGTAGGAGCATATACAGATTTCTTAATAAAACAGAACATCTCATGAAAAATCAGTAAATGAAGAGTCAAAATATACCTCTATTAAATTCAAATACTGTGCTTGATTATACCGAAGTACAATGAAAGGTATTGGAACAAACATTCGTTCAAAACACATTTAACAAACCTCTATTTTTCCAACTTATTCCTGGTACAAGGTATACAGGAATGAATATAGGATTCTCCTTTTCTTGGAAAACCTTACAAACTATTTGGGATAATGCATATAATCGTAGGTAACTTCAAAGGTGAAAACCTGACACATTAAAAAATACATGTATGCATCCAGTGATCACATGAAAACCACAGCAGTTGATCTTGAGAGGTGAAAGGTAGACAGTGATTGAATATAAAAACTATAAGCATTTCTTAGTGGCTGTTCATTTTGGATGAAAGGATTACCATATGTAAATTTAGTTGTGTGCCACTTTTTTAAACTTGCAAAAGGCATAAATATATATAGATAAGGATATTATGCACTTCTGAATATTCACTTTTTTAATACAAATATTAAAATTTAAGAATTTTAAAAATGACTAAGGGCCCAGAGAAACTATAAGAAATACTAAAGGGACCTTAGAGAATATATTAGACTAGGGATACCAAGTGAAATTCTCTGAAATCTAAGACAGAGGAAAATGAAGTAGAGAAATGAATGAGAAGAGCAAAACACCGTAAGATACATATTCTTACAAATGGCATCCAGGGCCAGCCTTGGTGGCCTAGTGGTTATGTTTGGTGTGGGAGCCTGGGTTTTGTTCCCAGGCATGGACCTACACTACTGATTGGTGCCCATGCTGTGGTGGCAGTCCACATACAAAATAGAGGAAGATTTGAAACAGATGTTAGCTCAGGGTGAATCTTCCTCAAGCAAAATGAAGAGGATTGGCAACGGATCTTAGAGCGAATACTCCTTAGGGGAAAAAAAAAAAAAAGACTATCAAAGTGCAAAACTCTAATACAGGAAATTTGAGTTCCAGCCATAAGCACAGCAAACGTGTTTCTCACACTGCGAGTACCTGTCATTCCATCTGGTCAAATATATTCTTTATAACAACAGATGATGCTTTTCTATAATTAGTTTTTAATTAACAAGTAAAACAAATTTAGACTGTTTCAAAGGTATCATGTTGGTCAGATGTAAAGTAGATTGCTAAAGAGTTTGAATATTAGATATTTAATCACAAGGCTATTAATTTTTTGCTTAAAATAAATGAATAAGTAAATGCATTAACATTTTATTAGTAACAACCAGGGTAATTTAGAGCCTCATATTACTCAGCATAAATAGAAATACAGTGTTTTAATGCAATAAAATGTACTTATAATAATTATGTGGATTATTAATTTTAAATTCACATAGATAATTCATCAGATATAAACTCATCTGTTGATAGTTAATAGATAATGTGATAAGTGCTCATAGGATAGTAAACTGAGTGATGTTTTTAAAATTAGTTATTTCCTTTCAGAGCTGCATGGGATGAAAAACGCTGGTCTTGATTTCTGTGCCGTTATTTTGGAGAAGATGATAATCTGGAAGATAAAATCTAAACAATTTTTCCAGCTGAAACGAATAAAAATTGGCCTTTAATTTCTATTTAAAATTAAATGGACAATGACTTTAATTTTTGGTTCACTGCTTCATAATAAAGGACTCACAATGACTAACTAGTCCTCTCAGACATGTAAGTGTGTCTAATTTTACAGTTCAGATTACCTGTAGTGGCTATATGCATCAGCTTGAGGTAGGTTTATTCCATATACTAATGACTCTAAATTCTTCACATAAGTTTATTTCTTACTAGGGCCATGTGTCCAAAATGGGCCACCAAGGAGGTTCTGCTAATCTACCACTTAGACACTCCATTTTAACACCTGCTTCCGAAAGCATCTCAGCAATAGGAAGAAAGATGGCAAGTCTTGTCCTGGCTCTTAAAGCTACTGCCCACAATCGACACTTCTGCTAACAATTCACTGGGGAAAAATAAAAGTCACATGATCATATCTAAGTTCAAAGAGGGCAAGGAAGAACAATTCTACTAAGTACAACAGTTTATTTATGAGTTAATTTTTTCCAGATTTATTGAGATACAATTGACATCTAACATGGTGTAGCTTTAAGTGTACAATGTGTTAATTTGGTACACATATATTGAAAAATAATTACCATCATAGTGCTAACACCAGCATTATATCACATAATTACCATTTCTTCTTCATAGCAAGAACATTTAAGATTTATTCTCTTAGCAACTTTTTTTTTTTTTAAAGATTTTATTTTTTCCTTTTTCTCCCCAAAGCCCCCCGGTACATAGTTGTGTATTCTTCGTTGTGGATTCTTCTAGTTGTGGCATGTGGGACGCTGCCTCAGCGTGGTCTGATGAGCAGTGCCATGTCCGCGCCCAGGATTCGAACTAACGAAACACTGGGCCGCCTGCAGCGGAGCGCGCGAACTTAACCACTCGGCCACGGGGCCAGCCCCCTCTTAGCAACTTTTAAGTGTATAATACAGTATTATTAACTGTAATTGCTATCCTGTACATTAGGTCCCCAGAACTTATTCATCTTATAACTGGAAGTTTGTACTTTTTAACCAGCGTCTCCCCCTTCCCCCCATCCCTCAGCCCCTGGTAACCACCATTCTAGTCTCTGGTTCTTTGTGTTCTGCTTTTTTAGATTCTACACATAGGTGACATCAATACAGTATTTATCTTTCTTTATCTGGCTTATTTCACTTATAATGCCCTCAAGGTCCATCCATTTTGTTGCAAATGGCAGGATTTCCTTCCTTCTCATGACTGAATAACATTCCATTGTATTATATGCATATCTATACCATATCTCCTTTATCTATGTATCTGTTAATGGACACTTAGGTTGTTTCTATACTTTTGCTACTGTGAGTAATGTTGTAAAGAACATGGGAGTGCAGATATCTCTTCAGTATCCTGCTTTCATTTCCTTTGGATACATAACCAGAATGGGGATTGTTGGATCTTATGATAGTCCTTTCTTAAATTTTTTGAGGTAACTTCACACTGTTTTCCATAGTGGCTATACCAATTTACATGCCTACCAACAGTACAAATGTGCTCCCTTTTCTCCATATCTTCATCAGTTCTTGTTATTTCTTGTCTTTCTGATGATAGCCATTCTAAAAGGTGTGAGGTCATATCCCAGTGTGGTTTGGATTTGCATTTCCTGATGATTAGCGATGTCGAGCATCTTTTTATGTACAAGTTGGCCATCTGTGTGTCTGTGTGTATTCTTTAGAAAAATATCTATTCAGCTCCTCTGCCCATTTTAAAAACAGAATTATTTGTTTTTTTGGTATTGAATTGTGTATTATTTATATATTTTAGATATTAACCACTTATCAGATAGACGATTTGCAAATATTTTCTCCCATTCCATAGGTTGTATTTTCATTTTGCTGATGGCTTTCTTTGCTGTACAGAAGCTTTTTATTTCTGCTTTTTTGTTTTTGCTTTTGTTGCCTTTGCTTTTGCGTCAAATTCAAAAAATCATTGTCAAGACCAATGCCAAGGAGCATACCCCCTAAGCTTTCTTCTAGGACTTGGGTTAGTTTTAACATACATTCTTTTGTCTTGTGAGAACTCATCATTGTAACAACTCATTATTGTCTTTTAATAACTCAAGATCCTATGTTAGAAATGTTATTCTGAGACAGTGATGATATCTAGCTCCTTGCTAAAAGGCAGAAAGAGAGCAGGGCAATCATAGAAAGGCTGTATGTTTGAGCTGTGCTTCAGAAAAGATTACACAGCAGAATATAAAGTAGTTCTGAGATTAATGAATCAAATGAGGTGCCTGACATGGCTAGTCAAATAACCAAATTTGACCTG
Source organism: Equus quagga (assembly GCF_021613505.1). Taxonomy (NCBI): domain Eukaryota; kingdom Metazoa; phylum Chordata; class Mammalia; order Perissodactyla; family Equidae; genus Equus; species Equus quagga. The sequence goes on from NC_060268.1 coordinate 138,361,856, forward strand.
GGGACTTTTAGACTTAAAAGAGTATTTAGTTTAGCAAAGAAAGAATTGACACTGGGTAATATAATAAACAAGCTGGCCAGCAGTACCATCTGGTTGTTAAAAATAGGAATGCAAAGAGGGCCTCTGACCAGGTTGGGCAGGAAAAAGACAGTTGGGAGAAAGAACAGACATTGGAACAAGCAACAGCATAATTACCTGGTTGATCACAGCATCCCACATAAACTTGCCAGATAAAATCCAGGATGCCCAGTTAAACTTAAATTTTAGACAAACAATGAATAATTTTTTAAATAGATAGATAGACATAATTTTGCACGGAACATACTTATCTTAAAAACATATTCACTTATTATATGGAATTCAAATTTAACTGGGCATCTTATTTTTTATTTGCTAAATCTGACAACTCTAATTACATGTGAAGTTGCAGTAAACTGTACTCTTCATAGAGGAATAAATTCTGCACTGAATATTTATACATCAATTTTCTTTTTGTTTTAATTTTTTTTTTTTTTTTTTTGGCTGGGAAAGATTCACTCTGAGTTAACATCTGTTGCCAATATTCCTCTCTCTCTTTTTTTTGTCCTCAAAGTCCCAGTACATAGTAGTATATTTTAGTTATGAGTCCTCCTAGTTCTTCTCTGTGAGCCACCACCACAGCATGGCTACTGACAAATGAATCATCTGGTTCTATACTTGGAAGTGAACCTAGGCCGCCTAAGTGGAGCACGCTGAACTTTAACCACTAGGCCATCAGGGCTGGCTCTGGATCAACTTATTTTTAAGTGCTTGTATTTATTTTTAGTGAGTACTCAGATGCTGGAATGTTTATCCTAACCTTTTCAGAGTTTAGATCATTAGGAAACTTCCTTGGTGGCTGGATATAAACAGACATCTTCAAATATCTAAGCATGTGCCCTTGAGGATGATGGTATATGTTTAGATTTCAGTCACTAGGTGAAAAGGAGAGACCTAGTCTGATGAGGCTGGAGGTGAGTAAGTAAATTCATCTAATAGAGACAACATCTTATTAATAGTATTAAATTGTAACACTTGAATTTGATGTTTAAAATAAATGACAGCAATCTTGACAAAGTGGATCAAAGTAGCTATTATAGTACAGATTAGCCTATACTGTATACTTTTAAATTATTTTGTATTTTCCTTGTTTTATATGCTATTACATGAAAAACTGAATATATAAGGTGGTTTATTGTTGTTTATTTTTTAACAGATGATGAATCTGTTAAATATCTCAATAACAATGTGCATAAATCAAGTGGTGGAGCTGTTAAGAGAAAAGCAAAATCCAATGAAAAGCCTAGACTAACACAACCCTTTAATGTTTAAATGGTCATGGAAGCATCACAATTTTACCTCATTTGGTTTTGTGTAAAAAGAAGTCTTTATTTTTTAACCCTTTTCAATTTTTTATTTTTTAAACATAATTTCTCATAAAACAGAAAATGTTCCCTTCACAGAACTGCATCTGTATTATTATATTAGCTACATCTCCATATTGTAAAATGTACACATTTTAAACGAAATACTTATATTTTGCAAATTTTAATTTTAAAATTGAATTACCTAAATATAATCAGTTACTCTTATCTTCACTTTTATATTATTCAAAATGAGAGCTTTACCATAATACTAATGAGTGAGTTGTAAAAAGTTCATTTTCTTCTCTCTGCTCAGAGCATTTTTCTTTTGAACTGCGTTTATAATTACTATAATTTTATATACTAATAGGAAGAAAACATGTAGAGGTTTTTCAAGGTTGTGCCTGATAACTGTGGATTGAAATTTTCTTTCAGATTAAAATGTATCAAAAATCTAATATTCCAAAGAAAATGTCCTTAGTGAACTTTCACTATCCTATTTATAGATCCTTGAAGGGAAATTTTCCTTGTATTGATATACTATATCTTTTGTATATCATCATTTCATGTATTTTATATATGTATAAATTTTCAAATATACTTTATTTAATGTTCCTTTATTTATATAAAATAACTTTAAATGTTTATATTTGAAGGCATATGAAATAAGCAACTGTGTTAGTTTATCACAAAACCTGGAACATAAGTCACTTCAATCGTTATTTAAACATTTGACAAAACGCGACAGACCTGAACACCTATTTTTGAGAGTTTTTTGGGGGAAGGCCAACAGTATGTAAAGTAATTTGCTCCTGTGCTATCAATCAGGAAGCATCCTTGTTTAAGTCTAGAGACTGCAAAAAATATGTGATTACATGACCTAGAGACCACACTAATGGCCCATTTACTTTCCCTTGCTTTAAACACACAAATTTAGATAAATGATTGAATGCCCCATCCATCTTTAAGAAGCCACCAACAATACTTTCAAAACCATGCTCCTTTATGCGTGAAAAGCCCATAGATTTAAACGTGTATTTCACGTTCATGGAGAATGGTAATGTTACAGCAAAAGAGAGATGTAAATTGTGTGTAAAATGAAGGGTTTTTTCCAGCTAATTTTAAATGAGGTCAATAAAAACAAATAGAATGATACTTTTTCATTATTCTGATAAGTACCATCCTACTGCTTAGAATAGTAATTGGATCAGGAGAAAGAAAAGAGGGAGAAGGTAAAATAAGTAATAGAAGTGAGAGTGGTGAGAACATTAGGAGTCAGCAGGCTCAGGACCCTGCCAGCTTTCCATTGTGTTGCTGGTTACCGTCTTTCTTAGCCTTCTTCCTCTTTCAGCTGGATACCTCCTTATTCTTTAGGACTCAGTTTTGGTAGTACCTCCTCCAAGAAGTTTCCTACAACTTTTGAGACTGGGCTCGAGTCTGTAGTTATGAACCCCATAATGCCTTGTTTTATTACTTTATCACGTATGACCTATTGTACCGATCACACCACATTATAATTGCCTGTCAAAGGTGAGCATCCTCTAATCAATGTTTTTGGAATAGGCAGCATAGTGCTTATTTGATTGCAGGCATGCAATAATGTCAAATAAAAGATTATAAATCACTATAGCAAAATTCGGTTGTCTATGCAGACTGTCAGAAGTAGTTTTTAAAAAGTTTGAACAGGAAAGTAGTAAAATAGTCCTTGAAAAGAGGTGCTAATAGGGAAGGATAAAATTTCAGAGACCGTTATGAACTCCAGGTTACAGTGGTTAGAAATGAGCTTCTGCCTTTCTTTCGCTCTTGTATGTATTAGGTCAGTGGTGAGCTTACTTTACTAGGCGTCGTGATAGCTAAGCTTAATCCTGTGATATATTTGACAAATCTTCTGAAAACTCTGGAAGAAGTTTCTGCTTTTGTCAAAAGAAGACATTCTTCTTGTAAATTTCCAGATTTCTATTGTGCACCAAATTTATGTGATTATGAGAAAAAGTATCTTGATTGACAAGGCAGAGAACTAAGCAGAAATTAAAAACGTTGCTGTGAAAAATTTGCAGTTACTGTTATGTGCAGCATAATGATGTTTTGGTCAACAACGGACCACATATAAGATGGTGGTCCCCCTTAGATTAGTATCGGACAGCCTAGGTATGTATTAGGCTGTACCATCTGGCTTTGTGTAAGTACTGTAGGAGAGGAATAAGTTTTCCTCTACCCTTCTAGGTTCTTCTAGCTGGTCTAGGAATTAAACTGATGTGAGACAGATTAACATGAGAAAATCAAACAAAAATTTAAAAGCATGCAGATGAGAGAAACCCAGGAAAACTGAGTAACTCACCAAAATAGTTGAAGCCCTCACCTTAAATAACATCCTCAGCCAAAGACAAAATATTTGGGTATGAGGAGAGTCAGTGACTTCAAAGGGAAGGAAGGCAATTCACAGGTAGATGAAAGGAGCAAACATTTGGAAAACAAGTGTTTGTTTGGCCACATAGAAACAGAAGAACACAGAGGGAAGCCCAACAAACAGGCTTTTCTAGCTTCCTCCCTGTCTACCACCTAGTTCATGCTATGCTAAGGTGATAACTTTCTTCCTGAGACAGATTTGTTTATATGAATTCTTTAAGGCAGTTAAGACGGAGGTAACAAGAAAAACTTTCTGAGTCTTTTGTTTCTTAAAAATAATCAGCCTAAAATAATCCTCATGTTAAAGAGATGCATCTTGGGGTGGCAAATTTTGTTCCCTTTCAGCACACTTCTTGATGTTTGCACAGCAACAGAATCACCTAATGACGCGTTTCTCAGAAGATATGCCTGTCATTAAGTGACATATGACTGTAAATAAATGGAAGGTGTACTGGTTAGGATAAGGTTACTGTAACAAAAAGATCCAGTATACATAATATAGCACAAAGAAGGGTATTTCTCTTTTTCACAACAGCCCTGAAGAGAATGATATGGGTCTGTGGATACAGTTCTGTTCCACTGAGTCATTCAGGAATCTAGAATTCTTTGTCAAAGATTGGTCCACCTCAGGCGGTTTTGTCAGCTGTATGTTCAAGGCTGAGTTGCTGCAATAGCTGCATTCCACATTGAGGGGAGGAGGAACAAATAAGGAGGAGCGATATGTGTGACTAATGCACAGTTCCACTGTGCTGAATCCCTCAGCTATGAGACCAGGAAGAAAGGGAGAACAGATTTTGGAGGATGACCAGAAGCTTCTACCACTAAGAGGGAAAACATATTAGATCTTTCAGTAATAAAGAGATAAATGACCAAATAGATTCAGAGACACTTTATCCGAATCATTATTACACCCTTTTTGACTCATTCTTCATTATGTTACATATACATAATTCCACTGTTAAATACATTACAGCATAATCATATAACAATTAAATTGATTTGCAAAACATTAATGAATTAGAAATACGATAGAAATAAATTGATAATTTTAGAAAAGGTTATGAAATTTAAAATAATCCATATATTATTTTATAATAAATCATATATGTAATAACTGGAAAGATATGCCCTAAATGTTAACAGTGATTAACTTTGGTGTTGGGAGTATGGGAGGTATTCAGTTTTCCTTTTTTTAGGCATCAATATTTTCTAAATTGTCTTCCATAAAAATTAATTTGTTTGTGATATAATTAAGAAACAATACATATCTATAGGAAGAAAAGACATATAGAGATTCTGTAAATACCACATGAGAAATTGATTTTAAGTACATTCAATTTTAGCTACCATTTTGTGTACAACTAGCAAATTTTGTGGTTAAAAGTATCCAGACATGCTTATGGATCTTACAAGAATTTGCAAAAATTTAGATGAAAATAGTAGATGTGACTTATGGAGCTACCTCACTATCATGAGCTGTGCTAATATTCAAGAAATCGCACACTATACCACATTCCTATAAAGGGTCTTATCACAAAGCCCATAACAGCACATAAATGTCTTAGTCTCCAAAAGCATTGAAGAAAAATGTCTGAAATGAGTGTGGAATTTAAAATATGAGCCTTTATTTCTTGTCTAAATGGCTTCGTTGGTTAAATATCTAGGTCATCCATTATTTCTCTGTTTGGAGCTTGAATTCCTGCTTATTTGTGCTCACCACCAAGTTAAACAAGGGAGCAAACATTTTATTGCTGAATATTTTTAGTATTCTCCATATTATTTTTTATAAATAGCCTTTTTAATTATCCTGGTCTACTTGTTTTCTTTTCTATGCTAAAATAAAAAGAACTTAACAAAAAGTATTTGGCATTAGTGTCAATATTCTGCTTCTTTTTGATTGCCAACTTGTGATCATATGTCCATAAACAACAGGTAGAACAACTAATTTCAGGCAACTTATAACGTAAGTAAAGTAAACCCAATTTATTTACTGGTCTCTTCTCTCTCCAATAGAGGAAATAGCTTTCTCTAGTCTACAGATACAGCCCGAAAGTTGGTTCATACATTCTTTCTTGACAGCGTCCCATCCAGTGTGACAAGTGCTCTGACAGTCCCTAAGCAACAACATAACTGCTAGGTTTACTTGTCATGCTTTCATAAATTGAATTGAGAAGAAAACCACGCACTTTTAGCCACTTTATTACTCACCAGCAAAGCAGGCATCCTGAACTTTGCCCCTGTTCCCCTTGCCTCCCAAGTCCTATGGAGTAGATATGGAGGCAGGCCCAGGTGAATGCTGAGCACACAGTGGGTCTGTGTCATAGCTGAGGGACACTAACCTTAGGAAACCCTCAGTCTAATAATGGGCTACTGTCAAACCTGCCTAATTTTTATCCCTGAAGGAAACATTCTTTTTATTATTTTTGTTGGGAAATAAATCTGCTTTCTGACCCAAAGTGAGAGGCTACTTCTGTCTTTCAAGGCTGCTTGCTGTTAAAACATCCTCAAAAAGATAGTGCAAGATGGCTAGAAAAGTTCCAATTATCTCTCAACATTGTGCATGCTGTTGTAGATTTATCCGTGGCTCACCTTCTGCTAGGATTGGCGGCTGCCTGGAAATCTGATCTACTGTCTATTTGTGAGGTGAATGACTGCTCTCTGCTGTAGCGCAGGAGTTGGGGCACACCAGCTGTCCTTCCCCTTGCACATCCATCCCATTAGTCTCCACAGACTCAAATTCCAGCCTGAGCAAGTATACACTAGGAAAGCACACTATGCAAAAATAGAATTGCTATTTTGCAGTGCCTCATGCCTTGGCCTTTGGCAAGCTGAATACATACTTCAACATCATACGAATACCATTGATAATATAGCAGGCACGGTGAGGGCATGAGTGATATGAGTCCTCCCATATTTTATTGAGACATTTCTGTTGCGTTTTTAGAAAGCAGTCATAGAACAGCAGCTGTCACAGGATGGCTGGGTATAGCAGAGAGATAGTGGGCCTCTTTCATCTTTATTCTTTGGCCACAGGAAAACTGCATAATGTACAAGAAATTTTGGGTGTTCCTCATCATGTACTTATTCAAGATGCTCAAAATTCAAGAAAACTGTACTTCTGTACTTTGCAGCTAGAAATGCCAATATAGATATTCTAAACAATACAATGCCAGTATAGACACTAACAACCACTAGTGCTTTAAAGAATATAGTTCATCTATTGAAAGCTGCTGAAGTGTAACTAGGATGACAATTTTGAGAGTGCAGGCATTTCTCTGATGGTGCCTTTATTCCGTTCCTGAAAAATGTTAAAATTGGTATTCATGCAAGGAAACCTGAGATGCAATTGGAAATTCAGATACCTCCACAGTCACGGTTTTTGATCTGAGGTTTAAGGACAAAATTTCCTCAAGTGATTGTGTGAAACGGCAAATGCATGCAAAATGTGAGAAATATAAAATAACGAGGACAAGACAGTTTCTGAAAATACTCAGAAAACATCTTAAAATGCACAAAGCCAGTGTGTGAAATTGCCTCAATAAAATTGCAACATCACTATTGATTAAATCTTAAAGTCCAGGAGTTAAAGAGGCGATCACTGTATTTTGATCTTGAGCTTGGTCACCCGCATTAGAGTGGAAACAAAGCGTAAAAACTTGGTGTCGACACCATCATAATCAAGGAACCTATAGAGGCTGTGCTGGCCGAACTTTACCTTGTGCTTCCACTAACCTCAGTTGAAAGTGGGAATTTATTTAGCACTGTGAGTATTCGGTATGTATAGAATCTGCAGAAGAAAATAGCACATGAGAATGTGGAAATATTTTTGTTTCATACCATTTTCCTTTAATACCAAACTTTTAAAATGTCACCACAGCACTTTAAAATAATAAAATTGCAATACTGCTTCACAGTACTCAGACGCATTTTGGATTTATTCCTATTTCTCAAATGTGCATTCCATGATGGCGATATTTTGCTTCAGTCTTGGCTTTGGCTGAACAGAGATTTTAACCCTTGTCCAAGCAGCATTTAGTAAATGTAGTTTCACTGCACTTACAATCATTTCTTTGCTGAAGGATTAGAGCAGTTTGAGAAGAGAATTACAATGGAGGAAGTTAAAGGTTAAGGCTTTGGCTAACATGGTCTTCCTTTGATCTTGAAGGCAGAGTCCTCAGGAGAATTTTCTCGCATCCTAATCTGACTGTTTTGGTGTCATTTTGGAACACACCTCTTAAGCTCACTCTTCATTCAAGCCCCTTGGTCTGAAACTCCAATCCCTTCTCCATAGTGAGAAATCCCCTCCCTGTAAGATCCTTGTAGGATCTGTCCAATGGCCCAAATTTGGGCTATACAATCTGAGGAAATGTCCAACACTTGTGATGTCTGAGCCTGAGTTTCACCACTACCGAAGTGAGGGCAGAGTGAAAACGGAGTGAGAAAAACGGACTCCTATACCCATCCCTTGAGCCAGAGAAATACGTCTTTTAATTCAAATAGCCTTTTCAATACTCCCACTAGTGGGAGCTATAGGCTTACTAATCCTTTACTAATTATGTATTGAAATAATAACCTCTTTAAATAATAACTTTCCTGCAGGGACAAACATTAGTTTTTAAGAGACAGTGAAATGGTAGCTCATACTGACCAAATCTCCTCCCTTAATGAGGTGTCCTCACTATCTTGGACACCATTGTGTCCTCACTGAAAGTTTATTTCCTATTCATCTCATAGCCCAGAAAAATCATAAAGGAGGTAGATAAGACTTTAATATCACTTTTATTGGGTCCTAGGGAAGCATTCTCTATTCTGTCCTATTCTTTTGTGTTCAAGCCTTCCTTTGAAAGAAAGGATAGGGATGGTGTTGATTATCATAATGCTCAACCATTGATCAACAGATACATGGTTAAACATCTGCACAGTCTTTATTAAATCTCATAGTACACAAGTATGTAGGGAGAAAAGTTGGGAGAGAACAAAAAAGAAAAGTCGTATACCTCTTGGTATTTCATGTAATTTGACGCTCTCAGAGTTTCCAAAGTTGACGTTACTGGTTTGTAGGTTTCCTCAGGGAAGGCTGCAACTATAACCCTTTCAGAACTGGTGTTATGGCACTGGGAAGAGGCTAATAAAGCAGAATTCCGTGGACTATGAGCACTCAATGAGTCCCAAAGTAATCAAATGAATAGCAAAGATGCCTAATGAAGGAAGAGAGGGGCTGCCGAAGGTGAGATTCCAAGTAGAATTGGAATTGGTCGGCTAGGGGGAACAGGAACTGGGCAGATCAGGAGGCTGTTCTGTGGAGACTTGGTAAGCTCCATTTTCTCAGTTCTCCAGCCCCAGCTACAAAAATAATCCCAGGAGATTTAGGGTGTCCAGGGGTAGGCTAGTTTTCTCCAGATGTTTCATTCATTCATTTATTCATTCATGTATCCAACAAATAATTATTTTTACTGTCTAGGACTATAGTGGATAACAAAACACGAGTTCTAGCTATTATCACACTTATATTCTACATGAAAACAAGAGACAAAAACTAAGAAAAACCTACAGTAGTTCGGATTATAAATGCTGTGGAAAAAATTAAAGCAGAGTAGGGGGAAAGGGAGAGCCATGTGGGGCAAGGGCATCGTAATTTTAAATAGAATGGTATTTGAGAAGAGACTTGAAAGAGGAAAGGGAGCAAGGTATGATGGTATCTGGGATAAATAAATTTTGGGCGGAGAAAACAGCTTGTTATGGACTGCATGTTTGTGTCCCCTCCCCCCTCCAAATTTGTATGTTGAAACCCTAATCCTCAATATGACAGTATGTGGAAGTGGGGACTTTGGGAGGTAATTAGGTTTAGATGATGTCATGCGGGTGACCTTATAAGTGATGGGATTAGTGACCTTATAAGAAGAGGAAAAGACCAGAGCCCTCTTTGTCTCTGCTAGGAAAGGACACAACAAGAAAGCAGCCATCTGCAAGCCAAGCAGAGGGCCCTCGCCAGGAACTGAATCTGCCAGCACCCTGTGAGAAATAAACATTTGTTGCATAAACCATCTGATCAATGGTATTCTGTTAATAGCAGCCTGAACTGATGAAGACACAGCAAGAACCAAAAAATGTCTTAGGCAATCATGGATTATTAAACCAGTGGTAAGGAGGCAATGTGACTCGAGAGGAGTAAGACAAGGGGGGGATTAGAAGGAAATGAAGTTTAGAGAAATCACGAAGCATAAGCATCTTGTGTAGCTATGAAGGCCAGTGTACAGATTTTGTCCTTTAAGCTATTGTGAGCTTTAGGAAAGAGTGGTAATCTTATTTGTATTTTATTTTTATGAAAAATCTCTCTGTATCTCATTACCATACAGTGTTTTTTGTCTGATAGCCACTCCTCTTGCGCCTCATGTTTGCATGTAGCCCTCTTTATCCTCTTGCTTGCAACCTTTCTTTACAATAAAAGTCTATTATAGACCCCAGATAGTTGGGTGTTGCTTTTTCATCCATTCTGAACATCTCTGACTTTTAATTTATGTGTTTAGACTATTAATATTTAATGTAATTATCGGTGTGGTTGTGCTTTCTGTTTGTCCCTCTAATTTTTGTTCCACTCTTTCTATTTCCTGACTCCTTTTAGCTCATCTTAGTATTTTTTAAAATATTCATTTTAATTTTTCTATTGGCTTTTTTTGTGAAAAATCTTTGTACTAGTCTTTAGAATTCTAGGTATTACAGTATGCTTCCTTAACTTTCCATAATCTACTTAATGGTGCTCACTTCACATACAAAGTAGAAACTTAGCATCCAACATATCCTTTTAACCATCCCATCATCTTTTATTATATCTACATGCATTTAAAATGCACAAGACAATGAATAATTTTTATTTGTAAACATTTATATTATAAAGAATTGAGAGAAAAATGTCTTTGATATATATCCAGATATTTACCATTTTAAAACTTCCTTTTCATTCTTGAGAATACAAATTTTCCTCTGGTGTCATTTCTCTTCCAAATATACTGTTAGCATTTCTTGTATTTAATTTCTGTTGATAATTAATTTTATTTTACCTTATATGAAAATGTCTTTATTTTGCCTATATTCTTGACTTGTGTATTGTGAATTCTTGACTTGTGTGTTAACTGTTTCTATGGGTTTTTTTTCCTTTCCTCACTTTAAATGTTTTTCTGATCTTTTCTACTTTATTGTACTGCTGTTTCCATGCTTTCTTGAGAAGTTCATGTCATTTTGATTGATATGATGCTGTACGTAATATGTCCTTTCTTTTCTGGCTGCTTTCAGGATTGTCTCTTTTCTTCACCTTTTTAGCAGTTTAATCATGGTTTTCTTTGAATGTTCCTGTTTTGTGTTTGCAGAAACTCATGAATTTTTAGATTAATATATTTTACCAAATTTGGAACATTTTTGGCTATTATTTTTTAAAATAATTTTTCTTCCACATTCATTTTTATTCTTCTGAGACTCATATTAATTATTAATCCAGGCATTAAAACTTTTGTTATTGTCTCACAGGTTTCCAAGTCTCTGTTCACTATTTTAAAATCTTTTTTTCTTTCTCTTCTTTATAAATTCTGCTGACCTGTCTTCAAATTCAATTACTCTTCCATCTATCATTTCCATTTGTTACTAGACGAGCTGGGAAATTTTTTATTTCAACATTTTATTTTTCAATCCTGAAATTTTATTTTAGTTCTTTTTTTACAATTTTATTTTTCTGAATCAGTCTTGTACCTTATTTATTTTGAGTATGTTTTCCCTTACCAAACATTTATAATAGAATTTTAAAGGCTTTGTCTGATAATTCCAACATCTGAGTCATCTGGTTGACATTTGTTGATTGCTTTTTCCTTTGAAAATGGCTTACTTTTTGGATTTTTGGTATGTCGGGTTATTTTGAATTATATCTTGAAAATTGTGGATATTATGTGGTTGAGATTCTGTGTTTTGTTTTATTCCTTTGCATAACGTTGATATTTTAACTTTAGCAGGTTATTGACTACACTCCGTATGAAACTCTATCTTTCCTCCTGCTATGGATGGAAGTTCAAACCTCAGTCTAATCATGTAAGCCTTTACTGCATCACTGTAAGTCTTTCTCAGGCATGTGTGGTTCAGAGACCAACAAGAAACTTGCAGGGTGTTCAGATACAAAATTAGGGCATTCACTTCTCTAGCTTTATCCTTGCTAGGACTCCCTTATACTCTCTGGGAACCAGCCATAGCTGCTCGGGCTTCTTTCTTTGTTCTTTTTTTTTTTTTTCCTAGCCAGAAAACAACTTTCTATCAGAGTTTTAGCTCCCCTTTTCATAGACTACATGGCTTCAGAGTGCCTTCCGGGCAAAGACAAGAAAAAGACGAGGGGGAATCATTCCTATGCTAATCATTTCTCCACAGTTTGACTTCCCTCCCCAATAAAGTTAGATTTCCCCAGAATTTTTAGTTGTTATCTGATGGAATGGTGATTTATAGGGAATTTATACTTCCATACTAGAAGTAGAATTCCCTTACTTATGTTCTCAAAGCATCACTCTGTCTATTATACTGAAATTAGACTGACAGAGGAAAAGATCAGAAGCCAAGTACAGAGGTATTGAACCAATCCAGGCAAGAGGGTTTGGTGGTTTTCATCAGTGATGTAGAAGGACAAGTACTTATAGGATATATTTTAAAGGATGGACCAATAATAATTGTTAACAGATTAAATTATTGGTGCAAGAAAAGGAGAGAATTCAAGAATAATTGCACCTTTTTGTCCTGAGCAACAGGAATTGTTAAGGTGCTATTTATTGAGATGAGAAAGACTCCAAAAAAAAGAGTAAATTTTCAGGACTGGCACAGGAAGAATTAGGATTTTTTTTTTTTTCCTTTTTCTCCCCAAAGCCCCCCGGTACATAGTTGTATATTCTTTGTTGTGGGTCCTTCTAGTTGTGGCATGTGGGACGCTGCCTCAGCGTGGTTTGATGAGCGGTGCCATGTCCGCGCCCAGGATTCGAACCAACGAAACACTGGGCTGCCTGCAGCAGAGCGCGCGAACTTAACCACTCGGCCACGGGGCCAGCCCCAAGAATTAGGATTTTATGTGTTGATTGTGCTATCCAATTGGAGATAATATATATAGGTAGATATGTGTCTATCTTTCTAGAGAATTGCTCAATGTATGAACTTTAGAATATTCAGCATTTATGAATTATAATTTTTAAAAATATAACGCTGTCAAACATTCAGTGGGTGGGGATAATTTCGGCACTCCTCTAATACAAGCATCATGCATCTGAACTCCTTCTCATACTTCGGTGCTGTATAAGCCTGTGTATTAGCATGTGTTTATCCTAAGACAGGGTGTTTGACTGATTGGAAGCAGAGGACTTTGAGCCACGTTGCCTAGGTTTTAATCCCTGTTTGCAATTCACTAGCTAAGTGACCATACGTATGCGCTTTGGTAATTTGCTTGTATGTAACAAACCACTCCAAAATGTATTGTCTTAAAACAACAAGCATTTTATTATTTCTCATGATTCTGTGTGTTGACTAGGCTCAGAAGGATTTTTTTCCTGCTTGTGTTTGAGGTGTCTTATGTAGGTCTAGTAAGATGGCAGTTGGAGTAGAAACGTTAAAAGTTGCTTCACTTTTCACCTAGTACTTTCGTGGGATAGCTTAAAATCTGATCTTAGCTTCTCCACAGGTACAGCTGGGTTTCTCTGTTTCAAGATGGCTTTTCACCTGTTCTTTCTGATAGTGTCTCCAGTAGCATAACTTGAACTGCTGCAGGTGTCACAGGGCTAAAAAATGCAGAAGCAGAATCTACTAGATCTTCTTGAATAATACTGTAACTGGACTGTTTCAGTATTTGTTGCTATATCCTATTGGTTAAAGTGAGACACACCATTAACCCAGATTCAATGTGGGAAGTACTCACACAAGGACCCTAATAAATGGTGGTTTATTGGGGCTCCCTCATAGCAAACTACTTAACCTCTTTGTGTCTCAATTTACACAAATTTAATTGGGAGTGTTAATGAAAATATTACTTAAGAATCTGCTGAGAATCACAAGAATTAATTTATGAAATGTACATAGATTAGGGTATGGCACACATCCAAAACGTTAACTATTATTTGTTTTTATTTTAACCATTTAAAAATACTGTATTTTACATAGCTTGGTACTGGAGTATATCATTTGCTATATGACAAGTTCTTTTGTGGTTAAAATGTACCAATTCATTGCATTTCCTTTACTCATTATAGTTTATTATGTGTGACTTCTGTCATCTGCCCAATTTAAAATTAATGAAAGGAAAGCTTTTTGACATGACTGAAGTCATCATATCTTCAAAACAAAAGACTCTTTGAAGAGGATTTCAAAAGAAGACTTTCAAGTACGTTTCTTGTATTATTTTTAACTTAACTGATTTATCCCATCATTCAAACAAGTTTTTGATAATGCTTTATATAGCTGGATTCTGAGCAGATTTCATATAGTAGGATGCTCTTCTGCATTCGGGGCACTTGACTCCTTTTTGTAGTAGGTCCAAATTAAATAGGGATCCTCAGGCATCAAAGTTCAGACATGAAGTCTGTAGTAGATGGAAAGGAGATTAATTGTCTCTTCTCGATTCCTTCTGAGAGAACCTTTGTGGACATTGAGGACAATTGTGATGAGTGAGAATGGGGGAGGTATGTTTGGAAATCTCAGTTCATTTTCCAGGATGGAAGGAAGCAATTAAAATCTCTGCCTACTTTTCTCTTCTCTTCATGGTAAGGTTGACTTTAGCCATTGTTTTGACAGAGGAAGTAGTACTCTGAGAAAAAAAAACCTGCGGCCTCTGAAAAGTTTTCTTCAAATGTCTGCAATCTCACTTCAGCAATCTGCACTGTTCTTATCTATATTGTATATTTTATTTCTGTGTAAGTTTTTTTTTTTTTTTGCTGAAGAAGATTCATCCTTAGCTAAGATCTATTGCCAATCTTCCTCTGTTTGTATGTGAGCCACTGCCACAGCATGGTCACTGACAGACGAGTGGTGTAGGTCTGTGCCTGGGAACCGAACGTGGGCTGCTGAAGTAGAGATTAACCCTAGGCCACTTGGGCAGGCCCTAGGATTACTTTTTGAATAAAAAAATTACTGAGCTAGGGGATGGCCCAGTGGTGTAGTGGTTGGGTTAACATGCTCTGCTTTGGTGACCTGGGGTTCACAGGTTTGGATCCCAGGCACAGACCTACCCACCATTCATCAGGCTACTCTGTGGCAGGGTTCCACATACAAAATATAGACTAAGTGGCATAGTTGTTAGCTCAGAGACAATCTTCCTCAAGCAAAAAGAGGAAGATTGGCAACAGATGTTAGCTCAGAGCCAATATTCCTCACCAAAAAAATAAATAAATAATTACTGAGATAAAAAGTAGTTTGAAAATCACTGTTTTCAAAAGTCTGTTGCATAATTTAATTATATATCCTTATAATTAGAATTAAAATGTCTTTGGGAAGGTTAGGAGAATTGGACAAGAAGGAAGGTATCACATTATAAATTATTTGCTTTACAAATAATGTAAATCCAAGCAAGGAATGGGGAGTTTTGTGAAGAGAGACAAAGAAATATAATTTTGGAACATGTGACATTGTAGAGTCAGGCAGACCAAGGAGATTCACACTCAGAAATCTGTTAGTAGCCAAAGAGTAGTAGGAAGGAGTTAAATTCTCAGGAGTTGAGCATGAGAATGAATAACATAATGATAAAGATGCAGTATAGACAAAATTTACTTTAAAATTATGCCTTGAGTTAGTTGCTTTCTTATATTTTCTGAAATGATGTGGCTCTGTGTGAAAAACACAGGATTCTAACCCATGACTGGGTCCATCACTAGATCTATTCAGCCACCAAAGGGTACGTGTATGTTATAGAATATATAACTGCACTCATGTGCAACTTAAAGGAGATCATGGCTGGGTGCCTGGGTCGAAATCAACTGATCAACTATCTGAATGCTGTGATAGTCAGCTGGAGCTGCTGTAAAACCATGCCAGAGACTGGGCGGCTTAAACAACAGATGATCATTTCTCACAGTTCTGGAGGCTGGGAACTCTGAGATGAATCCGTCATCATGGTCAAGGTCTAGTGAGGGCTCTCTTTGTGGTTTGCAGATGGCTGCCTTCTTGTTATATCCTAGTGACAGAGAGATTACAAGAGAGAGCAAATTCTCTGCTATCTTCTTATAAAGACACTAATCCCATCATGGAAGCTCTATGTCATGATCTATTTACCTCCTGTGGTGACTTTGTTTAACCAACGTTTGTTAAGTAGAGCCCTGGGGTGTTGGATGGCAAGCCAAGGTTCAGTAAAAGACCACAAAGGAATTGAAGTAAAGAAGCTTATTACTCACAGGTCCTGGAGGAGGTACGCAGCAAAACTGGAGAAGCCATTTGGGGACATCAAGGAAGGGTACAGCCAGAAAGAGAGCACAGTAGGACCTGGAGCACATGCCCTTTTAGGGTCCGCAGGTGGAGAGTATTGGAGTTTCTGGGCTAAGGCCAGATTGGTCAATTCAAACCAAAAAGAGTGAGATTTTAGTAAGC
This sequence comes from Equus quagga, assembly GCF_021613505.1. Taxonomy (NCBI): domain Eukaryota; kingdom Metazoa; phylum Chordata; class Mammalia; order Perissodactyla; family Equidae; genus Equus; species Equus quagga. The sequence goes on from NC_060268.1 coordinate 138,378,226, forward strand.
TTCACATGAGTCTTATGTAAGGGATGCACAAGGGAAGGGCCTGGAAGGTGGGGGAGAATACTTAGCACAATCCTGGGCGGTGGAGTCATATCAGGAATATACACTTTTATGTGACGATGTGGGTTGTTATCTGGGTCATGAGCTCACAGGAGGGGCTAGTGTCAGTTCAAGCCCACACAAAATGGATGCCCAGGCAATAATATTATGGAATTTAGCTAACTTTTAACACTTCAAAGGCCTCATTTCCAAATACCATCTCATGGGGGTTAGGACTTCAACAGATGAACTCTTAGGGAAACACAGTTCAGTCCTTAGCAAGTGCTTATTATGTGAAACAGATGCTGTTAAAAAGCAAAATTCAACTGAGTAAATTTTAAAGATCTTACTGATTTTATTCAATGGTTCATGAATGTGGCAGCATCCAATCTAGTAGATAGAAAGGAGATTCAAGGAGCTGTTCAAAATGAAAGACTTTTATGGGCAGAGGGAGGGCAAGGAATTTATACTAGGCAAAAAAGCAGGTTGGTTATCGTAAAGTTACTTTCCTTATAGGGGATGGCAGGGGTCCGTCAGGAAGATTACCTAACTAATGCTGCTCAGGCCATTCCTGCTGGACTGGTCTAAGATTCCATTTCAGGGAGAGCCCAGACTGCAATTAAGTCTCAGTTTGATGATGTAGGGTTTAGCATAAGAGACTCTATTTTGGGCCTGTTGTCTTGTTTTTAACAATACAGACGAAATACTGTATTTTTCTCATTGGCTTTTTTGAAGACTGAAGAGCGATTCATTCTTTATATTTCTCATTAGGAAACGTTGAGGGATTTTTGAGGGACAAAAAGGAGAGAAGTCCAAGAACACATACCCAAAGTGTTCATGGCAGAAAATGTTCCTAGTCATGGTCTAATCACCATAGCAAGAGTCAATGGTGTTCTTAAATTTTATGAAAAATGAAAGAAAGAAAAAGAAATCCACTGACTAATGATTTGCTGGTTTTCCTTTCATAAGAAAAACAGTAAGTCCCTGAAGATGAAAGTTTTATACTTTGCATATTAGGTATTGAAGTAGTAAATATCAGAGGAACAAAGTTGAGAAAACTTCCAGGAACTCTCTTATTTGACATAAAATAAAGTAAGTCATGTTATATCTCTGCATCACAAAGTTATCATACGCAGTGAAGGATAGTAATGCCGTCTGTTTGGCATGTATATCCTAGGCATAACAAGCATGCTATGCAAAGTTTCTGTATACCTCCAAAACAACCAAGTCAGTTTCCCCAAATATATCACTTTATCCAGGAGTGAATCCTCTCTACTCCAGCTTAGTTTTCTTTTTATAGAATTGCACGTTGGTGTGGTATAAAAAAGAAATTCTCCCTCACCCAGGGCATCCAAGTTCTGACAATTGCTCTGAATGATTATGAAGTGTTTGGAACTCCAGGTGTTAAACTTTGCACCTGGAATGATGTGATCAAATAGAAAAAAGACTCGTATGACACCAAATCTATGCTCTTACTCACTACCCTGTGTAGCCTAATTAATAAAAAGGGGATATTTGATTTTTGACTTGGTAGGTTAACTGAAGAATTTTATCTTCCAAGCAGGAAAAGAGAGTTAATATCTTCTGATGGAATATTTATTGTGATGGCTAATCTTAAGTGTCAATTTGTTTGTGCTAAGGGATGCTCAGATAGCTGATAGAGTGGTATTTCTGTTTATGTTTGTGAAGGCATCTCTGGAAGAGATTAGCGTTTGAATTAGACATTATCTAATCCTTTGAGGGCCTGAGTAGAACAAAAAGCCAGAAGAAGGGTGAATTCTTTCTCATTGCTTAAGCTCAGTCATTCATCTTCTCCTGCTCTTAGACATCAGTCTTCATAGTTTTTGGCCTTTTGGACTTAGACTGAGCCTTACACCATCACTCCCCCCCCCCCCCCCCCCCCACCCCGCCAAGTTCACAGGCCTTCAGACTCAGCCTGAATCACACCATCAGCTTTCCTGGTTCTCTAGCTTGCAGAGAGATGGCAGATGGTGAACTTCTTAGCCTCCATACCCATGTAAGTCAATTTTATAATAAAACTCCTCTCACACATGTCTCTATATATCCTATTGATTCTGTTTCTCTGGAGAACACTGACTCATACACTTATGGAGTTTAAGGTAATTGAGTTATGAGAAGAAATTTTCCCAATTATTTTTCAAAGCCCTCTGATTACAGTCTGAATCTTAAAATATAGATTCCAAAACCTCCAGTTCATCTCCTGCTGAGTTTCCCATCTTGCCTTTCTCCTGTCTTTCAGGGTATGGATTCCTGTGCAGTGTTGAGTGGTTCTGAATGATGGACAAGGAACGAAAAGAAGACCTGAGTTCTTTTCTTTTTTTTTTTTTTTGAGTGCAAGGATGCCTCTCATTAACAAGCATTGCACATAAACACACACACACACTATTTTTTAGAGAGCATACTCAATTATTTTATATACTTTGCTGCTATCAATAGGTCTGGTAGAGTTTACTGAGTTAAATCATTACTTACTACCATCGCATAGTGTTTATTAGAATTCTAGAGTTTTGAAAATGTATGGGAAAACATTGCTGGTCTTAAAATCATAAGCATGGTTGATGAATGTCAGAGATTATAGAGTTGGGTACAAAAAAACACATCCATTCGCTTTTCCACTTTTCATTCCATACCAGAACTAACTACTTTCTTTTAGTTTAGTTTTATTCTAAATCAAAACCAGATTTTTCATTTTGAGCTCATGGTTTTTCCAATGGACTTTTGGGAATTAGAGCAAGGTCAAAGAACATAATTGGGAGGACAGGACCACCTTTCATAAAGCACGCTCTCATGCTGATCAATAACTCAACAATTTCTCTCAGTGTTTAATAAAATAGAAAATTGTTTGCTTTCTTATTTTCAGTCACTCCCTTATAGGATGTGAGGTACACGAAGGTGGGAATTGTCTCTCTTGTTCCTCGCTGCATCCTCAGAACCTAGGAGAGAGCAGGGATCATATTACATTCTTAATACCTATTAATGATTGATTGACAGTCTGACAGGATCTGTGCAGGATAGACTAATGTAAGGTCTTGGGGAAGGTGTGAGTAGTTTTGTACTGACAGAGGTGAGTAGGCAGGGCCTAGCTTTCTGGATGAATCATAGTGGTATAGCTTGAGCAGTACTCTGTAGAAGATGTACACGCCGTTTGTCATTGCTTTTCTCTGCAACTGGGATAAAACTAGCAAAAATAGAATTAGAATAAAACCTATTTTTTAAACATTTAATCAAATAATGAAACTAGATAATGTTCATCAGTAGGCACTGATAGCACAAAAAAGTGAAACAACCAGATAATATTTACCTCTTGACTGCTGCACACACCACCAGTATGACACAGTATATCAAAAAGAAAAAAAGGAGAAAAATGACCTGAAACAAACAGACCAAGTCTATAAATCTAACTACCAGTTTAGAGAAAATGCAAGGATGGGAGAACGTATACAATGATACCCCACGGGGATATAATTAGCAAAATCCAGACTGTGGGGAGACTTCAGAAAAAAGGATCCAGTATCTTTAATAAAAAAGTTAAATCGGAAAAAAAGAGAGACAGAAACGTATATGTAAAGAGCTTTAGGAGACTTAGCCAAATGTCGAGGCATGAACTTTGGACACAATTGGGAAAACATTTGAACTCTGACAGCATATCTGATAGTATTAATTACTTATATTTTATTTTTAGCTTTAAAATATTATTAAAATTATATTTTTTAAAAGAATCTTGTCCTTTAAAAATAGGCACATAAATATTCAAAGATCAAGTGTTATGATTTGTAGAATTTACTTCAAAGCAATCAGGTTTAGAAGCATAAAACGAGATTGTCTATGAATTTTTGTGATAGCTTAATAATGACGATATGGCGGTTCATTGTCCTATTTACTTTAGTTTTGTTTGTGTTTGAAGTTTTTCCATTAGGCAGAAAAATAATATTAAAACTATGACTGTCAGCATTATCTTCAGGGGGAAAGCTTATTAGGAGCCTAGCTGTGTAAGAAACAGTCATAAGTAGACGTTTAACTTCTGGAATTCATGAATAATGATTTTGGAATTGGGCAAAGTTTTTTTATTATTAAAATAAATAACTCCTGTGGAGATTTTCGTGTGTTGCCAGAAAATTGAAATTAAATAAATCTAAACCTTTGCGTCCAGCGCCCAGTTTACAGAGAATGCAGCGGGCCGGTGAACATGTTAAATAACACCCTGAGGATGCAACCAGCAAAATCCACAATGAAGGAAATTGAGAGTACAATTGATGAAGTATTTTTCAAATACAAGTTAATAAACAAAATTCTTGGGTTGGGGGAAGACACAGCAATCAAATGCAACATGTAAATATTGTTTAATCAATTCAGATACTATTGTCATCTCTGGCAAAAAGACAAATATAAGGAAGAAAATAGTGGACACTGTTGCTTTCATTCTGACTATGACCATTCTGACTCTCAATTGTCTCATTTTTTCCCCAGAGACATATTTAAAATCAATTCTTTATCTACTAAGCATTCTAAAGACATCAGAGATCCTAGTAAATGTCACTATTCAATCACTAGTTAAACATTCTCAGATTGGACAAAAAGAAAACTTGTCTTATAGGTTGTCTGCAAGAGAAAGGTGAAAACAGAATCAAAGAGGAAGTTTCACAATACAGAAAATATATAAGGTGAACACAATAACAAGTCATTCAATCATCAAACAATCAAGAAAGTGATAAAGTATGATGTAGCAAAAATATCTGAGGATAAAAATAGCACTTGACACAACATATGGAAAATGAAGAATAATATTGCATTATAATAAAAAAGCAAGTGATATACTAAGATAAAATAATAAACAATAATGTGTCTCACATGATCTTAAATTGCCACCCTACAGATGACTAATAAGTTTCAAGGAGAAAAAAATAGTAACTACAAAGGTGAGAAATCAAACAGGTAATCAAAAAGAAAGTCATCAAAGAAGCACAGATAGACGTTGAGTACACCGCCCCCCACCCATGTGATATCCTAACAAAGATGGAGACAACTCCTATAAGGTACGTGGGCTGGAAATGCTGTTGTTATGCAACCTTCCCAAGGACTTCCCAGTATGTGGAGGGCGGGGAAAGACCAAAGAAAAAGGCAGATCACTCCACATTAGTAGGTGCAAGTTTAATAAGCAAGGGAAATTACTTAAAAGGCTTGTCTTGGGTGACCAAAAGAAAGGCGATTTCCACGCTCACCCTCCAAATCTTAAAAATTTATATAAAGGCCTTAACTGGGTTCAGTCATGTGCTCAGTACAGGTGGTCTCATCACCATGTTACTATCTCAAGGCTGTATCCTTGGGGCAGCTTTTGGGAGTGGGGAAGGCAAGCAGAGCGCACATTTCAAAGACAGGAGAGGGCTTGGGGAGCCTCCCAATTGCCCAGGTCCAGCTCACAGGTCAGTTGGTGATCATGTCTTCTTGATGACCCTCCCCAACAAATGCATCTGATCCTCATTCTGAGAAAGCATTAGACAGACCCAAAATAGATTGTATTCTTTAAATATATCAATAATACAGGAAAGAAAAAGGCTGTAAATCCTTACAGATTAAGACAGACAAAGGAAACACGACAATTAGATGCAGGATCTCATGTGTTGGTTCACAAATTGGCCCCGTACCAATTGGAGGGCAAGGAGAGACCAAAGAAAGAGGCAAAGTACTCCAGATTGGGCGAGGTGGTAGGTTTAGCAAGCAAGGGAACTTACATACCAGTCTTGTCTTGTGTGGCTGTAAGAGCAGATGTGCCCACCAGAATCTAAAAGTTTATAGAGAGGCCTTAACTGGATCCACTCACATATACCACCCAGATGGTTTCAACAGCACACTGCAAACTTGCAACAGCTCCCACTGTGGGAATGGCGGGCAGAACACACATTCCAAGGATGGGGAGGGGGTAAGGAAGGTATGATTGCCCAGGTACAGCTCAAGGGTCAACAGGCAGTCATGTCCTCTTGATGACTTCTTCCAACATCACGTACTAGAGGAAAACAAATACTATGGAGTGCATTGAGTCGGTGACAAAATTGAAATATGAATGACATATTAGATAAAATATTGTCTTTGGGAAAATGTCTGTTCATATCCTCCGCCCATTCTTTGATCAGGTTGTTTGGTTTTTTTGTTGAGTTGTATGAGTTCTTTATATATTTTGGAGATCACCCCCTTATCTGATAAATGATTTGCAAATATTTTCTCCCAGTTGCTGGATTGTCTTACAATTCTTGCCATATTCATAATTTGTGCTTTCTGTTTACTCACCCTTTTTTGTCTACCTTTTCCTTCTTTCCTGATTTTTCTTCAATTTTCTTTTCTGCATATGCTTCCCTTCTCCTTTCTACATTTCTCATTATAAACTGTAAAATATGCTATTGAGTGGTTATTTTTTTAAATCGTACATGCATAACTATAAATTTTTATTACAATGTGGAAAGTAATTCACTACTTTTGTCATCATCAGAAACACAACCTAGATATCACTGAGTTTTAACTGTCAGGGAAAAACCTCTTTCATGCCAGCTCCTATTTTGTCCTTTTTCACTATAGCTTTAGTTTTAAAGCTTTTTTTTTTAAAAAAAAAAAATTTGCTTAACACTTAATATCTTCATGTTTCTTGGAATTTGAGTGTTCAAGCTTCATTTTAACTGGGAATATTTTTGTTCTATTGCTTCTTTCCTCTCCTATAGTCCTGCCTCTCTTTCTCCTGTATGGTGTGAGATCCTTCCATTCTCTCCAAGAGGCCTCACTCGGTTCTGAACCAGCTCTCTTAAAGGCATTTTAAAAAATGATGCCCTTAGGTAACGTTGGAGATAGTGTAGAATCAGTCACAAGCCTAGTGGGTAACTTGACTTAGTTCTGTTATATCTTTATACTCTATGGACCCCTAGTTATAGTTTAAAACAGAGATTTGGTTTCAGGATCCTTCCAGGAATTGGAAAGCTTCACTTCTTTCCTGAATTTAGCTAGTGAGCCAGGCTTGCCCCTCCATCCTCAGAAGCACTCTTCGTGCTTGTAACCTGGTAGAAGCCAAATTCCCAGCTGCCACTGGCTGGCGCCAGACTATGAGCCCACTAGGTCAATGGTTGTAGCTTGAATTATCTCTTGTCACTTTTGTGTCTGTGTGTGTGTGTCTTTTTGTTTTTTTTTTTTTAGGAAGATTAGCCCTGAGCTAACATCTGCTGCCAATTCTTCTTTTTTTGCTGAGGAAGACTGGCCCTAAGCTAACCCTATGCCCATCTTCCTCTACTTTATGTGTGGGATGCCTGCGACAGCAAGGCTTGACAAGTGGTGCATAGCTCTGCACCTGGGATCTGAACTGGCGAATTCTGGGCCACCAAAGCAGAATTTGCAAACTTAACTGCTGCGCCACCCGGCCAGCCCCTCTTGTCACTTTTATATATGTTTAGTGTCTTTTTTTATGTGGATACAGCTATGCCATTTTCATATTATATAAATTCACCGTTATAATTACTACTTATACTGACATGATCTCTTGAGTTTCTCTGTTCTATTTTATTTTTAAATTTTTTATTATTTTTTTTCTGAGGAAGATTTGCCCTGAGCTAACATCCATGCCAATCTTCCTCTATTTTTCAGTATGTAGCCCACCAACACAGCATGGCCACTAACAGAGTGGTGTAGGTCTGCGACTGGTAACTGAACCCAGGCCACTGAAGCAGAGTGTGCTAAACTTAAGCACTAGGCTACCAGGGCTGGCCCCCTCTGTTCTTGTTAGATCTTGGCTACTTCCTTATCTTCTGGGTCTTGGTTTATAACCATTGTTTGCAACACCACAAGTATACTTTGTGCCCCTCAAATTAGCTTTTAAGGCTAATACATTCTTCTTGGTTCTGGTAAACAGAAATAATTTATTGATTCACTAATTCTTGCCTCTCAGATGGTGAGAGTCCTTTGACAGGTCAAGACTAGAGCTTTCAATTCTTCAGTTGTTTTAGCTGAACTTTATTTAACTTTCAATTGGGTCTGTTATTCTTATGAACAGCATATTCCCTAAAGTCTTTTGAAAAGGGCAATGAAAGTCTTCTGCATGTAAAAGAGTTATCATCTTATAATTTTTTTCTTCCAGAATGATTGAACTGAAATTTATTTGGCAGTGCAAGTATAATGGCCAATTATTCTGAGCAATTATCTTTTATTTTCTTTCATCTTTAGAGTCTACATCATCGTGTGGCAAGAATAGTCATTTAATTTGTTTATTTGGGTTTTTTTGCGGCAAAATGGTTGTATTTCTCATTTTTTCCCCTTTGTTCACTGATGCCCTCATATTTAAATGCTTGTTAATAGTTTGAGATTTTCCTGAGGGTTTTTTTGGACATAGTTAATGGTACTTCTTATCCATTGCTGTTAAAATGTAGGGAAGTTAATGAAAGAATCTATTGACACAAAGGACCCCAAGTGTGTGGATTGGTTGCTTAAATTAACTAAATAAAACATTGCTGAAATGATGATTTTGAAGGAACTAGATAGAGAATTTGAGAGTTTGGATTGAGAACTTGAGCAAAGTGAAATGAGAGTTCTTAGAGTGCAGTTATGGGAGTAGGGGAATTTCATAGTGCTGAGATTCAGTGGAAGTTAGTGAAAGCTAAGGGAAAGATGATGAAAACGGGGAAGGCAAGCACCGGGTTCATCTGGGCACTATTAAGAGGTGGATAATTTCCCTCGCAGTTTTGCCAGAGTTTGCCTAGTTGGGATTGTAATTTCACATGGTTTGGGGTCTTATTTATGATGATCTGTGTGGCTTTTTTAAAAAATGGAAATTTTTCTCATAATTTGCATAAGATTTGAAGTTCTCAGTGTAGCAGTAACGATAACATACTTACTGTCATTGAGCATTTACTATGTGCAATCCATACTACCCCATGAAATAGGTGCTCTGAGCAAAACAGCTAGCAAGTGGCAGGGCCAGCATTCAATCCTAGGGCTGTGAGCAAATACTGTTTCCTCATTCTATGATGCCCTTTCTATAAGAACTCTACTCATTACGGTGGTATACTCTGTCACTTTGTTTGAGCTCTGTGACTGTGCTTATCCAGACACAGCAATTTGGGTCTTGGTTGGACACCTGAGAATGTGGAATTGATGCTTGGTGGCACTGGAGTGGGGAGAACATGCAGATTTAAGATCTAGAAAAGCCATTTCCTATCGTATACTTGGAGAACCAGAAAGAATGAGTGACTCTTGAGAAGGGAGGAGTTGTTCTTCGTACTGTCCTGGATAAGTCTCCCTTATCATGGAAGTAATTTATCCCGATAGGCTGCCTGTAAGCCTCCTTCGAAGGATTCCTGCCTCCAGGCAAAGAGATGCTGCCAGAGTGGCTGCAGCTAAGAGTGCCAGTTCCAGAGGAAGAGCCAGCCCCCAGAGAGGAGTCCGACACCAGATGGACTGTCCAGGGAATGGGACCTGAATCTGACTGACAGACAGGAGTCAAAGCCTGCCAAGGAAGAAATAACATCGTACTGGCTGATTTGAGATGTCAGAAGTTTAGGCCCTGGGGAAATCCTATCAGCACATCTCTGAGGAATGCTTTACTAGTTTAGATATTTAACAAGAGTGGGAAAGTTCTCTTTGAGATGAAGATGATGCATAGAAAATGCACCTTGAAGTCCATCTCTAAGATTTGTCCAACTTCAGCCCAGTTCAGCTGTCTGTGACTCTGATTATGGTGAGAGGATTAGGATTAAAAAATCAAAGGGGTATTTTATGCAACTCTTCATAAGATATCTGGCCATAAACAGCCACCATGTGATAATTTAAAAAAATTAATTATTAAGATTATTGTAGCAACACAAAAGCAACAAAGAAGAGAATGGACAAATTTTGCCAGGGACACTATGCAGTCTGACGTCTTGTTTGATCTCTGGTCTCATGTTTGTAGGGTGTCATCCTATTAAGTCCGTGAATATTTTATTTTGCTTAGAGAAAATGAGGGAAGAATATTTTTAAAATATTTTTACTGTGAAATAGAGCAGAAATACAGAAAAGTACATAAAAGAAATCTAAATTTTAATAAAAAGTCATAAAGGTCAAGAAAAATAACATTTCCAACATTCCACAAACCTACAGTAAATACCCCTTCCACACCATAGGATAATCACTATCTTAAAGTTGCCTTTCTTTTTAGTTTTAGTAATTATGTATGCACTCTAAAATAAACAGTTTTGCTTTTTAAAAATTTTATATGAAGGTAAAACACATTTAAACGGGATATCTTCTGTTATATCTTCTTTCTTTCACACAATATTGCTTGTAGGAGTTGAGAAAGGCATATTAATATAATGTTTATTATTTATCAGGTTATCGTACTGGGACTTCAAACCAGAGTGTGGAGTGGAAAAGCCAAGCTATCATCTGAGGTATAAATTTATGGAAAGATTTTTTTCATAGTGGGGGTAAGGAACTCTGCATTACACATCTCAGTTTTGCAAGCTGTGGTAATTACCGTTACAAAGTTGAACACTCTAGAAGAATCCATATTTATGAATACATTGTTGGATACCTTGTCTCCCATACGGCAAGGTAATGGATGTTCAGTCCCAAGATTGGAGTCAATTTTTTTGTTTTAGATCCCAGAGAAGATCCCTCATTTACACCTCCTCCTTTGTGCTGTTTAACTGGTATGTGCACTTCTGTGTTTCTGTAAAAAACTTCCTTGAACAGGGTACCGGATGGTTTGGATGGAGGTCCCCTATATCAGATTTACCAACAGTTCTTTCAGAAGCTACTAAAAAATACTAGAAAAATGTTGCATACGTGAAGCTTGCATACACAACCTAAGTTTCTCCTGACCGCTCCAGTTTATGAATATTAAGAGTCACAGCTTTAGTAATAGTTTAAGTCATCGAACACTCTCCTGTATTTTTCTCTTTTTTTGAGGAAGATTAGCCCTGAGCTAACTGCTGCCAATTCTCCTCTTTTTGCTGAGGAAGGCTGGCTCTGAGCTAGCATCCGTGCCCATCTTCCTCTACTTTATATGTGGGACGCCTACCACAGCATGGTGTGCCAAGCGGTGTCATGTCTGCACCTGGGATCCGAACCGGTGAACCCCGGGCTGCTGAAGTGGAATGTGCGCATTTAACCGCTGTGCCACCAGGCCGGCCCCTCACCTGTATTTTTAATGCAAGATTTCAGTCCATTTTAAGGTCACCTCCAGCTATTTCTGGGAAGTATCCTCAGGTATTTCCTGAGGGGTCTTACATTCTCACAGACAGCTGTTTCTCTACTAAGCAATAGCCCTGTGCCATTGTCTCCTGGCCGACATGCACCCATCACTGCTTTGTTCATTGGACAGCAATATCTTCTTAGAGAGCAGAGGAAGCATCTTCCTTAGGATAACAAACTCTACGGTGTTCTGTTGCAAAGTGAAACCCAGCCCTCTTTTTGTTTTGCTTAGTACTAGTTGGTAACCATCGTTCCTTCTCCTCTTCCTTTTTCTCCTCCTCATCATTTTATGACTTCTTTACCCTTAAAGCTTTACAGAATTTTTAGTGAATAAGCTCTTTCAATTTTTATTAACAGATTTACTGTCATTTTTAGGACTAAGAAATGAACCAATTAGGGGCTTATCTATTCTGCGAGACAAATATTAGTGACGAAGACAAACCCGTACTCAAAACTGACCCTTTCCCTGAAGACTAAGACTTTCTTATTTAATTAAATAAGAAGTGTTCTTTCCTGAGCCTTCGCGCATTTTCAGAAGACTCCTTAGTCTTCATGCCCTGCATCAGTTTGACAAATGCTCTAGATGTGTCTTAACCCAATGGATGCAGGACAAGCTCAAACTGAGTGCCCCCTGTACAAACATTTGCTATGGCTATAACTACGAGTCCACTACTGGGATTCAGGAGAGATTCTATAGCATAAGTTGCCGTGGCTACCAGCAAGCTCTTTCATTTATTTTCCTTCTGTTTGTGTGAGTTGAGTTCTAGCTTTATTAAAATAGGGCAAAAAATAGGGTGAGAAGCAAACTAAGTGGTTTACTGCTCTGACATAATACATAGTTGAAGAGGCCAAGTAGTCAATATGAATAAAACATTCTGTATTCATAATAACACTGATCCAATAATATTGGTATTAGAAATTATGCTGTTATTCGAGTACAAATTTTGCTTCTAGCAATATATATATCGGGAAGTATGGTACAGTGGAAATGAGCACTGGGTTTGGAGTGCAGATCCTTGGTTTTGAGTCCCACCTCCGCCATTGCCTCCCTGTATCACCACGTGCTGCTCATTTCTCCTCTCTTGGCCTAAGTTCCCAACTATCACAAAGTGGGAGTTTGATGTAAGTGATGGTTTGCGCTCTATAGTCCTCATGTTGTATGAAACCCACTAGCTACATGCTGAGCAATTCTAATGAAAATTATATTTAGATCTGTCAGTAGAAGTAGAATACAGAAATATTTGCCTTTCAATGACCATTTAAAGTACTTGGCCTACATAAGAGGAAGTTGGTTTTTCCCAGAAAAGTTGAACTTTTGAAAATCACATGGTATATGTTGAAGAATATTAGACATTAGTACATTATAGCTTTTGATCAATACAACCAACATGCATTTCTTCATACTATAAAATTTATAAAGAGAAGACCAAAAGTGGCTCTTTCAATTCAGGTACAAAGCTGAAGTTCATATCAAAGAGTTTGCTTTCCTTATGCATTTGTTAAGCCAACACCAATGTATCGACATGGAGGAATCTTGAAAGAACGTGAAGAAAACAATGAGGGCAGAGTAGCATTCTTTGGCTTATTATTAATAAACAGCCAGCTTTATTTGGTGGTTATTTATAATAAAACACCTTTGAGTTTAACCTGGAATAAGTGGCTTTTAAATATGATTCTACTAGACACAGCTTTTGAAATTTTAACTGTTGTCTTGGAATTAACGTGTCAGCAACGCTAAATGAGTTTTTCTAATGCTCAGAGGTCCTGAGGAGCTGACTAGCAGAATGCCAAGCATTTTAAGTTGTGTAATTCAATTCCATTGGTCTGATTGCTCCTGCTCTGCTAAGATAAGTACCTGATCTAGATGACGTACGACAATTTATTGCTGACTTCCTGAACTGAGAAAATGAAAGCAATTCCCTAGAAGAATCCAGTAAAAATAGCGATGATTTTAAATTAACCTTGAGATAGCTGAGTTTAATAATGGAATGGTGTAATTGCTAGCCAAATTTCAACTCATGTTTCACTGGCTCTGAAACCATTAAAGGTAGTTGTGATAAAAAAAATTATCACAAATGTAGGCGTGTATGGAGAAAATTGGCTTTTTATTGGATCCTTGTAATAATTTACCATCTTATACATAGGTCTATTGAGAAAGAAAAACTTTTGTTTTATGCTTCCTTAAAAATGTATTTCTGAATTTAGGGCATTATCCTGAGCCTTCTCCTCTGTTCCTGAAGTTTTATGGCTTACTGCATGAAATTTAGAATCTTCTAGCTTATGTTATGTCACTTACTAGCTCTGTGATGTTGGCAAAGTTATCTAACTTTTTTATGCCTCATTTTCCTCCTCTGCTAAATAAAAAATGAGTACATTTGAGGATTAAACAAATTAATGTTTGTAAAGCACTTAGTATAGAGCCTGGAAAATGAAAAATGGTAAAAATTTATTGTTATCATCACCAAGTTTTCCTTATGTAAAATCTCCCAACTAAATCTTCCACAGACACTCGTTCTCTTCCTTTTAAAACATACATTTAAAAAATCTATCCCACTCAGTTTGGCTGATGGCAATGTGAGCCTCACAATTCGGGAGTCATTAGTATTTCCTGCCTTTTCCCAAATCTTTGCCTCTTGCTTCAATAACTAATTAAATAAACAAATATTGCTTATATTAATTTTTAAATCTACACTATTTCTTTCTTTCCGTCTTTATTTCCACAGTTATGATTCAGATTCCCATCATTACATAGTCACATTTTTCTAAAACTTCCTGATTTATCTACTGGCCTCCTCTCTTATCCCTTCAAATTATTCTCCATTAAATTTCTGGAGACATTTACCAAAATTGGAAATGTGATCCCCTCACTTCTCTGCTTGAAATTCTCCAATAATCTCCCTTTATTTATAAACCATAGTCCATGTTCCTCAGGATGATTCATAGCCTAGTTTTCTACAATGGCACTATAACGGAAATGATAGGGAACTATTTTTAGTTCCATGAACACTTCACATTCATCCATGCCTCTGTACCACTGCTGCTTTTTCCTGATATGGTTTTCCTCTTCTTTTATCCTGCAAATGCATCTTATCCATCAATACCTTGTTCCAAAGATACTTCCTCTGTGCTATAGCAATACCACCAAACAGATTTAAAGATTAATCGGTCATTCTTAGGTTTGATTTATGTTTTCCATGTTATCCCTATTCTTCCCTTATGTTATACTTTAATATTTATTTACAAATCTGGCTTTCTTAATGTCAAAGAAAAAATTATTCTGACGCTTGTTAAAGTGGTAATGAAGACTTTGAGAATATTGCGTAGGGGACAGAGATAAGGCTCAACTCTGAAGATGGCAACACTGCTGGGAATTTATAGCCTCAAGGGAAGGAAAATTCTTGCTAAACTCACTTTACAAGATTCTCGCTGAAGGCAGGCCATCGTGATCAGTTATCAAGAGTGAAAGATGAAGAATTTGACCAGATATTGAGAGTGTTCAGATATCAATGGTAGGGAGATTCTTGCTAAACTGACCCAGCTGGATTCTTCCTAAAACTGGGATAGACAGGTCAAAGGACAGGATGGGGGCAGAGATTGAGTCCTCTTCATAAAGAAGGCTCAGAGCAGCCTGTTTAAAGTTTGGTTACAGAGAAAGTCTGTCAGTATCAGACCGAGATTTCCTCTAAGGATAGAGTCTGTCCTTCATCTCTTCATAATTACACACTCAACACAGTGCTTGGTAAACTATAGGTGCCTAATAAATATGTGTTCAATGGACTGAACCTTTTTCAAGTAAGGTCAACATTTGAGATTTCAGCTATTTTGAAGGTCAATAGAGGAGTTCAGAGGATCTGTAACATAAGTGAATGCATTCCAATTATATATCAGGTTGACCTTAAGCTTAATGCCATGTCACAATCTTAGAATTGATAGCTTCTGCTTGCTCTTCTCATTTGTTCTTGACCAGGTGTGGCCCTAAAAGAAGCGACTCTTGTACAGTGCACCACATTCTAGACTGACTGCACATTTATGTCTTGTTCTATCATCATGTAAGAAATTTGTGAGCTTGAAGCCATAGTTAGATTGATGTTAACTTTTCTATCTGGTTCTCCCCAAGAGTTTCATTATTGCCCATTGTATTTGATATAACTTTCCAAACATTAAATACTAATAATTTCCTTTTCTACTAGATAATTTTGCTCCAAGGATTAAGACAGTAATTCAGAAACTTCTATTTTTAACTTTGAGTGAAAAAGTTTTTTGACTGAAGTCTTACCTAAGTGTGCAAATTTTAAGTGTACAGCTAAAGTAGTTTTACATATGCATATACCTGTGTAAATACCATCCAGATTAAAGAATAGAAACATTTCATCACTACAGCCTGCTTCCCCGTTCTTTATTGTCAGGCGACATCATCACCCCTAAACACACCACGTTTTCAGCTACTATTTTGACCACTATCACAACAGATTAGTATTTCCTGTTCTAGAAATCCATATTAATGTAGCAATATAGTATGATTTCATTTTGAATCTGGCTTCTTTCATTCAATATTATATATGTGAGATGCATTCATTTTATTGGAAGTAGCAATAGTTTGGTTGCTTTTTTTTCCCCCAGTAAGAATGTCTTGAATAGCCTAACTCGTGCATAATGACTCTTATTTTAGTCCTTTCTTTTTCATATGATTGAAGACTTATGGCTTAGAATGAGTGATAGCTTCTAGGAAACATGGCAACAGATATAGAAAGGAGAAGAATAGTGTTAGAAATTTTTTGTTGAGATCTAGGTTTCTATGGAGTCTGCTGATGGTAAATTTGGCATATTAGACTTTTCGGAATAAGGTGTTCTAGTCTGACCTATTAAGTTTCTTTCTTTTTTCTTCTCTTTATAAAATAGACTTTAGAATTAGTAGTTTGGCCCTGATAGGGGCCATGTTGGAAATTCCTAATGTATTTGAAACACATAAAATGGCTCCTGTTTAATTTTACCCTAACCCAGTACTTTCAGGACCAAAATTTCTTTTGGTTTTCTTGGTGGTGTTGTATTTCCTAAAAGAATGCCCAAGATTGGTTGTTTCCTGTGTCTGGCTTTTACGAAATTGCTGCTATGTATATTTTGTATACATTTTTGGGTGGATACAAACATTCATTTCTTTTTGAGTATATGCCTAGGACAGAATTTCTCAGTCATAAGACATAATATGTTTATCTTTGGTAGTAGTATATTTCAGTTCATTTTCTTGCCTTATTATACCAGCTCGGGCCTTCAGTACAATGTTCAATAGATGTGGTGATCTTATTTCCAGTCTCAGAGAAAAATGTGCAATATTTGACCATTAAAAATGTTGTTGTTTTATTTTTTTGTAGATAAAATTTATTGGGTTAAGGAAGATTTTTTGTCTCCCTTGGCTAGTTTTCTTAGTCTGTTTATCACAAACAGGTATTTAATTTTATGAAATACTTCTTGTGTATCTCTTCCACTGATGTTAGAAAATTTTTGTACTTTATTCTTTTAATTCTGTGCATTGCATTTATTTATTTTTAAATATTAAATCCCGTTTTCATTTTTGAAGTAAACCTAACCAGACTTGAAGTATTATGCTTTCTATAATTTGCTGGATTCAATTTGCTAATATATTGTTTATGATTGTTACATCTGATTTCATTAATGTGGTTATTCTCTGATTTTCCTTTCTTGTAAAAAATGAGGTTAATTTGGTGTTCCCTTCTTGTAAGAAAAAATTATGTTTATTCTGGCTTTTTAAATCAAGCTGGTAAATAGTCTTCCTTTTTCTGTTCCCTGGAAGCTTTAGTATAGGATTAGTATCATTTCTCCCTTAAATGTTTGAAATAATTAACTATTGAGTCTTTCTCTATCTAGACCTTTTTTTTGTGGAAAGATTGTTAACATAAGACTGCTTCATTTAATGCATACAGGACATCTCATTTTCTATTTCTTCTTAGATCAGTTTTGTAATGTTTTTACAAGGAATGTGCCCAATTTTTCTAAAACAAAAAAAATTGTACAAAGTAGTTTATATTGTCCTTTTATTACTTTTTACTGTATGTAGCTCTGTATTGGTGTCCCCTTTTTAATGCTGGATATTAGATTTGGGGTCTTTTCTTTTTCATTCTGTGTCAAACTTGCTAGAGATTATAAATTTTATAATTAATCCAAAGTAAAATATGTTGGCTTTGTTGATTTTTATTGTATTTCTGTTTCATTAATTTTGAATCCTACTTATTATCTTTTTTATAATATCTTTGATTTTAGTTAAACTCTTTAATGTGTCTTGAAATGACAACATAAATGCTTGATTTTAGCTGTATTTTTTCTAACATATGAATTTAACGTTATAAATGTCTCTCTAGTTTAAGCTTTAGATACTTCCTATGTAATTAATATGTACTGTATTATTATTGTATTTAAAATATTTTTAAATTTATACTTTCTTCCTGACCCATTGGCTATTTAGAAGTGTATTGCTTAAGTTTTAAGCATCTGAATCATTTCCAATTTGATATTTGTCACTGAGTTCTACTTTAATTGCACAACGATCAGAAAGTAATCTAAGCATGATTTCAGTTTTTGAAAATTTGTTGAAATAGATCCTTAACATTTTCAATTTTTGTGTAATTGCTCTATGTTCACTTAAAAGGAATATGTAATTCAAGATGGAACTAAGTAATGTAGAGAACTGGGAAGAGTGTTGTCCTCATCCTTTTAACAACAAGAAGCCACATAAATTGCAAGTTTTCAAAAGCTTTTTGAAACTGTTCAGGAGTTGAAGTCACAGAGCAACTAAATGGCCCAAGAGTCAGAAAATTCAAAAAATTTTCAAGAGAATGGTGTTCAAAGGAATAGACAACATGTAAACATTGCCTTACCTTGGGAAGATGCAACGGGACACTGACTAGAAGAGTTAAGCTAGGGTGACTAGCGACTGTGTGAACCGATGAAAAGATAGAGGCCAAGGATACACTGGTGTAAGAGTGTGAAGCCCCTGGAAATCACAGAAACTTGGAGAATCTGCTCCCTCTTTTAGGCTTTTTATCCATGAACCCAACCATGTGCTCACACAAGAGACTGCAGAGAATTTTCAGAAAGTTCTCTTTGTGATGCTGACCTGAGAAAAGAGAACAGCAGCTACCGTGGGAGGGTCATGAAACTCTATCTGGACCCTTATGCCTTATCTCCACTACAGAATAAAAGACAACCTCTGAGAGGAAGGGCAAGAACAAACCTTGTTGCAGTTAGTGGCCACCCGTTCCAGCTGGGGAAGAGGAACACTCACTCACAATATTACCGCTGGAGGAGGAGGAGGAATATGTCCTCCTTCCACAATTACAGTTGAGTGAAGGGAGGAACACTATAAGCCATGAGACCCATGGCTGCCTAAGACTGAGACTTAGCCAGACAAGACAATATCCCTCTCTCTGTCTTTCCCTCTGCCTGTATATGGGACACTGCTGGGAGAGGGACGATAGACATGAGTGTGGAAACAGATCCTCTCTGATTTGCTGTGCAAAGGGATGAGCTGGAGCTGAGAGTGGAGTAGGCGTAAGGGAAAACCTTGCAGCAAGCTTGTTCCTATCCACAAAACAGTTTTGCTGCAGGAATTTGAAGTCTGTGGTGCACTACAGGTAAGCATAGCAAACACAGTCCAACTCCTAACTAGATTAACTCAAACAACCCCCCACTCCCACACCCCAGCACTACAGGCACCTGGTAGGAGGAAAGATGTGTCCATTTCTAGGCGGGAAAGCTACTGACAGACAGTAACAAAGATGAACAATATCTTTGCTGGGCTGTTCAGTAAACTCAACACAGACAAGGGAGGAATCAGAAACTTGAGAGTAGGTCAGTAGAAATTACCTAACTAAAACACAAAATTAAAAATGAATGAGAAGAAAAGAAATGGATCATTCAAGACCTGTGGAATGATATTAAATCTTCAAACATATAAGTAATCAGAATCCCAGAAGGAGAAGAGAGTGAGTATAGGGTAGAAGAAATATTTGAAGATACAATGGTGGGAAATTTTCAAATTAATTTCAAATTAATTTTAATTTGTCAGAGAAAAAACCGCAGATCCAAGAAACTCAAAGAACACCGAGCAGGATTTTTTGAAAGGCCGTATCACATTCAAACTGCCTGAAAAGCAAGGAAAAAGGAGGAAGTTTGTTAATCTTGTTTCAATTTTTCTATTTCTTTACTATTTCTGCTTGTTCCATGTTTTACTGAGAGAGTGTGTTGAAATCTTCTACAATCCTTTTTCTTCGTTTACTTTTAGTGTTTTCCAATTTCTAAAATATATTTTGAGGCCATGTTTTTGTGTTCATAGAGACTTAAAATTACCGTATTTTTCTGGTGGATTATCCCTTTTATATTTGTTTTATATGATGAAATATTCTCCTGTATCTATTATGATTGTTGTTTTACAGTCTGCTTTGTCTAATACTAGTATAGCTAGATGAGTTTTCTTTGTTTAGTAATCGCATGGAAGATATTTTTCCATTCTTTATTTTGATGTTTTGTGTTTTCACCTTTAAAGTTTGTTTCTTATATCATATAGATTTTTTCTATTTAGTCTGAAAATCTTTGTCTTTCAAGTGGTGAAGTGATCTTTTGTGATTTAGTGTAATTTCTGATATACTTAGGTTAAAACCTATCACTGAAATATTTTTTTCTTTATTTTTCACCTTTTCTGCATTTCATTTAACCTCCTTTCTTGTTTTCTTTTGGATTGATCAATTATTTTAATATTATTAAATTAAATTCTCCCCTTAATTTGTCATGTATTCTTTTTTAAACTGTTTTAGTTTTCCTCTAAAGTTAACAACAAACGTATTTAACTTATTAAATCTAATATAAATTAGTACTTTTATCATATCTTAGATGACAAAAAGACCTTCTATTTAAAGTGCGTTTACTACGACTCCATCTATTTACCCTTGTTATCTTGTATTTAAATTCTATGTATATTTGAAACCTTGCAAGACATTTTCAATATTTTACATAGTCAGTGTCATTAGAAATACCTACATATTTATCTGTTCTCTTCTTCTTTAATTTCTGCATTTCCATGATTATTTGTGTCTACAGTTCTTTTCATTTTGCCTAAACAATTGCCTTGAGTAGATTTCTTAGTGGAAGATCACCGTCAGTGAAGTCACTTGGTATAGGCCTCTCTGCATATATCTTTATTTCAACATTACCAAAATCTTAATAATAGTTAAAAATATGTCAACAAAATAAAGACTGACTTTATGTTTCTTCCTTAACTTTGTATCTATTATTGAGATCAAATGAATGATGCTGAGGTATGAACCAGTGACACTAGCTTTTTTCCTCAGCCAAGGAGTCTAAGAATTTCATTTTATACCAGAAACAGCTCATTGGAAAGAGAAGTGGAATTTTGTCAGCAGCTCCCAAAGAAGACATCAAAGGGATGTATACTTTTAGTACCTGCGTGAAATAGAATCTCATTTGAAAATTATGTTTGTTTTCCTTTCAGTACATTAAAGATATCCCTACATTATCTGTCTTACATGGTTTGTGACAAAGAATATACTGTAATAATCATCTTTTTCTTTTTGTCTTTGGCTTTTTGCAGTTTGAAGATAATGTGCCTAAGTATGGATTCAGAAGGTATGGAACATTTTATATGTGTGTGGTTTTTGTTTGTAATATGTTTTTTGGGGTGTCTTTTAGGGTGTGGGGAAATTGTGTTTGCATTTATTGGGGGGGTGGTTAAGTGTTTTAGGTGAAGATATTTAGTACTTCCACTCTCTTACACACACACAAAAACCCATGACATATATTCTTCATCAAATTGTTTTTTTCAAACTAGCAATATCTTTAGGAGATTTTTACAAATCATTACATAAAGAAAGCCCTCATTTAAAAGTATTCTCATTTTATTTTACTGTGTGGATACTGCTGAGCTCTATTAATGTCTGCTGCTGTTGCCAATATTTATTGTGTAGCTACTACATGCCAGGCCCAATGCTAAGAGGTTTAAATCTTCAAGTTACCATATAAAGTAGTTAATAGTCTTACTTCTAAAATAAAATTGAGGCATATGAAGGTTTAGTAGTTGCCCGTGGGCCACATAGCCAGTAAGTGATGCAAGAAGATTTGAATCCAAAGTTTGTGCCACTGCAGAGTCTGTCTTTCCTTATTACACATCAAATAAGTTGGCAATAAACATTTGTTGATTTGAATAAGCATTATATGTTGTTGTGGATGGTAGAGTCTTATTCAGTTTTCTTTTGGGAAAAATATACTATTAACTCAGAGCTTATTCAGAAAACATGAACAAATGAATCTGCCGTGTCATCTGTGGAATGAAGCTCATGAGAGCTGCATTCTAGAACTGGTTTTACCTATTTTTAATTTACTTTTTCTGATATCTGCCACAGTGAAAGAAGAAAAATTGCATTCTTCAGAAGGTACATCTGTTAGTTGGGGTTTTTAGCTGGGAAATCTAGGGTCTGTAAAACACAGCTCATTCTACTTGATGCAAATAGAACTTATATTTTGCAGGCAAGTTTGTTATGCTTTCTATGAGATTTTCAACATTAGTAGCGTGACATTGTAGGCGTTATGATTGGCACAATACATATTTTTATGGTAAAAACAAGATCTTGTTACACAACAAAACTTGGAGAAGGGTACATTGTGTCTTATATAATTGAATATTTTGAGTGAAGTCAGGGACTGTGAAAAATATCACTTCAGGAATCTTCTTTATCCTTTTCATTAAATTTGCTCCTAGAATATTTTTGTGTTGGTTGATATGATCTGACAACTAAAAAGAAGTGATTTTTGAGGCTGTTCTGCCATCTCATATACATTTACAACTTATGTCAAAAATCAGTGGTGTTATTTCACTAAAGAATTTCTGAGTTGTGACATTATGTATTAATATGTAATATAGATATTTTTTGCATGGGGGAAGAATGTGTCTATTATGTACTAGACGTTATGCTAAGTGCTTTACATGTGGGAATTCATAGCATTTTAATGGGAATTCTCAAGGCTATGTAGCCTGATTGAGATAAGAATTGTGAAATAAGCACATTAGTCCAAATTATTGATACTATTATGACAAAACGCACAATGTCAGCATATCCTAAGATTCTAAAATCAACTGGAAGATACTAATGAAGGATGAGAACCTTGACAGTTATTTTTATGTGCCAACTTGACTGGACCACCGGGTTCCCAGATACTTGGTTAAATATTATTCTGTGTTTGTCTGTCAGCGTATCTTTGAATAAGATGAATGTTTGAATATTTTATTCTGTAGACTGAGTAAAGCAAATTGAGCATCCTAATGTGTGTGGGCCTCGTCCAATCAGTTGAAAACCTGAATAGAACAAAAAAGGCTGATCCTCCTGTGAGAAAGAAGGAACTCCTCCTGTCTGGCATTGGTTTTTCTCCTGTCTTCAGACTCAAAGTGAAACATCAGCTCTTCCCGCGTCTGGAGCCTGCTGGCCTTCAGACCAGAACTATGCCATCGGCTCTCCTGGGTGTCCAGCTTGCCAGCTGCAGGTCTTGGGACTCGTCAGCCTCCTTAATCATGTAGGCCAATTCCTTATAATGAATATACATATTAGACCGAGAGAGATTTATCCTATTCTATTATTTCTGTTTCTCTGGAGAACCTTAACACAATAACTTCAAATTAAAAAGAAAAAGTTGAGGGCAATTTCTGTGGAATTTAATCAGACACCTAAAGAACCTTTGGAAAGAAAGAAAAGTCAGAATCAGTGCTGCCATTACTCTACCAGTTCAGCGTCATAAATATATTTATAATTTTGGAATTAACTCATTGTTTGAGATTAGAGTTTGATTTTCAAATGCTTTTATAAGAATTTATTTAAATGGTTATTTTATTTTATTTTTTTTTTGAGGAAGATTAGCCCTGAGCTAACATCTGCCCCCAATTCTCCTCTACTTTTGCTGAGGAAGACTGGCCCTGAGCTAACGACCGTGCCCATCTTCCTCTACTTTATATGTGGGACGCCTACCACAGCATGGCTTGCCAAGTGGTGCCATGTCTGCACCCGGGATCCAAACCAGTGAACCCTGGGCCGCCAAAGCAGAGCATGCAAACTTAACCGCTGCGTCACTGGGCTGGCCCCTAAGTGGTTATCTTTAATATATTTAATTATACATTTTTTTAATGTGTGTGTGTGTATGTGTAATGCATATGTATATTATTTAAAGGAAAATCCTTGCATGGATTATTTTTCCTGATAATTTTGTTCCCCTCCCCCATATAATCTTTAGACAGGTCAAAAGACTGCTATCAATAAAAGAACAATTTGTATTTTAAGCCATAATCTTTTAAGAGCTTCTTCTGCTGCCACTAGCTATTGATTGCAGCCTGAAGATTTCACCCCTTCTTTTCTGAGGTCTTACAACCATTGCTTTCTCTTGTTAACGAGGTTGAGTTCTGTTCTGACTCGTGCCAGCTCTCACTGACATCCATAACTGAAAGATGAGTTTCTTTCATTAAACTCCCTTGGGTTGCCTGACCTGAGCCACATAATCACTAGGGAATCACCATGTAGAGAAACTGCAGTTCTTTCTGAAGATTGTTACTGCATTAGGTGTATTTAATTTATTGTGATGACTGATAAATTTAACCTGAGATATGAAAAGGGCCATTTGTAGTACCATCTATTTTAAGCCAAAGCCTAAGAGATGCTAGTCTGCAATTGTATCACTCATGAAGACTAAGTTATGGGGCAGTTACAAGTAATCCTTCCATCTTGAGGACTAAAGAAATTCAAATGTTTATTTCTTGCTGACACTGCGTGTCCATCATTGGCTGGCTGGAGGTCCTCCTCTCTGTTTTCCTCATTCTGAGAAAGCAGATGAAATAATCAGCATCTGAAATGTTGCAGGTTGCCAGGAGAGAGAAAAAGAGAACATGGGCTTGTGTGCTAGCTCTTAAAACTTCCATCTAGAAGCGACATACGACACTTTCCGCTCACATTTAATGGGCCAATGTGGCCATGAATTAGGGCAATGAGAATAATTGTTTACAAATATTTTCTATTGACTGCTGGAGTTATGGACATATTAGTGTACTTTATAAGAATGTTTTTCTATGACTGAATGACTGGGTAGAAATTCATATTTCTTAATTTTATGGAAGGTACTCAGAACTTATCCAAGGTAATGCATAAGTGTATACTGTAATAACCTTTGTTAAAGCAGAATCTGGGATCTCTGTTATTTACTACAAATGTCAGTTTCAGGCACCAAAATCTTCACTATAGTAGCCCTTTGATTTATTCTCTTTTTTACGTCTAAATGTTTGAGGAGATTAATTTTGGATTTTAAGAATAAGAAAATATTAATTGTTAATTATTGAACACGGAGACTATAAAAGAACCATATATAGTCTATTGAACCAGATAATATTAGTAGATATATACATCAAGCTAAAACTGATTAGCAGTTCCTTCCTGTTTCAATGTCAAATCTTAGTAAAAACCTCAATGAGGAATGGCTGATGCTCTTCAATCTATTCATTATCCTAATTTTACATTCAGATTACTGCTTCCTTTATGCAGCTTTATCTTCACATACTACGTTGCTTACATTTTATGATGGCTTTCAGTATTAATTCTAAAAATTCCAAGTATCTCCAGCTGCATCAGACTTAACTAGAGGCTTAAGCAACACCATTTCTATGACTTGCATACCTCTGCTCACTAAAGGAATTTAAAATATTCTTTTGTCCAAGACACCCTGAGAAATGCCCAGTGCTGCCTTCTCTCTACTTAATTTGCTTTCCTTTGTATTTCTCTTGATCACCTCTGTTTCATCCACTGTGTTTCCTCTATATTTCTTCATATGTTTTACTGGAAGAGAGCAGTTTTCATGTTGTGAACATGACCTCAAAAACACTCCACTTCCATTGCTTGAAAATGCCAGACTCTGGGACAATTGCTAGGTTGCAGTATGAAATACCTTGCCTGAATACAAACATTTTAGGTCTTCGTTTGTGTAATAGTTCACTGACTATTGTGGGTAAGCTCCATTTGTTCCAAAGCCAATGCTATTGACGTATTAAAAATACTGTCTAATCTAGTTCACCAATTGGCAAACAATATTGAGCATTAGAATTTTTCCATGATATTTAAGCCATTTTCCTGGGCCCTGAGCCCTAGAGAATCTGTTTGAATATGTTTTAGGTAGGATCCTAGAAACTATCTTTTAATAATGTTATTCAAGATATTCTCATGACACCAATATCTTTCATCTAAATATATTACCCTGAGGATATAATCTAATTATTGTGTATCTCCCGTGGTGAATGAAGAAACTAAAGCATAGATAACAAAAAGCAGAAATCAAGATCTTAGAGTCCAACAGAGGTGGATCCTAGCTGGGATATAATAGTTGAGTGATCGTGGGTGAGTTATTTAACCTTGCTGACCTCCAGCTTCACTAGGAAAATCTTACAGGACAGTTGTAATACTAACTTAGTTAATATATCTAGAGTATTTTGCACATTTCTTGGCACATATAACACATTCAATCAGTATTGATTGTTTTTATTGTCTTTGACTTTTTTTCCTTTGTCCTCATTTTTCTGGGCCTCTTGGCCAAATCTTACACAAAAATAAATTCAATAAGCTATAGGAGAAAACTGGCCTAAACATATTTGTTTTGTCTTTTATTATCTTACGATTTTTCTCTCGAGGTTCTATCAGTGGCTTGTTCTAATAACATGTATAGGAGATAGTCTTGGTTCCCCACCCAGATTCTCTTTATTGAGCTGGCACATCCACGTTCCAGCTATGTGCTTTAGCTGCCAACGGTTCACACCTTCACCTTTTCCTGGAGAATAGCCTTTGGCTGTAAAAGCTGTTTTTCTTGGAGATGTCTAGAAGATTACGCCCTGTCTCCCACCCCTCATGACTCGAAGCAATGACTGGCTGATGCTGGAGTCTAACATCCCAGACTTTTTGCCTCCAGGCTCAACACAGCTTATGCTCCAGAGCTACACTTGGCATCATTCTGAGGTTAAAACTTCTGACACCACACATTTGCTACATTCTATCCCCTGCCCTCTCCTGTTTCCATTGCCCATTTGCAGATTTTTCCTGAGGACATCCTTTCAATAAATAATCAGGCTCTGCCTCAAGGGGACCTGACCCCAGACAGTGGTCATAGTGCTATCTTGGTAGGTCAAGCTCAGAGACAAGAATGTCACTGAAGAGAAAACCATTAGATGCTATAAGGTGGGCCCTAAGCAAAAATCACCTAGCACATTGTCTGGCACATGGCAAAGATTCAAACATACATGTTTAATGAATACAAAAGAGTCCGTCCTTAATTGAAAAATCAAATCCCAACATTTCTCTGTACTTGCTATGCTAAACCTACTTGGCTAAACCTTATCCCTTGTAAAAGAAGAAATTAGGACTCCTACCTTCCAGTAGGCACTATAGATTCACCGAAGTGAATCCGGGGTAGTACAACCTACAAAAGTTGAGGAAGTATTTTTCAACAAGTGAGTGGTTACTTATTAGGTAAGAGCATTTGACTGAAATAAATGCTGTTTGTTTGTAAGAGTTTTTCTTGTCTTCCAGACTCCATATTCTACAAGGGCTACTGGAGCATGGTTCATTATAACTAAATTTGAGCTAATTTCTCCTTTATTCATTTATCCTGCCTAAATGCCTTGAGAGACCAGTCTTAGCAGCACAACAACCAAAAAACCCTGGGTTCTCTTTCTTTGCTGCACCTACCCCCTGCTTTGGTTTGGCTCTTTGTACTTTTGTCCCAGTTTAAATAACAATAATAACAATAGTGATAACGCTAATGTTCAGTGAACATTCACCGGGGCCTTACATGTTTTATCTAACTTAAAACTTTCAAACATGATATGAGATAAACACAGACTATTATTTTGGAAGCGTGACAACTTCTGTGGAAAATAATTGAGGGATTCTAATAAACAGTGACAGTCATAAAATCTCTTTTTTCCTTTGTTGTGTGCGATGACTAATATATCAATGATAAAATGTGTAGACCAGTGTGGAACTGTTATTTGCATGAGCCCATGGCAGTCTTATTCTTCCACTTGGCACAAATAACAAGGCAGGAGATAGGCTGGCTCTAGCATGTGACATTAAATTGGAAAACACAATGACTTTATATCACCTATACCTTTTTACAATAGTGGGTAGAAAACAGGCTGTCATTTTTGATATGTGGGACATTATCACTATGCTATACAGTTGTTGCATGATTCACAGTAATGAAATGTACTTTTCAATAGTTCTATGAAGAATCATTTAACTTCTGGGCTATTAATCAAAATGGGGATACATTAAATTTATTTTATAGCAGCTTACACATTATGTATCAAAACTGGGTTATCCTTTCTGGAAAAATGTCTTCTCATACTGCTCTTTTAGAAGTCATTCCCATATAATGTCTGCAATCATGTATTTTGGGTGGAAGGAGTATTTACGCTTGTGCTCAGGGAGTTTATGTTTTGAGGGAGATGTGATACTTTCAGACTCATGCATTTGATCAATTTTTTCTAAAATTTATGTAAGATTTTTTTTAATTAAAGTTTTAACGTGGATAAGGAAGATACATATGTGATATTTTCTTTCAATAGCAGGGACCTAAACATCTTCTATGCTTGTCAATTACTTTGATTTACGGATGAAGAAATTGAGACATGGAGAATTTGGGTGAGTTGCCTAAACTAGGATCAGAAGTATGGAAGAATTTCGGGAAGAATTTGAGGATGTGATGTTTAAGTCACTGAGTATTTCCTCAAAAATTAGATAGGTTGACTACGTTACTGAATTATGTTTTTTCAAACAGTTTTTAGGAATCTGGAATACATTCAAAAAGAGCTGTTATCTAAAGAGACTAGTTTCTTGGCTTCTAACAAATACTTCCTTATCATCCTGTACAGTTGAAATAGTATTCACATTAGGAGTGAACGTTCTTAAATTACTGCTGTAGTACAAAATAGAAAAACACCCACAAAGTTAAATAATTTAATTTTCATGAGTGCTACAAAACTTAAAGAGAAATAAGTTTCATCAGAATGATAGAAATACTGCCATAGATGTTCTGAAGAAGTTTGTGGTAATTTAAAAGGGCCTTGGAGGCAGTAATCACTAGCTCTCTCTTATCTCATTTCAAAATATTCAGCTTTACTTTGCCTGAACGGAGTTCTACCACCAGCTGTGCTCTCGGCAGCCATGATTAGAGTCACAAACTGAACAGACAGAAAGAAATTGAACAGGCTGAGAAAGCCAGGAGGGCATGGGGGGAAGAAGGAAAGAATTAAGAGGTGGAGATATACTTTCTTGAGGAAATTAGATGAGATTTATAGAACAGAGGAAGAGGATTAAAGATGATGAGTGTTCATCTGTGAAAGATTGCTGGAGACAGATAGTGATGAAGGACCAAAGAAAGGAATAAAGAGTGTCAGACTGGATAAAGCCCTTCCGTGATTGACCATCAGAAAATACCAATTCCTGGTGTCTGGATTCTATGGAGGAGGCAGATTGGAAGGAGGGTGTGGAGGGCTGCCCGCTGTTCGTGTCCATGACATTTTCCTGAATCCAGTGTTTCAGTGTTTAGGCTCTACTTTTAGGATACAACTCATTGATTTCTTACTTTGTGAAGAAAGGATTTGGCTACTAAAAGTAGTTGGAAAGCTACTGATCTGTGACCTGCCCAAGATCAAAGTCTCGTTGGCTGCAGAACTGAAAAATAGAACTCAGGTTCTATTCTATTCTGTTCCTGACTCCAAACCCAAAGTAATTTTTACCCTTTCTCTTAGATTGCCTTTTATCAGAAATAGCTTATTTTAAAACAAGTTGAAAAGTATTTACAATATGAAAAAGTACTAAATTTAGTGTCAAAACGCAAGGTTTGTTTTTAACTTTCAACATTTCCTGGCCGTGAGGCATGGTGCAAAATAGTTTTTGTTCTTGTAGTTTATTCTTCTTCAGTGGGTGTATCTGATTGTTAAGAATACCAATCTTGCACACTTAGTGTGAGTGACAAATGAAGAATTTATATGAAACGCTCAGCACCGTGCTTGTGCATAGTAGGCATCCAGTGAATGTAGCTGTTCTGATTAGCTTCCTCTATAGCAGTCCCAGGGATACTGTTCGATTGCCTTTCGTACCAGCAGTCCGTAGAGAAGGCTTCTTGCCTTGTGGATTTGCAGTGCACAATTTTGCATAGATGGAAAATGAATGCCTCCCAGGTATTCCTCAAGAAAGATGATCCCAACACTGATTTCCTACTTCCTGACTTTTGACTAGTCCCATAGATGTTATCCCACAGATCTATTTTAGGAGACAATTTTCCTTTAAAGAATTTTGAAAAGGAGTTTTCTCATAGTCAGGTTTGAGATGAACTTGGGTATATTTGCATCAATGAATCTTCCTTGAACCAGCTAACTAAGAGTATATATGTACAAGGGCATATACAATGAAATATAAAGAATTCTGTAATTATTTTTAGTAATTTCTTTACACAGATAGAATGTTAGACAGCAAGAATTCCTAGGCACTAAGAGAGAAACAGAGCAGGGATGTTGAATAGAATGCTTACAGCATTCCTGTTTAATGTTATGCTTTCATTCATTCATTTTGTTTGTTCATTTACTCCATTATTATTATTTTTTTTTTTTTTTTTTGAGGAAGATTAGCCCTCAGCTAACCACTGCCAATCCTCCTTTTTTATTGCTGAGGAAGCCTGGCCCTGAGCTAACATCCGTGCCCATCTTCCTCTACTTTATATGTGGGATGCCTGCCACAGCATGGCGTGCCAAGCGGTGCCATGTCCGCACCCGGCATCTGAACCAGCAAACCCCAGGCCGCTGAGAAGCAGAATGTGGAAACTTAACCGCTGCGCCACCAGGCCGGCCTGATTTACTCCATAATTAATATAGTCAACAAATATTTATTGTCGTAACGATCTTAGAAAAAAAGCAGATAAGGCCTCTGCTGTCATGGAATTTATGTTCTAGCTCTGGTATATACAAATGAATGAATAAAAAAAGAGAAAATATTATATATGTGCTACGTAGAGATTAAAAAGAGGTGATAAGCTAGGGAAGACTAGGTGCTGTTCAGATTGGGTTGTGAGGAAAGACTTGTTTGCAGAGGTATATTATTCAGTATCGTTTGATTTTTGGAAAATAACTCCAAATATCAGTAGCTTAATGCAACAAAGATTCATT
Organism: Equus quagga; assembly: GCF_021613505.1. Taxonomy (NCBI): domain Eukaryota; kingdom Metazoa; phylum Chordata; class Mammalia; order Perissodactyla; family Equidae; genus Equus; species Equus quagga. The sequence continues at coordinate 138,408,746 of NC_060268.1, forward strand.
TCCTGTTCATATCACAGTCTGATGCAGGTTGGAGGTAGCACCATCATCTGACTCCAAAGCCAATGCCACTTATTTTATGTGTTTAATATGACAGCATCCCACTTCCAGATGCCAATTGCTATATCAGTTAGGGTTCAATCAGACAAAGAGAACCACTATGGATATTAGGAAATAAGAATTTATTAGAGGAATAAGAACTTGCACAATTGTGAGATAAACTGTGGAAATAAAGGTTCATGTGAGTTAGAGGTTGAGGTTGAGACAATCACTAACCAGCCTTCCAGAAGCCAGACAGATCCAGTTGTCAGATGGTGACGCTAAAAGGGGGCTGGTGGGGAAGTTTGTGGAAGCATATTGCCTTTGCATTTGATGTTGCCCTGGGGTCAATTTTGGCCAACAAGACCAGCAGGTGGGAAAACATCCGGAAACAGAATAGAGAAGAGCAATATCTACATGCTACTGGTAGGCAGTACTATATCTAATATTATGATCTTAAAAGAGTAATGATTGCTGCTTGAATTCTCCTTTCCAAATCTTGAGAATATTTCTCCCTTTGCTAAATCAAACCTGAGAAGACACGGGAAAGGAGATCCTGGAAAACATAGTTCCATTTACCCAGGTCGACATAATATAAAACCACCGTAACGATAATCAGTTCAGTGATACTGATACACTGAAATGACTCCAGAATACATTGATTGGGATGGTGACAGAATCTCAGAATAATGTCCTTCAAGAAAATCTTGAAAGGATGGTAGAAATGGATACAGGTTTTTAGAGAAGGTGAAGCTTTTACATTTTAAGAAAACGACTTTAATACTATCTTACATTTTCAAATTATACAAAATATATACCCATGTGGACAATATCTACAGCACGTCCCATGGTCTTGGAAGGAGATCAAACAAAAAAAAAAAGGAGGCATGAAGCTTAAGTCTCATTAGCTTCATAGTAAGTCTAATATATAAATACAGTACAAAATAATGCAAATATACAGTTGGAATATTTTTATATTTTACACAAAGTACTATCATATTAACTCTAGGGAAATGGTGATAAGTTAGAGATGCATATTTTAGCTCAAGGGAAGCTATTAAAAATAATAATATGAGAAAGTTACAGCTAAAAAGCAATAGATGAATCAACATGAGATAAATAAAATATATTTAATTAACTCAAAATAAGGCAGAAAAACTGAAATAAAGAATAAAAAATCTCCAAGAGATAGGTAGACAGTAAAAAATGACAGATCTAAAAAAATTGCTTATATTTATGTTAAATATAAATAAACTAAATATTCTAATCAAAACATCTCAGGAATTTGGTTATTAGAATAAAAAGGTCCAACTATGATTTGTTTATGAGAAACATGCCTTCAATAAAAAAGACACAAGTAGGTTGATGGTAAAAGGGGATGGAAAGATATTTAACTCAGTAATCATAAAAAAATCTTGAATGACTTTTATTTTCAGACAAAATAGACCAGCAATGAAGTTTTATAAGAAATAGATTTAATAAAAATAAAAGAGTCAATGAAGCAAGAACTCTTAAAAATTATTAGTATATATGCAACTAATATCAGTGCATGAAAATATATAAAGTAAAAACTAACAAATAAAAGGAGAAATTTTTTTAAAATCTACAATTCAAGTTTGAGATTTTGGTACTCCTCTTTCATAAATTGATGGAAGAATTAGACAAAAAAGTCAGTAAGAATATAGAAATTCTTAATGACACTATAACCAATTGACCTAAATGACACATATACTGCATTACACCTAATATGTAAACTATACATTATTTTCAAGGAATCCTGGTAAATTTACTATCATATATGTTTGGATAGGCCATAAAACAAGTCTCAATATATTTCAGATAAATGTTCAAAATTATATGAAGCAATTAAGGGAAAAATTTCTACACTAACATGGAAAGATAGATTATGGTCATTGATATGTTATACATGATACTGTTTTTAATATTTTAGGATTTCAGTTCCCCCAATTTAATCTATAGATTTAATGCACTTTCAATCACAATTCCACCAGACTTTTTTTAAATTAAGAAACCCATTCTAAAATTCAAAGGATATGCAAAGGACATAGAATTGGCAAAATAATTTTAAAAAAAAATTTGGAACATATGTCTGAATTCAAGATTTACCATAAAGCTAGGATAATCAAGGCAGTTTGGTATTTTCATTACATAGACAGATAGGTTGATCAACCTGAATAGTGAATTCAGATATAGACTCATACTTTCAAGGTCAACTGATTTTCAACAAAAAGCCAAAGCAATGCAATGGAAAAAGGACAATCTCTAAATAATTGCTGCTGGAATAACCTATCCCTAAACATGTCCATGTGGGGAAAAAATGAACCTTGACCTCCCGCTACCTCACACCATACATTTTAAACGTTAGAAGAAAACTTAACTTTACAACCTAGGGTAAGCAAAACTTCTTAGATTTCACAAAATAAGAATAATGATAAAATGGACTTCATAATAATTAAAAACTTTTGTTTATCAAAAGACATCTATAAAAATGTATAGAGAAGCCAAATAGTTGGTAGAAATATTCATAACTGATATATTTGACAAAGAACTTGAATCCAGAATATATAAATAGCTCATATAAAAAGTATATTTTAATTTTAGAAATAATACATGCTATTCAATGTAAGTCAAATAATCTTAAGTATATAAAGAATAAAATACCCATCGCTTCTCCAGATGTCTCTCCTCCAAAGGTAGTACTCTCAATAATTTGATTTGTAATATGCTAGACTTTTTCTATTCACACACAGTCTATAAAACATTTTATATACTATGTAGATGTTTGAATATCTATCTGTTATCAAAATTATCTAATATTTTAACTCCTTACTTTTTTTAAGCTGATCTAAAATTCCTGTTATTATACAGTATTTACATATTAATTTTAATGAATACACTGAAATCTCCTGAAGTAAATAGAGAATAATATACATATAATTAGGCTGTCTGAATTTTGGCTATTATAAATCATATTGTACCAATCAGTTTCTGAGCATAAATCTTTTTTTTTTTTTAATTGCATTCTTAGGACAGATTTCAAGGCATGGAATTACTGGAAACAGAGCTTTCACTCTTTGATGCCAAATTGCTTTTCAAAACAGTTATTCAAAGCTCCATTGTCTTAGCATATTTCAGAGTAATTGAATCTTAATCATTGAAGGACTATAAATAGAACAATAACATATTCTCATTTACAATTCAGCAGACAGAAATGAGAAGCGAGGCAGTAAATATGGTTAGGAATTGATCATCATAGACAATGCAGGAAGTGATGAGACTATATGCAACAATTGAGCAGCCTTTGGCATCCATTCGTTTCTAAAATTACTTAATAAATATGTGTTGGTGACCCACTTTGTTGCAGGCAGTATGCTTGATATAGAGTAATTTATTACCCAGACCAAACAGAATGAACTTATATTGGAGACTCAGGCACGCTTGGTGGTACTTAGAGAAAGATCCCGTTTTCTGGCTTGATGACTAAGTGAATAGTTAGGTCCTTTACTAACCACATTTCTTGCTTTTCTTATGTATCCTTACACCCATAATTTCACCTGAATAACTATTAAACTTTTCCTTCAAGTGTCAGCATAGATGCCATTTCTTTCAGCAAGGCTTTATGACTCATTTCCAAGAGGTAGGATGCGTTTTTCAGCAACTCTTTTGCCTCCTAACACACAGACAAGTGTCTCCAATACAATACCTTTGAAAGCAGCTAAGTGAAAATCTTAACAGAGTTGCAAGCTTAAGAAGACCTGAATACATTTTCTATGTATAAGGCTATTAGTCTTTTCTGAAGAAACAGTTTCCCTCAGGACTGTCTCTTCTATTTCATGCTCCAACTTAAGATCAGCACCTTGCCATACCGAGCTATACTTGTTCCATTTTTCCTTGTTTTTCTCTAAGGCAACAAACTGTAGTTATTCTATCCTCTTAACAGGCTTGGATAATATAATTACGCATTTGAATTTGTTGTGGTCATGCAAGGAGATAAATGGTGCACAAGTTTCATCTTGTATTGATTCATGCATCATTTGCCATGAAGTTGATTCAGAGAAACACAATTACTGCTGTTACACTTCATTTAAAAGATTTTTCAACAACATAAAGTGCTAAGTTTTAGAATTGATGGTCTGTTGAGGGAATAGATCTTAACGTACAGTTTTGAAATTTTCTTGCTGTAACCAAACAACACTTAAAAACTGAATTATAATTAGCATATTTTTCTTTAAAAATCTGTTTTTTATTGACAAGGAGGAAAACCCTCTCCACTATTCCTCCTAGATTACAGTTTTATTGTTAGGAAATTAAAAATTTTTTTCTTTACCTGGCTTAGTTTTGATAACTATACATAATTCTAATAGAATATGTAGTATGCTATATGATGGCTATACGCATAAATGCTTTTTCCAAAATTATATCTTTTCTCTTTCATGAAACTTCCTTTCTTGATCATACAGCATTAAGAAAAATTAGCAATAAAGTATACAAATAACTGAGCTTTGACAATAATGTCTTGGTCTTTTGGATTTTTTTTATATCTTTGATAATTATTTATGACATTCTGACAGAATTTTATTTTCAATCAAAAGGTGTTCAGGTGAAAAGATTAGTAATTTGTATTCCTCAGAGAGAAGGATAATTGAAAAATATTGTATTGAAAAATGCATGTAGCCTTGTAATTGAAGGCAAAATTTTACTAGCATCTGTCTTTTTATTTTCACTAACTTATCTTCTTCCACAGAAGTTGCCAACATAATAACATTATCATTACCAATATTTTTTTCCTTGGTTGTCAGTGAGTGATTTTCTTCCAAAGTTTTTTCAAAGACAGACACGTTGGAAACATTTATAATATATGGTCTATCAGCTTTAACTACCTTCAGGAAAGCTAAGCATGTATGTTCTTCACAATTATTTAGCCAGTTTTGACTTCTCTCTCTTCTTATTTTTTCCCATATTTTTAAGTATTTCCAATGCAACTTGCTACATAATTATGTAGGGCATCATATCATTTCTTAGTTGTTATAAGATCTATGAGTGTAAGGGTTGTCATTGTTTTCCTGTGTATTCCCATAAGAAAGGGCTGGTATACCAAAACTTACAGTATCTGTACAGGTACCATGACTGCAGCAAGCCAGAGAATTCCTCTGACACAGCCATGCAAGTTTCCCATATTAAACAGGTAGGATTGACACAAAGAAATATGCATTCTCCCAATTTTTTGTGAATAGATCTCTATTTCCTTTCTGTATTTGTGATAGAGAAATGGGAAAAATAAACAAATATTTCAGTTTTTTATTATAAAAATACAGTGAACTTAGATTAAACTGCAATATAACCAACTTTAGTAAATATCACATGTAACACTTCAATCAATACTTGGCCTCAGTGTGTAGGGAAAAATAGAGATGAGCGAGGACTGTGGTAATATGGTGACTATCAAGTAGGGACAAGGCCCAGTGCTACCAGATATTCCATTTATTTAAGGTGAGAAGAAAACACATGCCAATGTATATGGGATTTCTCCTCAAATTTGAATGTTAACACATAATTAAAAACAAAATTGTCTGCAACAGGAATATGTGGCCATTATCAAATGTGTCAATATGTGGAAAATAGACTGTGGCCAGTAATTTGCAATCTTTCATTCATAAAGCACAGCATACAAAAACAAATCTCTTCTTTTTCTTTCAGTTTCTTTCTTAGGCAAAGCTAATTTGGGGCTACATTACTTGGAAGGCAAAGAGATGGATGTTGAATTGATTTACAGAATTTATCTACCTTTGCTTTTTTTCTTAAGGATACAGAGGAAGTGAATGCCCATTTGCTCTTCACTTTAAACATATACTTAAACTTTTATTTGGTGGAAACATTAATTTAATCATCTTGCATACAGAACAGATTTGAATGGACTTATGACAATTACTTTTTACTTGATAGCAAATTTTCTCACTACTTCTTTAAATATATCAGCAAGATCTGCTGATACTATTTTGTTGTAGAAAACAAGCTATTTTTACTGAAATAATAAAAGCCACTTCCATATGTGGTCAGTCCTTCAACTGTGATTAATAGCGAATGCTGACTATCCTGTAGCCCAGTGTTAGAAGCTTAGGAGAGAACCAGAGTTAGGGATCAAGGAGGGAGCTGTCAGGTACTCCCTCTCCCTCACTTATTCAAGAGGAATAGGGCAGAGGCTGTTCTAGCTAGGGCATCTGGGTTGTCAAGATAGGGCCTCTGAGGGTCACAGTAAGAGGAAGGGAAGACTCATTCTAGATTACAGGAGGTACTTAAAGTGAACCAGCAACTGTGCAAAGTTTAAAACTAGACAGGTGCCAAGTTGTAAAAGGTAAAAAGGAGAATCTCAAAGTTGGTCCAATTGGGAGGGTAAATGGTAGTCAAGTTAGGTGAAGAGGCAGTTATCAAAGCTAAAAGTGTAAACAGGTCAGGATCAAATGGCAGTTAGTGTGGGGGTCTTGCATAATCCTGAGTAAAACAAGAGCTGCCAAGACTGCTAGGAATGGATATCATCCAGTGGGGACAGGGGGTACAGTGGGAAGCAAACCAAGAAATAAACGTGTGCAGATTAAAGAATGCTTAAATATATGCTGATGAAGGAGTTGGGACAAAGATTTGAGAACTGCTGGTTCATCATCTCTAGCAGATCTCAGGTGAAAAAATATGGAATGAAATGAGCCCTGTCTGACCCCAAGTGGCTTGTAGCTGAATGTAGGCAGAGTGGACTGGTAAACACTTACAGTGAGTGAGAGGAACCTCTGGCACTCCTATGAGTTTCCCAAAAAATATATGTAAGCAGGAGGTCAACACACTAAGATAATCAAGCAGGAAACAGCTTTTGGCTGTGTGAGGCTCACAACAGCGACTCCTTGAGTAGCTTGGCCAAGAAAGGTAGGCAAGATAAAGACTTCTTTCCCCTTTGGATTTAATCCAAGTACAGAAGTTACTGCCTGTTCCCGCCTTTCCCAGGTGATAAAGGTAATTTTCACTCAACCTGATCCAAGGAAGATTCGGCATCGTTTTTGGCTGGGATTTTTATCTCATTTTCCTGGTACTAACATTATCAGAAGAGACCTCAACTGTATGGCAAGTGAAATGTGTGGCAATTCCAGGCTAAAACTGTCTACTGTCATTCAGGGTTTAAATGTATTTGGATGGCTACCGTAGGTTTCGTATGGAGTTTCTCTAGAAAGCACTAGACTCTTCTGAAAATCTCTGTGTGTATTTTGTTTTCATCATAAGATGTTAGTTTTGCAGTTCATATGAATGTGTGTGCCTGTGTGCACACACCACGTTTTACTTTTTTCTCAGCACTATACCTATGGTCCAGAGATGGCAAGTCTGCTTCCTCAAACGTGTTCACTCACAAGTTGCATTAGTGCTGAAAGACAACAATGAAAACTCAGTGGTTGTTAAATGCTATTATAAACATGTTTTTTAAAAAACCCTGATTTAAAGATTTATTAACAAAACTATAGATTAAAGCACTTTCATCAGCCAAAGTAGAAAAAGCAAAGTATTGTAAAAGGTAAATCAACACTCCTTACAGATGCTGAAACAAAGACTCTTCAAGGTCAAACTGCATTGTTAAATATGAATGTTAAATTCAAAGGAAGAATTTGATTTCGGTTTACTTTGGTTACATAATCCCGTAAGTAAATGTAAATGGATAGCTAAGTAGACAAGCCTAGATAAATATATTGATATTTGTATACAAGGTTAATATGATCAAGAGGAATAGTGTAGATAGTTTTAAAACTATAACAATAAATTTTCTAATACGATACGTGTTCGAACAAAGAGTCTATTTCCAGGTGCTGTACAATTATTAGTCAATAACCTTAAGTACATTACAAACAGCCTATTTCAATTTCCCTGTTCCCACTCACATGATATAATTAAAGTAAAAAAAAAACAAAGAATTAAATACCAAGCCCATAAAAAGGAAAGGAAGCCAATTTTGGAAGTGTTGGGGGGGAAATGGCTTAGGTAGTATAGCAGCTATTGTACACACAGCCATTACTTTATCTTTGCTACCCAGAAAAGCAATTTCTTGGGAAGAGAAATTTTTTTCTCAAGATTTTAGTGGCTTCCAATAGATGTGTATAAAGGACTTTTCCTGATTGCTTCTGAGACCCTGTTGGTTGGCTCGTTCTCGTAGGAGAAGTTTTCAAATTTGAACTGGATCTCAAAGAATCCTCTGAAAAGCAAGATGTACACCCATGATTCTCTCAGTAGTGATGCTCCAATCCAGCAGAGAAATGCACCATGTCCTTACTGGCTCTTCCCTAATGTGGCTAGACTAAAAACGGGCTTATTTTTCAATTTTTCAATAGCTTATTTTGTCTTAAATCTCTGTCAGAGTGCTTCAACTGTTTTATTTGAGTTAGAAAAATGGCTACAAAATAAACGTCTCTATTTAGGTCTCACATTTATTGGAAAAGGTATCTTTGATTCATTGTATATTTTAAACTTAAGGGTGCTCAATCCCTAACCCTAAACATAACGGCATGACTTTTTCTTTTATGTTTTCTTGGGGAAAAAAACGTAATATTCTCTAAAAGAAAATTCCATACACAGGTAGGCATTTGCTTTCCTTTTTTCATCCCAAACTCCAAAGGTTAGAATTTTAAGAAATATCCTCTTCATATGGAGATGAACAAAAGATCAAGCAAACCTGATTTAGACAGTGATTGTTATAAACATCCTACTTCCGAATTGGCATCACAAAATGATCCCACTGGAAGAAGACTTGGATGTCTAAGACCTAGAGAGGGGAAGTACTTAACTCATGATCAGCCTGTTCTTGTCAGCATTAGTGACTGAGTATCAGATTCCTGGTGTCCTGGATGTCATTCCATCTCTCATCTCTTCCTTATGTTATAGTTTAAATGAAGTAACTAAGAACATGTATTGTGACTTCAGATGCACATGGTTCAAATTCTTTTCTGTCTCATATGAACCACATGGATATGTTATATAAACATTCTGAGCCTCAATCTCTCAATCTGTAAAATAGGGCTAATATTAGTGTCTGCTTCATAGGATTAAGTTTTATCATACATGGAATGTGCTTGACAAGTATCTGGCACATGTTAAATAATCAATAAATATTAGTGATTATTCAATACAGCGTGTTACATCATGCTATTTTAAGAAATATCAGGGTACAACAATATCATTAATGACCTAAGACCAGTTGAGTATTTGCCTGTGACTATTCCTCTTAACCATAGTGAAATTTGTATATTGCACTCACAGTCTCTTGCTTATTACTTCTTAAGGTTAGTGACACATATTTAACTGGAAGAGTCAAGAACTCTGATTAAATCTTCTCCCTCAAATCTCAGTGGCTTGAGACAATACATTCTTCTCACCTATGCCATGATCCACAGTCAGCAAGTGAACTCTTATCCATGAAGTCATTCAAAGACTTCAGCTCCTTCAATTTGGTGTCTCTCTCAAATTCCAGAGCCTTGTAGCCCTCCACTTGAGGATAATGAAAGCTAATGAAGGCAAATGAGTAATTATGTTAGGTGTCTGAATGAAAAGTTGCATACAATACTTTGGCTCCATTTCCATGGCCAGAACATAGTCACGTGGCCCCATAAAATGCAGGGGATGCTTGGAAATATACGTTAGATATCTACTCAGGAGGTGAAGGAAATGGGCTTTGGCATGTGCATTAATATTGTATCAGCCATACCAAAAATACAGGGTGTAAACCCCTGGCTGATTCACGTAAAAGAATGGTGAATGAGTGTGTTTGAGCCTCATAATGCACCAGTGAGATTGATACATATTATCAGATTAAGAAAGTGAGACAGGGGCCGACCTGGTGGCACAGCGGCTAAGTTTGCACGTTCCACTTCAGTGGCCCAGGCTTCTCCAGTTCCGATCCCAGGTGCGGACATGGCACTGCTTGGCAAGCCATGCTATGGTAGGCGTCCCACATATAAGGTAGAGGAAGATGGGCATGGATGTTAGCTCAGGGCCAATTTTCCTCAGCAAAAAGAGGAGGATTCACAGCAGATGTTACCTCGGGGCTCATCTTCCTCAAAAAAAATAAGTGAGACATAAGTCACTTACCCAAGGACATCCACAGAGACATTTGAAGAGTCAAAACTCTATGCCAGGAATTGTAACCTTGAAAACTTGCTGTCAGCACTTTGCCCAGATCCTCTACAATGAACCTGTGCATTCAACACCCACCTGCTTCAGGTGCTGGCTGATCAGGGATCCCAGCTGCATGCTTCTGCAGGTTTGAGTAGAGGAGTAGAGGACTTCGTAGTCCTCTGCAGAAGACTTTGCAGAATATTGCCTTTGGTTAAAGGAAATCCCTTCAGTTGGAGTTTCCTGGAAGGTTTTACCCTGCCCCACCCCATGGGGGCGGGGGCTATCTCCACTGCATAACGGAGGTTGTGATATTTCAGCTTGGTTCCTTTGCATCTTGGTGAGAAAACTGTGGCACTCTGTACTACATCAAGCTCCCTACAGGATCAGGCTGAGGCCTTGCTTCTGAAACCATGTATTTATCTAGCTTCTTTCCTTGCCCTGACCTGCTTCCCTTACTCCTTTACAGGTTTCTCCAGAGATTATTTCCCTAATAACCCACTTTCTCATGGATCCTCATACTACAGACTGCTTCTAAGCCAGCTGGAAGTAATTGTTTCCTATTGCTGCTGTAAGAAATTACCACAAAAATTTGCTCAAAAGATATAAATTTATTGGGGCCGGCCTGGTGGGGTAGTGGTTAAGTTCGCATGCTCTGCTTTGGTGGCCTGGGGTCCACAGGTTGGGATCCCGGGCACGGACATAGTACTGTTCGTGCACATAGCACTACTCGTGGACCTAGCACTGCTCATCAAGCCGTGCTCTAGAGGCATCCCACATGAACCAGAGGAAGATCGACACAGATGTTAGCTCAGGGCTGATCTTCCTCACAAAGAAAATACAAATTTATTATTTTACAATTCTGTGTGTCAGAAGTCGGACCTAGAATTTAAGTAACATCAAAGTGTCAGCAAAGTTGCATTACTTTCTGGGCTCCAGGGGAGAATCCTGGCCATTTCCAGCTTCTACAGCCCACCCACATTACTCAGCTGGCTTGTGGCTTCCATTTCAAAGTCAGCAATGGTGGGTAAAGTCCTTCTCACGCTGCATCGCTCTCACCTCCTCTTCTGCCTTCCGCTTCTGACTTTTATGGATCCTCGTGACTACCTTGGGCTCACCTGGGTAATCCAAAATAATCTCCCTAGTTTAAGGTCAGCTGATTAACAACTTTAATTCCCTTTTGCCCTGTGGTGCTACATAGTCACAGGTTCTAGCATTATTCTGCCTATCATTCCAACTATAGACAGCTGGAACAAGGGACAGTCCTAGGAAACAGACTCTCTAGGATTCTGGACGCGGATCACTCGCCAGCCAGAAGTGAACGAGAACCCCATCACTGGTAATAGGTAGAGTATTGATAGTCCCTGATGTACTGTCAGCAGTGGTAAACTGGAAACTGGTGGAAGATGGTTCACTGCTTCATGCATAGTCTCTGGGACTTGATAGATATGAGGGAAATATTAATTATGAAGGCTGTGGAATGAGCATCAGCGACACATCTATGCAGAGAAAATGACAGGCCATGGATGTAATCATACATCATGATTACATATGGATGAACCATAATCATCATTTTAAGCAAAGTGTCAGAGTCACAGGGCAGCCTTTCAGTAATAAAAGAGACCCCTTGAGAGTCATAGGGTGGCCTTTCAGTAGTAAAGGAGACCCCTATCTTCTGGAGCCAGAGGGTTGATCGTGCTGAAGACCAGACCCAGATCTTAATTTTAAGAGGAGCACAACTTTAAGAAGGCATTAGTCTAGGAAAATTATCTACACTATAGTCTCAGGGCCCTAGTAAAGGAGAGATGACTTGGGAGGAGATAACTAGGTATGTGTAGTTAAACGTATTATACTACCATTTTCCCCTCCATCCCCTTGGCCTGCAGAAGTGGTCCATTTACTCTTGTAGAGCATAGCAGCCCCTACATCCCTTGACTAAAGACTGAAAGTAGGGCTCAAATGAGGCAGTGGCATTACAGGACAATGTTTGCATTTCTTGGCAGCATGCCTTCCCCCTTTGCCACCAGACTAATAACTAGGGTCATATCAGAGCATGATCATATGGCAGATACCAGACTTGCATCAAGAAGTCAAAAGGCTCAGATAAGTGAGCATGTTAGGATAAATATAATATAACTAGAAGGCCCACCAGTCAAACAAGTTCCTTGAGAGAGACTAGAGGACATTTCTTTTACCAAAACAAAAAAGCTGTGATGGGGTTGCCTTTATTGTTGGCTAAAGCTCAGAAGAGTCCTCTGTGGGCCAGTGTTGAGTCTTGATGGTAAGGGATGATGTTATAAAACTCAGATCCCTTGTAGCAATGGGGATGATAGAATCCAAGAATAGCAGGGAACAGGTAGCAGCAAATACATTTTTAAAAATATGTTTGTCATTTTACCTTGTGACTTTAGTGGTTTCATACCTCTTTTGAGAGTTGGGAAGTATAAGTACATATAGCAATTAGGACATATACAAAAACATCCTACTTCTTCTGCTTATTGAAAATCTTCATTTGTAGGTCCATGAAAGCAAAGACGGATATATAACACTTTGAGCAAATACTATTTATATTAAACTAATTTTTTAAGGATAGAGTTATGTAAATAATAAAGCCGTAAAGTTTTATATACTTCTGGGAGGTACATCACGTTAAGATGAGGATCAAAAGTATCTTTTGAATGAGGATTTTAGCATATGATGACTTTTCAATTTTACCTCACAGATTCACTCACCCCCTCAAAATTGTCTAATTTCCAAAATCTGAAGGAAGGACAGATTGGGCCAGTTCCGGTCTAGAACTTGGAATAATACAAGATTGTTTACTAGGATATGGGGGTCCCTACTATTGGAACAGAGATAGCTGGCTCACAAATCAAGTGAGGAAAGGGAAGAAAGGCAGAGCAGGTTCCTAGAGAGAAGTCCATAACAGGGAGGGTTATAGCCACAATTGTGCTTTACTATTAGGTTCTTGATGACCTGCAGCTTCTTTCTTCCCTTCGAGTTATCTTAGATATTGTCATATTTTTGCTTAAGCCAGTTCAAAATGCATGTGTGCCATTTGAAAACAAAAAGTTCTATTAATATCATTCCTATTGTATATTTACCAACCTATAGAATTAATTGTAGGTATCCTCAGGATGGCCACATCCATTGTTTTGTGGTTGAATAATATGCTCTGATTAGATCACCTCTTCTATCCCCTCTAAAGGAAGGGAAAAATGGTTCTATGTTAATCTGGCTGAAAGAATTGCTAGAGTGGGAAGACCTTAGCCATTTTCCTTCACCATTTGACGCTGAGACAGAATGATGGCTTTCTCCTAAACCAGTAGAAGAACATGTCTTATTTTGCTGACTACAATTAGCCTCATTGAAAGAAATATATATAGATGGAAAGGATATGTTCTAAGTACATTTGGAAACCAGTATCCTTTATTAAATACTGCTCCAAGTCTATGGTAACAGTAAATCAAGAGGAAGCTGGTCTCCAACTTTGTGATACACAGACACATCCACATAGAATTAATTTTGATAAGCTTAGCCCTTTCTACAGTTGAGCAAATCTAAATTCCTGTCTCTCTCTGCAGAGTAAATTGTTTCCCCAGAATATCAGTGTTAGTGAGTATGTTTTTATGGGCTCCAACATGAAGGTAGAATTGTCAAGGCAAAACAAAAAAAAAGACAAAATCATTTAGTTAGCTTACTTTCCATTTACGGTGCAATTACTTGAAATCATATCTCAAAATTGCATCATAACACGCTATCAGTGTGTTTAATGAATGATGTGGCCACTCCTCCCAAGAGTAAATGAAAGTAAAACCTCTTGATCATGTGTTAATTATTAGTCTACTCATATCGTAGGTAAGAAAACAAATTGACACACTGTAGGAATTATATTACAGTAGTCCCCCGTTATCCATGGTTTCACTTTCTGTGATTTCAGTGACCCATGATCTACCATGGTCCAAAAATATTAAGTGGAAAATTCCAGAAATAAACAATTGATAAGCTTTAAACTGTGCACCGTTCTGAGTAGCGTTGTGAAATCTCACGCTTCCCGCCCGGGATGTGAATCAGCCCTTTGTCCAGCGTATCCACACTGTACAGGCCTACCTTGTTTTATTGCACTTTGCTTTATGGTGTTTCACAGATATTGCATTTTTTATAAGACCTTCCATCAGCAAAAAGATTACGACTCACTGAAGGCTCAGATGATGGTTAGCATTTTGTAGCAATAAAGTATTCTTTAATTAAAGTATGTATGTTGCCTTTTTAGACATAACACTATTGTACACTTGATAGACTACAGTACACTATAAAACATAACTTTTATATGCACCAGGAAACAAAAAAATTTATCTGACTTACTTGATTGCAATATTTGCTTTTTTGTGGCAGTCTCAAACCAAACCCGCAATATCTGAGGTATGCCTGGATATGCTTCTTGCCCGTTAGTCACTTAGTAGCCTTCTTGGTTATCAGACGAGCTGTCTTGGTATTGCAGTGCTTGTGTTCAAGTAACCTTTATTTTACTTAAGAATGGCCCCAAAGCGCAAGAGTAGTGATGCTGACAATTCAGATATGCCAAAGATAATTTGTAAAGTGCTTCCTTTAAGTGAAACGGTGAAAGTTCTCAACTTAATAAGGAAAGAAAAAAATCATATGCTGAGGTTGCTAAGATCTAAGGTAACTTTTATTACAGTATATTGTTATAATTATTCTATGTTATTATTAGTTGTTAATTTCTTATTGTGCCTAATGTATAAACTAAACTTTATCATAGGTATGTATGTATAGGAAAAAGCCTAGTATATATAGGGTTTGGTAATATCCACGTATTCAGGCATCCACTGAGGGTCTTGGGACATATCCCTGGCGGATAGGGGGGGACAATTGTATTTTTTTTTAATTAAGAAGTAGCCCTTTTAAACCCAAATTTATGATCTTTAGTAATGCAAGACTTTAAGGAAGCAAATGGCTAAATCTACAGATAAACACATAAAGTTGTTAGAATACTTTAGAGTCTATTTTTATTGTAATTAAATGAGAGAAAACAGACATGTTTTCTCATGGCTTTTTGATAATAGAGATGGTACATGTAAATATGTCTCCTATAGTGTACCTTTCTTTCTTTCTTTCTTTTTTTCTTTTGGTGAGGAAGATTTGTCCTGAGTTAACATCTGTTGCCAATCTTCCACTTCTTTTTTTTGCTTGAGGAAGATTAGCCCTGAACTAAGATCCGTGCCAATCTCCCTGCATTTTGTATGTGGGACGTCTCCAGAGCATGGCTTCTGAGTGGAGTAGGTCCATGCTGGGATCTGAACCTGCAAACCCAGGCTGCCGAAGCAGAACCCTCGGAACTTTAACCACTCAGCCATGGGCCTGCCTCCCAACACAGTGTACCTTTCTTAAAGGTGAATTAAAAGAAACTTTTCCAAAAGCCCAAACTTCAATCTAAATGCCTTTAAGTGAAAAGGTGAGATATTTCAGTCAAATTCTACATGCTGGAAAAGATTTTACCTGGAACCAGGAACCTAGGGCAATAACAATAAAATACTAGGAGACTAGTATTTTAGGAACTAAAAAAAATACTTTAGGTTTGTAAAGATAGTGACCCTTTTTTCCTTTCATTGCTCTCTGTATCACACTGTAATTTTATCCTGAAACCCCACAGGCCAAATAACTACTGGGCAGCAGGCCATGCTTTCCAGACTCCTTTTCAGCTCAGATGAGCTCTATTTTTTTCTCTCAGATTCTGTCTGTAATCTTTCTTGGTAAGCTGGTATATTCTAAAAGCGGTGAATTATAAACTCAAAGGTTGTAATACTTCCACTTCTTTTAAGTTAATTGAGAAATTTATTTAGTACATACCTATAGTCATATCAAAATTATAATTTTGAAATTAGCATAAAAATATTCCCAGCTAAATCAACCTGAATTTTACTTTTTTTTTTTTCTTTTAAAGAAATGATCCTGGCATCTTCTCTATAGAGCAGATCCTGGCATGAAATTCGAAGGTCCAAATGAAATGGATTTTGTCATTTTTCAGCTGTTTCTCTTTGTGAAAAATGCTTGACAATTTGAGAAACTCTATGTTCACTGCATCAAATGATGATGAATGTTCTGAGCCATAACACTTTATGCCTTCTGTGTTGCTCCCTAAAGATTCCATGTGTATATCTTCTTTTTGCTACTCTTGATATTTTGAATCTGTTGCTGTCAGAAAAAAAAATCCAGAAAGTATGCTCAGAGACATTTTTAGTCTCTATAGTAAATTGTGTTGCTAATATGGCATGCAGAGGGAACCATACTCAGATCTACAGGAAGAGGAGAAAGAAGAGGGGGTCTGGCAGGGGATGGCAGCAAATAACTATGATTAATGTGATTGTGTTTGTGTCCACAAAGTATTTTGCAAAAACAGCATATTGGGAGAAAGACATTACCATTTTAATTTTGAATTGGTAATGGTACTTTTTGCTCATTGGCATTGAGATAAAATGAATGAATGAAAAATAGGAGAAATTATAAGCAAACGAGACTATGTATAACATATTCTAGTATAATAAGGTAAAACAATGGTAAACCAACTATTAATATTTTTTTAGTGCAGAAGTGCTGGTATTTACTACTATGCTGTACTCACTTGAGTAGATATTTCTCCATATTACAAATCACTTCCTAAGTCTAACTGAGCCAAATTCGCTGAGGAAGGGTTGGAAATAAAATGATTTGAGATATGAGAATTCCGGGATCATTATGATCATTATGATCAAATCAAAATGATTTGAGATATGAGAATTCCGGGATCAATAGTTAATAAAGACTCCATTTATGTGACTGAATATACATAAATATTAAAATGGAATAAAAGGAAAGATAATATTTCAAAACAAGAGGGCTAAAATAATCCAAACTTTTCAAGAGACAAAATCCTCTTGACTCTTTAATGAATCGGAAAATTTTTGAAATCACAATAAATTGACGTTACATATGCTGCTAGTCCTTATGCAAACAAGTTTTATATGAAAGTAATCTTTTTTCTTTCTATGCATATCTCTTTGCAAAATTTATATGCGCAAATACGACACTGGCAGAATTAGAGAATTAATGTACTTAAGCTGAATTAGAAATCAATTACTTTTGCTAATTCTTACGAATCACAGGTCTCAAACTAAGCATAAGAGCAATTGGCTCTTAATTAAGAGAGAAGTAAGGTAACGAAGATTCCATTTATTCACAGTTTAACATGAATTATTTATTGTGAATAGATACAGAACTTGACTTCAAATGCAGTTTCTACTTCTGTTGAAATAATCATGATTTTCCAGTTTATTCTATTTGATTGGTTTATACATTTTGTATATTTATTTCTTTACATGTTAAAATACCAACTTAGAAATCTAGTAATAAATTCCTCCCATTCTTAGTTTATTAATAAACCAAATCAGGGACTGGCCCTGTAGCAGAGTGGTTAAGTTCATATACTCCTCTTCGGTGGCCTAGGGTTCACCAGTTCGGATCCTGGGCGTGGACATGGCACCACTCACCAAGCTATGCTGAGGTAGCTTCCCACATAGCACACCCAGAAGGACTTACAACTACAATATACAACTATGTACTGGGGGACTTTGAGGAGAAGAAGAAAAAAAAAAATTACTGGCAACAGATGTTAGCTCAGGGCCAATCTAAAAAAGAATAAATAATAAGAAGAAGAATAAATCTATAGCTATATATTTGTTTAGAATTTTTATACTTATTTTCTTTGGAAAGACAGACTTGAATTTTCCCTTCCTCTAATGTCCTGGTTAGGTTTTATTATCAAGGTTATGCTAGATTTATAAAATTAATTGGAGATTCTTCTTACTTTTTCTTGCTTCTGCTTCTTTTGAGCTTTTAAAATTTTTCTCCGCGGCTTATTGAGAAGTAAGCATTTATTTTCACCTTTTTTTCTAACATGTAAATACTATAACATTCTATCTAAACACAGCTTTAGCTGTACTGCACAGACTTTATTACATTTTATTTTCAATGTAAGTAATTTTCTGATTTTTATTTTATTTCTTCTGGGTAATTTAGTTATATGTAACCTAATTCTAAACAGATGGGATATTTTTAATTATTATTTTTAAAATTGTTTCTTAGCATAAATCTCATTATGGTTGGAAAACATAATTTCTGATTTCTGAATTTAAAATTTGACAAGACTTGCTCTCAGAGTCCACTTATGGCCAATACGGATGACTATTACATATGCAGTGGAAAATAATGTTTATCCAGGTGATTTTGTGGACTGTTTTCAATATAGATCATTAGATCGAAAGAGGTAATTGTGTTATTCAAACCTTTTAATGTTGCTAGTTTTTATTTACTGCCTTTTCTATGAGTCACTAAAAGTTGTGTTCCAATTTTTCAACATAATTGAAGATGACTTTTCTTTTCTATTTGTCAGTTCTTGCAAACTATACTTTGAGGTGATACACATCATACATATATACAATTATGATATACATAAATGTAGAATTTGCATATATATACATACTTTTTTCTCCCTGATGGAAAGTCACTTTTGCCATTCCAAATATCTTCATTTGTCTCCACTAGTTCTTGCCTGGAAGGGGTCTACAGGAGGTGCGGGCTGCAGTGCAACCATCCTGCATCCTTCCTTATAAACCCCAGCATCCCCTATAATACTGGATATATCAGTGGTGGAGAAAGCACCATCTTTCTTTACTTAGCAATTGCATGATAAACCTTTCCTATCCTTCTACTTTTAAATTTTCTGTGTCCTAATATTTACATCTCTTAGAAGTATTATGGTGTTTTTTAAATCCGTTCTGACAATCTTTGTCTTTTAACTAGACTTTTCAGTTTACAGTTAATGTACTTACTAGTGTTTTTAAGTTTAAATCTACTATTTTGTAGCATTTTAGTGATTTTCTAGAGTTTAAAACATTTCTCCTTGACTTACTATGATTTGTTATAAATTAATAATTTTATCACTTCTCAGAAAATTCAGTCTTTGGAACCTTTTGGAAACTGCCTGTCTTAGAGCTATTTTTTTGTTTTGGTATAATTATATTCTCTATGTATTTAAAACTCGCAGACGTTACTATTGTTTCTCAAGTCATAATTAATTAGATCAACCAACACTTTACACTTTCTGTCATTCCTGCATTACCGTATTTCCTCTGGAATTATTTTTCTTCCTGTTGAATAATATTCTTTATATTTCATATAATATGGATCTACTTGTGTCTAATTTTCTCAGTTTTGGTTTGTTTACAGTTTTGTTATTTAATTTTGCCATTTATTTTGAAAGATATTTAGGATAGATATAAAATTCCTGGTTGACATTTTTTCTTTCACAACCTTGAATATATAACTAAAATTTTTAGCTTTTATTGTTTCCTTTGAGAAATCAGCTCTCAGTATTTTTGTTGCTTTTTTTAAAGGTAATATAACTTGTTTTTGCTTTAGATTCAATTAATATTTTCTTGTTGTCTTTGATATTTATCAATTTAGTATGATATGCACAAGTATACTTTTAAAAATTTACCTTGCTCTTTTCCATATTACTTCTGTAATCTTATAGTTTTCATTACTTTTGGAACATAGAACCATGCCTTAAAATATTGTTCCTGTTCCATTTGCTTTGCTATCTCTGTTTGGGACTAAAATTCCATGCATCAGGTGTCAACAAGCTTTTCTATGTGAAGAATCAAGTAACAAGTAATTTAGGCTTTGCAAGACTCATGAAGTCTCTATTATATATTCTTTTTTAAGTCTTTAAAAATGTTAAAAAGCATTCTTACTTCAAAGGCTGTAAGACAGAGTCCATAGGCTGTATTTACTTCCAGGTGTTTTTTCCCTGTTTCTGAGAAAAGCTTGTGTTTTTAATGCGTTTTATTTTTGTTTGAGTGCTAGATATTGTTTATGAAAAATGTAGAGATGATAAGAACTCTCAACAAAGTGGGTCAGAGGGAATGTACCTTGACATAACAAAGACCATATATGACAAGCCATCAGCTAACATCCTACTCAATGGTGAGAGTTTGAAAGCTTTTCCTCTAAGATCAGGGAACAGATAAGGACGCCTGCTCCTGCCACTTTTATTCAACATAGTATTGGACACTCTAGCCAGAGCAATTAGGCAAGAAAAAGAAATAAAAGGCATCCAAGTCAGAAAGGAAGAAAGCTCAGTATTTGCATATGACATGATATTATATATAGAAAATCCCAAAGACTCTACCAAAAAACTGTTAGAAATAAGAAACAAATTCAGTGAAGTTACAGGATATGAAATCAATTTACGAAAATCTGTTGCATTTCTATACACTAATAATAAACTATCAGAATAAGAAATTAAGAAAACAATCCGGTTTACAATAGCATCAAAAAGAAGAAAATACCTGGGAATAAATTTAACCAAGGAGGTGAAAGACCTTACACTGAAAACTGTAAGACATTGGTGAAGGAAATTGAAGAACAGCCAAATAAACGGAAAGATATTTTGTGTTCAAGTATTGGAAGAATTAATATTGTTAAAATGTCTATACTATCCAAAACAATCTACAGATTCAATACAATACCTATCAAAATTCCAATGGCATTTTCCACAGAAACAGAATAAACCATCCTAAAATTTGTGTAGAACACAAAAGACCCCAAAGAGCCAAAACAATCATTGGCTTTTAATGTTCCAGTATTGATAACTTTATCTTCTTTCTGCATTTAGTATCATGTCATCATTTCTCCTCCCCCAAAAAATACTTGCTGTTCTGGGCTCCTGACAGTAGCAGCTGTTAATACTTCATCACCTCTACTTTTAGTCACCTCTAGTTGGTTGTGCAGTGTGTTGAATTGTTTACAAAGGCATGACAAGGAATTAACCTAGTGATGGGATCAATCTTGAGAACTGGAGTTATTTAAAAGACAAAATATGGGGAAGAAAATAACAGTTGGCGTCTATATGAATATAATGTTAATGGGACAAAAATAATTGGAATAATAAAAGCAAATAATTATTCAAAGATGCAAGTGATTCTGAATTTTCTGAAATATTTTCTATTTTGATTCAATCTCTTTCATCCATATAACTTGTGAAGCTACACTTTGGCAAAATTCCTCATATGAGGAAATTATCAGTAAAAAATAATTGTGGAAAATTTGTAATTGCATCAAAGTTTCTTTTGATCAAATTAACTCTTCAATCTGCTGAAGCTAGATGAGTTCGGCTCATGTTCTGATAGAGTCACAGCTCTCATACACGAAAATAAAATAAACTCATACATTAAGATAAAAACATTGATTAAAATGATGTTAATATGAACAGCAGGACAGTGCAATTCTAGAGAAGCTTACGTGTTCTGCTGGCCTCTTGTTAATGATGTAGAACTCCAGTTGGTATGTTTTTTATTCAGCTGTGACTAATTATCTTTCTCCGTCATATTAAAATATTGATGCAGATTCATTTACAATGACATTAAAAGTCTAACTTTGGCATTAAAACCCAAATAATAACACCGACAACTGCCCAATAATCATGACAATCATTTTCATAATGAAGAAGCAGAAGACCTAAGTGCACACACGAGGAATGAGTCATATGTTTTCTTGTTCCTCCTAGACAGTTTCAGGCACAAAACTTTTGTGTATGTGTGTGATCCTTGTGAAAAATCCAGGGGAAGAAACAACGACAATTTTCCTTAAAACATACACAAATACGTACATAGGAGAAAATCTAGACTTTTAAGTTCTGATGCCCATCCTTCTTAAAGGGATGCTGATCCTTTTAAAAAGCAGTGCTTTGCATCAATCGTCTATTGTTAAGTACGAAGAAAATTACAAATGTGTGTGCATGTGTGCACATGTGATTGTGTTTGGGTAAGTTTTGGGGTTGAAGGTTTTATGGAGAAGACTAAGATGACATTTACATGTTATTTAGATGTTTAGATGTCATTTCATCATTGTCGAACAATTCTGATAATTATGTCAAAGTCAATAAAGAGGTATGGTTAACAAAGCACACACACCCCACCTGAACTAGAATGGGTTATTGTCTAAAGACTGCCTATTTTATTTGATTTTAAGTAGAATGTGATTCTAAATAGAATAAGCACAGAAACATGTTGGTCTTTGAAGATAGAAGAGTATGTTTTCAGAAAACTGTTTCTTTGGCTGTTATTTCTGAAAATGACAATTTCAGTAGTTCAATATGATGGCATTTCAAAGTTTGCTTTATTAATTCATCTGATTTATATTAACTGGATAAATTAATAAATAATAAATTAATTGAATAATAAAATAGTTTTAAATAATATAACCAATAGTCGTCACCTGGTAAATACTGAGATTAGCTTTTCTAACTACTGGAAATAACAGAGAAGGGGTATACTAGCTTCCTAATTTTAAAACCACTTTAAAAACTAAATAGCATATTTTGGTTAGTGGTTGTGATCACTTACTCTCCTTTTTGCTTGGCCAAGACTACACCCAAACCAACTAGGGAAGCAAGGATAATATGTGGTGGTGTTCTGCCTCAGTGCTACCAAGAGTTGCCAGTGAGTAAGAGGTGAGAAGACACTGACACGTTAGGGTGTGGGCTATTCCATATGCGCTTCACCAACAAGCAAAATTACCACTAGGTAAAGATCCTGGAGTCAGAGTTAGGGGACCTAGAGAAGGGAATCAGGGTAGAAGGGAAGTAAGACAAAAAAGAATAAAGCAGTAATATTTTAAAAAGTGAAATTATTTTTAAATGTCTGATAGGATCCCACTTACATCAAACTATAAAAGTGTGTCCATTATGCACGTAAAGAAATGCAATTTTTCTCAGGATAATTTTTTTTTTATTCTACTCAGATCTAGAATAAAAATAAGTCTCCATCTTAGTATAGATACCTCTAGAACTCTGAACTAACACTCAGGTTCAAGTCGTAGTCAATGTGGGAGAGGACACCAGGAGAGGCATCAGTAAGGGTGTGGCCAAACGAGGTAGGGAAAAGAAAGCCGAAGAAGGCTGCATCATCAACCAAGTTGCCACCGTGAGCTACTGGGAGTCAGTCCTGCTGGGGAATTCCAGGAGGAAGTGTAGAACACTCAGCTACATGAATGAGGAAGCAGGTGTATTTATCTACCAACTCCCCATCTATCATTTGTTGAGATTTCCTCTTGGGACCCTTCCAGCACTTCCAGGACTTGTATTGGACATTGTGTATGTCTCAGGGCCAGGAGAATAATGTCCTTAGGGAGATTGTCATAGGTGCTGGTTGTAAGCAGTCTCATACATACAGACCAGTGCCAAGGAGATATGGATGGTTCGTCAGTAACATCTAGCAAACCACCCTTGTCATCTCTCTGGGTGAGTGGGGAGAGTGATTTCTGTCTTCTTTTCGTTGGACTTGTAGCTGTTGGAGGACCTTGTCTCCTACCCTCGTGTGGTGTTAAAATCTAACCTAAACTTTTAGGGTCCCGCCTGGTGGAGCAGTGGTTAAGTGCACACGTTCCACTTTGGCGTCCTGGGGTTCCCCGGTTTGGATCCCAGGTGCGGACATGGCACCGCTTGGCAAGCCATGCTGTGGCAGGCATCCCACATATAAAGTAGAGGAAGATGGGACTGGATGTTAGCTCAGGGCCACTCTTCCTCAGCAAAAAGAGGAGGATTGGCAGCAGATGTTAGCTCAGGGCTAATCTTCCTCAAAAAAATAAAATAAATAAAATAACTAGCCTAAACTTTTAGCCATCACAAGGTTCAGCTAACCTTCCAGGGACACTGTAATGTCAGCTCACCTGCTTACTGCTTTAGCTTTCATCTTTTGCTTTGCATCTGGCACCTGAAGATTTCCTTATTTCCTGTATATTCAGCCATAAATTAAAAACATATATATGAGGAAGCAATTATATTTTAGTATCTCTGGGTGTTTATAGTGAGAAAGTTTGGTGCTAGCCAAATTCATCATTTTGTTGGAACTAGAAGTCATTCGCCCTTTTGAATAGCTACTGAATATTTTGAGATAGAAAATGTGTTTCATCACTCACATAGTAATAGGCATTTATTTATTTACATTTCTCTCTCACTCCTACAAACATAGCTCCAAATAACATGCTTTTGCCTGTAACTTTTGTGATAATGTTTTTCTCTTTGGGATAACATCCTTGCGTATATACATATATATGTGTGTGTGTGTGTGTGTGTGTGTGTGTGTATATGTATGCATGTGAGTACTGACATAAACATTTCAATTCCTCATGTCTTCGATGAAGAAAGTAATTTGTTTCATCCTTCTTTTGTAAAGAAAATAATTATAAAATTCATAAAATAAAAAGGAAAGCACATGAATAGAATCATAAATCTGAAACTTTTGTGTCTGACAAGCCAGGAAAATTGAGATTAAAAGCACCATCCTTTCGACTGGGAGAAGAGGAGATAAATCCCTTCAAATAAAACTAACTTCATGAATGGAGTCATTCAGGTGCTCGGTGTGAATCCTTAGGGACTCATAACCTGGGGTCACAGCTGCCTGGAGACTTCAGTATGGTAATTAGGACATGCTCATGAAATCTGATGAAATAACTGCTTCCCTGGAATTTGATAAATGCTGCCTCTCAAAATGTATAGTGTCAAAGTCATCTGGGGATGCTTGAATTCACAGGTTTCAGGCACTGTTGACTGCCAGGCTTCTCTACAACCAATTTGGTTTATCTCTGTTAAAATGAGCTTCTCTTTCTGTCATATACCCATTGACAAAGATCTCCTGAGCTATATGTCACCATGGGTGCTGCATTTGCAATCTTTCTACATGAACTGAGAATAAGTTATTTCACATAAAAATGACCAGTTCTGATGATTGTCTGATTTCATTACATTAAAATACTATTCCCCTCTTATTTGTTATTAAGTAATAAAAATAAGACCATACTCTGTTTAAATAAGCTCTAATTAATGTAAAGCATTATCGAATATTATCAATTTAGATTTTACTTCAAGCAGAGACTATATTGGATTTTTTGTCTTGATACATTTTGTGGAGAGAAATTGGTTGAATATATGACTAATCTAAAGGTGTAGAGGGAATATTTAAGACTAGCAGAATAAATATTTTTCATGCACTCCAAAACCACATTTTATGCAAATCATTGATGTACTATGATCAAAAATTCCCACTTTTATGTATTTTAAACAGATACCAAAACATTGACAAAATAGTAGTCTTTTTTTCTAGTTTACATAGATGCTTTAAAGTAGAAAAAAAGATCTTTAAAAATGTAAATATTTGCTATTTGAAAATGAATTTCCATCAAGTAATCCTAATTAATAACATTTGTGTATCAGATTATGAGAAGTGAATTTTAGCTTGCAGGAGAATGCTTTACTTTTATCCAAACAGAGTGCTTGTAAAATCAAAATTTCTTGTGAGTAGGGTTGTTTATCATATTTTCCAGTAAAGTTTAATTTCTCTGACTTTTTACTTTGTACAGAAAGCAAGAGTGCCACTGATATTTAGAAACTGACAGGAGTTATCCTCCGCAGTTTTCTGTTAACCCTCTGTCAAGGTCCAAGTAAAAATTCAACCCTTACTGCAGAAATGTCCTGAAATTAACACAGCAGCAAACAAGCTCTTTGTCCACTGCATTATAACAATTATTTTATTACAATTCTCAGAGCATGTTTCATGTATTTCCCTAGATTATAATTCTGCATATAAAGTCTTTAGAAGAAGAAACTGTATCTTAAATGGTTTAGCATCTTCCCTCCAAGCAGTGTATCAGCAAAGGGTTTTCACATACTACAAAATAATATATGTTCATTGCGAGTATATCAGTGGTAATTTTGAGGGGGTGGGTAGCATAGATAGAATCATGCTACATCAAAGAAATAACGTGACGCTATCAAGAACCCCCAGAGCAGTTGCATCAATATCTGTATTCCCATATTTTTGGAAGTGACCTAGGTTCTGGAATTATCATTCTGGTAACAGCAATATTAATATTTATTGAGTGCTTGCTATATACCAAACACTGTGTTAAACCCTTTATGTGTCTTATCTCTTGTAATCTTCAGAGCAATCCTACTGGGTAGAAACTATTATTACGATGCTCACCCAAATTTACAGTTGAAGAAATTGAGTTTTAAAGAGATCAAATAATTTATTTAAGGCCAGATAGCCCCTAGGTGTTGAAGCCAGAATTTGAATCTAGGCATTCTGCATCCACAGTCCAGATTCATAACCATTATTAATGGGACAACTTCACCACTTCTGTATCCTCTTCAAGACCCTCTTGCAAGGGGGTCTTGCAATCCCCTAGGGTCACGGGGATGTAAAAATGAATTTTAAGTCAGACTTCAATATACCTTAAGAGGGAATAAGATTGACTAAATAATCTGACCTGTCTTTAAATATAAAAGCCAAACTCTTTTTATCTTTTAATTAGTCATTTATTATTTATTCCTACTATGTAACTGGTATTGGTATACATAGTATGTCAGATGAAATTAAATGCTATGGATAAAAATAAAGAAATGATGATAGGAGCGCTTGTGAGTGGGGGTGATACAATTTCAAATAGGATGGTTAAAAAATACTTCATACTTTAGCAAAGACTCAAAAAAGATACATATGTTGAAATCCATATTCTTATCCATCTGGTTCCTCTAACCATTATTTATTAAATATTTAATAAGCTCTTGTTGCTGTATTAAACTCTTGGGATATCATGATCAACAAACACCAATACGATCCGTACCCTCATAGAGGTTACAAAAATCAATCAAATAGCTACGAATAAATGTAAAATTAAAACTGTGATGAGCGTGATGGTCACGAAGATTTGCAACAGAGACCTTGATTAAGCTTTTCGGCAATGTGGGACTGAAGGAAGGGGGAGAGGTTGTGCTAAAATTTGGGGAAATCCCCTCCTGAGGAAGAGCTGCCTGAGCTGAGATCTGAAGATGAATAGAACAAAACTAAGTGGAGAGGGTGCAGGAGGTATGTATAGCACACAGAGGTCAGAAGAGTATTTTCAGTGAAGAACAGAATGTGCAAAGAGCCTGCTGCTGGTAAAGTATGGCTCCATCAGTTGATGGAAGCCAGTGTGGCTGGAACACAAGGCCTGAGACAGAGTGGGTACTATAAGATAAAAGAAGGTGGACAATCACCAAAACAGGCAGAGCTACTAAGTTATTACCACTCAGTTGTGTTGCACGTTTCCATTTTCAAATCTCTTTTCTCACTGCATTCTCATATTTTCCATATGAGGCAGATAGAAAGGAACACCATAATGAAGCAATTTATTAGTTAGAAATTCAAACAATTACTCAAATCCTACAACCAATAAGTCAGGATTGAATTCCAGGTTCCGGCATTTTCTCTGAGTTCAAACTAAAGATTGAGTTTGATCATATATTTTGTAGTTTTTTTTCCCTTGATTATGGACATTAATGGTTGACTGTGCATCTAAAACACTCAACAGATATATAAAATGGTTTAGTTTTCGGTTTTGAAGAGAAGATTTCTCATCCTGGTATTTCCGGCTTGTACTTCCGAATAAATGGTAAGCTCTTAAGAAGAGAAATTATAGCATGTTCATATTCATATATGAAGACTGAAATTCTTCAGAATATCAGTTTTTCATTTTACTTTAACTTTCCTTGATTTTACAACATTTTAAATTGTTTTAATTCTTCTAAGATGCAAGAACCATGATTATTTATGGTCTATATATCCGAATCTATGCCTATATATTGATTTACGTAAACATGTCATTGAGGTTGATCCTGAACTGATCTACAAATTTATTGAATTATGCCATATCTTTAAGAAGTGACAGAAACATCTGTAGACATTCTATAAAAGGATTTAACAAGACCAACTTGAGCTTGCTCAATAGTCTCCTTTTTCAGGTCAAAAATTTCAAACCTGAGACTTAAAAGTGTAGGAGCCACTGCAAGAACTCATAGGTCAGAGAAGGAATTTATTCTTTTCCTGGGGACCACCAGAAGCTAAGAAAGATTTAATAAAAAAAAATTGCTATGACAGTCCCTTTGAGAAAGGGTTGGGGCCAGATAAGACAAGATGGCTAGTGACCTATTGGGAGGATTTCACAGTTGGCTAGAAATGAGAGGAGGGCAGTAGCATGTGAATGGGGAAAAAAAAAAGTCTGTATATTGCGAAACTATTTAGGAATTAGAATTGACAAAATTCAATGATAATTTGATATAGATAGATGAGTGAGTGGGAGGAATTAAGAACCATTTCTGGGTTTCTGGTTGAAGAAGATGCATGGTGGTGCTGTTTATTGAAAAAAAGGGCAATTAGGGGGCTGGCCCCGTGGCCGAGTGGTTAAGTTCTCGCGCTCCGCTGCAGGCGGACCAGTGTTTCGTCAGTTCGAATCCTGGGCGCGGACATGGCACTGCTCATCAAACCACGCTGAGGCAGCATCCCACATACCACAACTAGAAGGACCCACAACGAAGAATGTACAGCTATGTGCCGAGGGGCTTTGGGGAGAAAAAGGAAAAAAATAAAATCTTTAAAAAAAAAAAAGGGCAATTAGAATAGTTAAATGTTCAAGTGGAAGATAATTTCATGTTTGGCCAGGGTATGGTTAGCTGTCTATATAAATATGGAGCCCAGAAGTGAGGTCAGGCTTGAAAGATGGTTTGAAAATTGTAGACATATGGACTATATGGTAAACGAGCTATGGGAGAGACCATGCTGAGATTACTTTGGGGGAGAGGCTAGAGGGAACAGAAGACAGGAAAGAGGAAAAGATCTGAGGAACTACAACATTTTGCATACAGTTCAGGAAGAGTAGTTGGACAGAGACGGCAAAGACGTGGTGGGAGTATTTAAGGAAACTTCACAAGTTAGTTTTGGTTAGAAAAGAAAAGAAAAGCATTTGAAATAAGGATACATACAAAAGACATTCAAGAGATTATAAAAGTAGTACCACAATGGTATTATGGACATTGTGTTAATAAGCTTAGAGGATTAGGATGAAGAAAAGCAATGGCCCCACTGTAATTTTCTTACTTTTTCTAATCATTTCTGGATTATTGCATTCCATACCAAATGGCTCCTTTTTAAGACAATTATTAAAAATTAGAGCAAGCCAGCAGAACATAGTCAGAAATGAAGAAAACTTGAAAATCATGTTATATAGATGAAAGAAGTAGGAACAGTTAGACTTGAGAGTAGAAAATTGTAGAAAACATAGGGGATATTTTTGAAGATTAGAAAAGCTGCTTTGTAGAAGAAGGATTGGGCTTATTCCATGCAATCACAAGGAATCTAACTAGCATGCAAAACTTATCCTAAGGACGTGGCTGGACTCATATTAAGGAAGAACATTTTTTGCATCTAGAATGCTTTTAGTGTGCTATTAATTTAGATATTATGTTAGAATGAGTAATTTGATTTCCATACAAAACAAACTTTCAAGCAGACTTTTTCTCTTTAATGGAATAAGGTATTGGGTTGAGAGAACACTCCAGCTTTCTTGATTAGAGATTAACATATTATTGCATTTTGAAATATGATACAATATGAATGTCTTTAGAGGTTGTCACACAAAGTTAAAACCACAAAAATATTGTAGTGTTATTCTTGCTGGTATTGTTAGTTGTCAGAATATGGTGTTACTGCAAAGTGGCAAAATCAAATACCCATCTAATTTTGGTTGTGCAGAGCTATTTTTTCTTAGAGAGGAGGTTGCCAAACAAAGCATCATTCATGGTTTATGCTTCCTTCCTCAGAGATGATTCTCAGCTTAGCTGGTGGTGATTCCCTGCTCACAGCAGAGGTGGTAGTTCTGCACCCAGCAGCTGCAGTAGGGGCACCTTAATTTGACAGGAGAGCAGATCCTTTGGTGGCCAGTTTTGTGACATGGCTTTGTTAGTCCATTCAGAAAGGGCAGCTCAGAGTCTCTTGCTTCAGTCTTCCCAGTAATTCCACAATCCATTTGGAACCCTAAAATAAATTCCTTTCTGTTTATGCTAACCAGTGTGCATTTTGCTCTCTGTACCTGATAAATCTTCCCTATTATATTTAATGGCACCCAGAAGCAAGTTATAAATATGGGTCAGCTCTTTATCAGTATGGGTCAGATCTTTTTAAAGATACACTGTTGGAACACACAAATGCTTCCCTTTGACAGTTATGCATTAATTTATTGGATTTTTGACTTAGACAAATACATATTTGTTGAGGTGCAAACTGTTCACTGACTGAAACATGACTAGAAGGAGATCCTCATAGTAGGAAGATTAAGGAAGTTTGTTTACAAAGAGACATGGGCTTTAAAAAGAAAATTTATTGTCTTCCTCTTGTGATAAGGATAGTACATAGTCACGACATAGGATATTTAGGAAGTTAGGTGTGCTTTAGAATCCAGTGCTATCTTGCATGTCTTTTTCTCCATTTTAAAAAGACAGATTAATCAGCATAAAGTAGTGACCATTGCACTCAAGAAGGCAGGTCATCTTATACTATCTACAACGTCAGTGACTTCTCAATTTTAACTCTGTTCCTATTTGAGTACTTAGTATTTCTACTTTTTCTCAGAAATTAACTTTTGTACTAAGGATGACTTCTGTGTAACAATTTTTACTGTCTTTTTTGTACAGAAGCTCAACAACTAAATCAGGAAAAGGATATTGTAATTTGCTAGTGAATTACTTATTGCCACCATGTCACCAGTAATGTTGCCTTGTCAGTATTATGATGAGAAAAATTCTACAGGGAATACTGTTATTATACTATAAATTTCAATGTTATTTCCAAATGAATAATTTGATTTCCAAACAAAGCTTCAAACAATGACTTTTTCATTTGGATGGAATGAGACATTGGGTAGAGGAAAAAGTCTTTGAATTTTTTGATTAAAGGTTAACAAATTATTTGCAGTCTTGAAATATGACGTACACTGAATGTCCTTGGAGGTTGTCACACAAAATTACAACAAAAAAGTGACAGTGTGTTTCTTGCTGATAGTGCCAGTGACTTGATTCCGTTTCAGCATGCAAGGTTTCTTATCTCTTGGGGCAATGATACGCTTCAGTTTATACTACCGATCTCCAAAAGCTGACTTTCTTCACGCTTCGAAGGGACTGTCGGGTGTTACTTGACTGAAAAATCACAGAAATACAGTTTGTTCATCCAAGAGTTGTTTTGGCAATTCTCTGTTGTATTGGGAGAACTACCCCAAGGGACAAAGCCCTGTCGCAACATTAATGTCATCTTGGAAATAGAGAGCCTAAACCACTGAGTTCCAGCCACATCTATAAGTGTGGCCAGTGTAATGACTGATGTGTGTATCACACAAGTGATTTGGTGCAATATTCTAGAAAAGATAGTGAAAATAAATACAATGGATAGCTGGCTTATTTGTTCTCAAGTGAGAGATAAAGCAAACACTAATTATTTTTATCAAATTATTTGGAACCCTATCAATTCATAATAGCATTATCAATTTAATGACATTGATAAAGAACTTGGAAGAGAGACCATTCATGGTCTTATGGCCCTTTTAGTTCACTTGACTGTGTCAGCAGAGATATTACTCTAACAACACACTTTAAAACTTAAATGCCACTATTTTAACAAAAGTAATAATAATGATTATAGTAAAGGCAATTCCACTTTACATATGTAGAACATTTTCAAGTTACTTTTGCATTCTTGTCCTCAGTATGATCTTACAGTAACTCTGTGAGATAGGACAAAGTAGAGCTATGTCTATTTTATAGATGAAGAAACTGAGGTCGAGTGAAAGATAACAAAGTTCTCTGGGCATAAAAATGGGAATAACACTTAGACCAAATCTGTGAGTTTTTGAAGGCTAAATCCAAATCTGCCCCCTTGTGATTTATAACAAGGCAAAAGCTCTACTACATCAGGTCACGTTAACTGAGACAGATAAAAATGCAAGGCACTACACACTATAGAATTGTCCCAAAGGCCTATGATATAAGAGTTTAACTACCAACTCATATTTAATAATCTCATAGCATTTGCTAGATTCATTCTATACAACAGGCATTCTCAAGGCTTACATCAGTAACTGTATCAGATTCCCCTGAGCATCTTTTCCAATACACTCATGCTCGAAGAGTATGCTTTTGGTATGGTGGAATCTCTAATCAGGTGAACTATTCTCACCATTGGGAGCTTGTCATGACAAGCTGATGACAGGGCAGAATAAATAATAAGGATCAGGGAGATACATTATCTATTGAATCCTAATTAGGGACATAACAGCATATAGGTGAAGTACGTAAAATGGGATATCCATGCATAGAAATACCGCATTAGGGTCTTATGCAGCACTTCAGAGGAGAAATGACAGGATAAAGACAGAGTTCCAAGTCCTAAAGCCACTAGACTACCAGAGGTGTGTCCAAGAGAGGAAATGGGAGAAATTCATTTTTAAGTCCCGTTTGTGTTCCAGACCAGATTCTCACATAATGTAGCCTGGAGCTCGGTAGACATGTCAGCTTGACTGTACTGCCAGCATCTTAAACAACATATCAAAAGCCTAGTCGTGTCCCTCTTCTTCCTGAAGTCCTCTGCTAGTGACAAATGGCTGCAAGAGAAAGCCCAACCTTCTGTCCGGGTGCAAGAATCACCAGTGAACAGCTGCCTGAATTTCTATACCAGTGAGTTCAATTCCACTGTACATTTGCCATTGTCTCAGAATATTACCATCATGGATCCAGATTTGGCTACTGTAATATTGATAACACTTTTGTATCACTTACCAAGTGTCAGATATTGATCAAAGTTTGTAATCCTAGGGGCCAGCCCGGTGGCACAGTGGTTAAGTGCGCACGTTCCACTTTGGTAGCCCAGAGTTCACCCGTTCAGATTCCAGGTGCGGACATGCCACCGCTTGGCAAGCCATGCTGTGGTAGGCGTCCCACATATAAAATAGAGGAAGATGGGCACGGATGTTAGCTCAGGGCCAGTCTTCCTTAGCAAAAAGAGGAGGATTGGCAGCAGTTAGCTCAGGGCTAATCTTCCTCAAAAAAGAAAAAGTTTGTAATCCTATTTATTCCTTACTCACACTCAAAAAAATCTATTTATCATCCTGTTATCATCCTCATTTTGTGGAAGAACTTTCCTAAGGTCATAATAGAGTGCAAGCTGGAACCACAGTCCAAGTAGGCTCCACCCAGAGCTCTTGATTTTAACTACTACACTACATTACTACTCAGACGTGAGACTTGGGATATTAACACACGATGCCTGTTAACCCAAAGGATTTTGTGGTGAAATAAGATTGGAAATACTGATTTAATTTAATAATAATTTAATGACTACTTTAATATAGTTCAGTATAACTCATACTATTATGCAAACGTCAGAACCTTTCATTTGCAGTGGGCATGGTGAATCTCTCGCAGGAGAGGGATGTATATATGTGGGGTTTCCCAAAATTAACTGGTGGGGCATCACATGGGACCACATTCCACAGACCAGACTTCCAGAAAAGCTGGTACAACTTATCAGAGCAGCCAACTTCTGTATATAGTCTTGCCAGAAAAGAATCTCATATATAGAGTACAAATATGCCTTTCTTTCCTGGTTTCCGATAGGAAAAAGGTTTTTAAATCTAACCAAAATTATTTGCATGGTAAATCATTAATAAGAAAAGCTGTTGAAATCAGGATAAAATTGCCCCTCACTCAATTGGAAAGTTGCCAACATTACATGACGAGATTATTTTCATTCCTAAAAAAACAGTTTGACAGTTCTCCCCTCAAAGAAAGCAACAACACTTCTTTCTTCCTTCAGTCAGAAGCCTTCTGTCACCTACCTTTGATTCCCAAACCAATTCTGTTTGGCATCTCACATATAGTAACCATTGTATGCTGCCTGATAATGGAATGATTTTTGTATATGTTTTTAACCCCTCCATAGATTATAGCCTCCCAAAGGTCAGGAATCTTGTTCACATCTAATGAATTGCCGTCACAAGAACTGGGACCATAGATCTTCACTGATTTGTTTAATGAATGAAAAAGGGATACATATGTAAAATATTATTTTAATGTGCCTTTATTTTCTTTTTGATAATATAATTTTATTCTCCTCATCTTTCTCCTCCTCCTCTTAAATTAGTAACTATAAATTACGGGAAAAGTAAAATTAAATAAAGCAAGAGTTCCATATTTTCTTTACTCCATGAACTCTTTCTTTCTTTTTTTCTTTCTTTTTTTTTCGGTTGTTCTAGTTCTTGCCCGTTAAATTCACGTTTAATTTTATATAATTTTTATTATAATGTGGATGTACCTTTTGTCTTACATTTTCACCGTGGTGTAAGATAATTTCTTATATTGTAAATGTTCTTTTCAATTATCATATATAATTGTTGCAAGATAGTTTATTTAAGAGATGCACCATAATTTATTTAAAACATACATCATTATTATCACTATTATTAGGTATATATATCACATTTTTCCCCTATTACAGGTATCACTGACCCTGAATTAAATCTATGCGATTATAACTAATTCTAAAGATTCATGAGGAGTAGGACAACATGGTCAAAAATAGACTGAAACATGGTGAAAATATGGTAAAATGTCTTTGGCTTAAATTATTAAAAATATGTCTAAAGTTTATGTACATAAACTCTGTTCCAAAAATGCCAAAATATGACTGAATATATTAAAATGTATTTAGGAAATCGATTGTTTTATTCTCAATTGTAGAAAAAATATTGAATGGAGTTCACTGAATTGAATCTTATTTCACGCAGGATCATTCATCATAGGAAAAAGAAATACAGTTTAAAAAAGAGAAAAAAATGGATAAGAAAGAGGACTGAGAAAACACTGAGTCTGGTATAAAATCAAGAAATTTTTTAATCAAGTGAGGGAAAGTAAAACGTAACGTTATGAGCATGATGTGAACTCTAGAAAAAAGAAAATAGCAGCACTGATGTGTTGATCCTGACTTTGCACAGCATGAAGTCTTTCCCAAGTGCAGCATCTTTGAATTTAAAATCTCAAGTGGGTTTTTATACTACAAGAGTCAATAGAGTAATATTGGAATTTGAGAGGCCAAGTGGTTCTTCTACCATCTCTGAAAGTGGCTGCCCTATAAATTGGACGGCTATTTGTCTTCTCTCTTACCTCTCTTACCTCTCGCTCTCCTTCCTTTGTTCTTCCTTCCAGCTTCACTCTTCTTTCTACTATCTTACCCTTGAGGGCCACTCAATAAGGTTAGATCCTGTCATATAAGCTGGAGATACAGCAAAGACCAAGATGAGACATCTGTCCCTACTCTCATGGATCTTATATTGAGAGAGATGTGTAAGACACATAAGTAAACAACCAAACAGAATAATGGCATAGAACAATAAAGAAAAGGAAATAGAGTTCTGTGGTAGAGACTGGCAGGATTGTGAGTGTGTGTGCGTGTACTGGGTGGGGGAGTGGGTTCTGGTGATTTTAGATGGCATAATCTGGGAAAACTGCTCAGAATAAGTAAAATAAATGTTCTAAGACATGAATAATACAAAGACCCAGCTATAGGAAGATTCAGGGTAAAGTTTTCCAGACAGAAAAACCAGCAAGTGCAAAGATAACACGGCCGGCATGATGTTAATAATTCAGAGCAATAGGAAGAAGGCCAACGTGGCTAAAACCTCCCTTGAAGAGAAGTAAGTGCCATATCCCCCTTTCCTCTAGGAACATAAAGCTCTGTATGACAAGCAAAGAAACCACCAAACCACGCTTTCAACAGCAAGACTAGAAGGAATGATTATAAAGCCAGTTGAACTGATTAATGGAAGCATCAGAATATTGCGGTATCTCAGATGAGCACCCTGGAGCCTCCTTCATGTCTCTGGGTGAAACTCTAGATTGTCAAATTAATTAGATGGAAATAAACAGATACAATCCAAAGTGTAGTGCCTAAAGAGCTATATTAGTTTTGTCAGAATGGATGGACAGCATAATGCTTGAAAAACTTGACGGTTCTTTAGGAAAGTATTCAGGATGGCACTATTGATATTACCAATAATTTAAAAAGTTAGTGAGGGATAAATCACGCTTAACTTTTTAGAAAATCAATTTATCATCCAATTTGCTAAAGCAAAGCATACTGTCAAAATTAATACAGTGTATGATTACAGAGTAAAAAGAAAAAAACTAAAATATAGGATTATGGTGATACTTTGTATTTTCCGGATATATGACAAGGAAAACCCAGAGAGAACATCTTAATGTGTGCGTCTCTTAAAAATAAAAACTAAGAAATAACGCAGATTAAAATTGGTTAAATGTTACATAAAAGATGATACAATTAAATGAGAACAGATGATTTCTTCTTTGCTTGAAAAACACTAAAATTTTAATTTTGCAAATTTCAAAAAACATTTGAGCTGGAGCCTCTAGAAATGTGATCAAAAATAGAATTGATATCATTCCGAAAAATTTTACAGTTGCATTTTATATAATTGTCCTTAATGTTGGCTATAATTTGATTTGGACTACAGGTCACATGTGATTTACCATGTATCTTGTGTTCTGCTTTATACATTTTTCGTAAGTTATTTTATTCAAGGATATTTGACCAGATTTCCTATTTCTTGAGAGCACAGAACACATTGTTTCTTTCCCATCATTTTCTGTAGAGTCCGGACTCAAGAAAATACAACAAGCTTACTCTAATAACATAATTTCTACTCTGACGTTACGTAAGTTTTGATTTTATCATTAGGATAAAGTAGACATTCTTTTCCTTGATAGTACATGCCTTTGTGAAATTATACTAATGCCCACCTATATTTTTTCTGATACTGTAATGATTTCTATTTTACATATAAAATAGTTTTGGTGCAATGTGTAAGACAGGAAAGCAGCTTCATTTATTTATCTGTAATGAATATTGGTCAGTTGCCCCTACACCAGTTAGTATGAAACATCTTTATAACATATTCAGTGCCTGACCTATGTTTTAGCACTACCTAGCATATAGTGAGTGCTTGCAATATTACAAAATCTTCCTTAAGCATTTTACCGTTCTCCCACTTTTTAAACACAAATCTATAAGGATAATACTATTAAAATCTACATTTTACAGATAAAGATCCTGAAGTGGACACATGCTAATTAAACCTATCTAACATCTTGCAGCTAGAACATGGCAGACAAAATAAAATTTGCACAAATAAAAGTGGTGGAAATGGTAACTAAACAATATTTGTTGAATAAATATTAAACAAGTGCATAAAAGCATTAAATATACTTGCAATGTTTCTATATTTAGTCCTGTGTATTTTAGATATTTGCATAAAGTTTTAAATAATACCAGACACCATTCTAAGCACATAATAAGATTTAATTCAATTAAACCTCATACCAATCTTAAAAGATAGTTACTGTGAAGAAATTGAGGCAAAAATGAGGTAAGTAACTTTCCTAAGGTTACAAGGTAGGTAGGTGGCAGAGCCAGGATTCAATATCCTGGCAGAATAACACAAGTGTGCATGCTCTTAATTACTGCTTATATCCAAATCTTTTCTTTTGATTTGTCTTAACAATCAGGACATTATTACATAAGGATGAAGAAATTAGAAAATGCAGAATGAGATGTTTCTTTGAATATAAATGTATAAGTAGAAAATCCAAGAAAATTCACAAAACCAGTTAATATTAATGAAAATAATTTGAGTATTTCTATATGTCAGCAATAGCTAGTCACTGAACACAACTCTAAAAATTCCAACTCAAAATAACAAATATGTGTAATTTTTTCAACAAAATCAATATGTTACATCATTCACTTTTCTTCTGAAACGTATAGCAATGTCATATAGAAGATCATTTATTCAAAAGAGTCAATGTTTCAGTATCTCAGAATGAAGATGGTAATTCAGTTAATTCACAGAAAAAGAGTATAAAGTTGCCAGGTGGTGAGATGAAAGAAGACATACCAGGCAGAAATAAATTCATGTGTAAAGCATATAAATATGGAAATACACAATTTTTTTAATTCAAAAAACAAAAACATACGTTTTACTCTTTTTAATTTTTATTTTTCAATTATTCCTACTTTTTCCTTTGTTACTGTATTTCTTTTCTCATACCTTTTTTAGGATTTATTAGGATTTATCATGTTTTGGTGAAGTTAGTTCAAATAATGATTTTTTGTTAAAATGTTCTCTTTTAATAAAATTGACATTTAAGGCTACGCCTTTAAGTATAGCTTTAGTAGCTTTTGTCATAAATTTTGACAAAAGATTTTCAGTTTGTAATTTTGTAAATATTATGGGATGTTGTGTAAATATTATATTACAGCTTTCCAAAATCTTTGACAACAGATTTACCTGGGATAATGTTTAACACTTCAGAGTGATTTTTTCCCTCAAATTTTTACTATAAACTTCAAGATTTACTAAGTTGTGATTTGCTAATGCAGTCTGTATAATTTTTGCTTTTCAAATTTTCTTTATGTTGTAGCTTTTATGCTCAACTTTTGAAAAATGTTAAATAAAATGTGAAAATGTTTCTCCCATTCTCATGATTTTATGGGTTTATGAGGACAATCTTTTTAAAATAAAATATGTTTCATCTATAATGCACATTTCCATGTATTTTCTAAACACTAACATTTGACTTTAGAACTCAATATTATGCAAGCAAACACAGAAAATCAACGACTTCAGTCTGTAGGGAGTATTATTGAATTTCAAGAGTCAAATATAATTGAATTTAAGAATTTTACACTAGTTCTATAATTCTAGGCATTTTTTGGTAATTATTTAAATTGTATTTTCTTTTTTTGTGAATCCCACACAACTACTATTATTATTTCTCTAGGATAGTAGCATATATTAAATCATTTCTACAACATTAAATTTAGGGAGATTTATTTTAGTATTTAAACTCATTCTGAAGTAGGACATGCATAAATTTCTTTAATAGGATTTGATCTTCATAAATATCAAGTTAAGGCCATTCTGGAAGAATGTTAAAGAATAAGCATTATTCTCAGTTTCTAAACAATGAGAAAATTGAAAGTGAATATTGTCATGTCACATTTATCCTACAAACTATTTTTATTTTTTTTTAAATTGAAGATGTAGTTAAAATTTAAGACACATTGATTTGATGAATCATATACACATAATGTTTCATAAATGTGTGAAAATTTGCTGTTGACTCAACATCATACAATGAATAATTAAGATTTATGCATATAATTATAATCACCTCACAGCAATTTTTATTTAGCTTAGGAAGATGACACAAATCTGCTGTCTGATTAGCAATAAATTTATAATCTGTAGCACAAAAATAATTTTAAAAAAATTTTGGCATATTTTTACCTTACATACCATATGTAGCCCAACAAAAGCCTTACTTACCCTAATTGGAGAACAGAAACCTTAAATGACTAACTAGAGGTTTCACAACTAAGAAGTAAGAAAGCTGATTTACCTTAAATTGTCTGCTTAGATGAAAGCAGGGGTGATGGGTCATCTAATTTGTTGAAAGACCTCCTGATACTTCTGGAACCAGGATCCATGACCTTATAAAACATAGGCTAGCTAATAATTTTGGTGATAAAAAATCACAAGTGACATGCAGAACAAATATAAAGCTATAATTGAAAATTAATAATAGCCCTAAAAGTTATCTACATATAAATAGTATTAGTCAACTTCTCTACTTTATCTTTTAGTAAGATTAAAAATATACAGGTTTCACTTAGTAATCATTTTGTGTCTGCTTCCTCATCTTCTCCTTTATACACTCATGTCCTCAAATAAGAGGCAAGAAAGAGAAGGGAAAACAATCTAGAAACTAACTGGCCCATAAATTAAACAATCTCACAATAATCTAGAATTAAATGTCTAGGTTAAAGAAATTTAGGCCATCAGTGAACCAAAAATTAGCAACCAAGACTTTTTTAAGAAAGCAGAACACCAGAACAAGATCATGTCACATGGGGAGGAGGACTAGATGCTCAGAAGCCCAGTGACATTTCCCTTGATGGAATCATCACAGTTCAGGGACTGGATCACCATCTTCTAGGATCAGTTTGTTTGCAATTTAGGAGGAAAGAGTCTCTGTGGACAGACACATATTAACCAACTTTACGGCAACTGATGAGTAAAAACCACTGATATGTATAATTGCAAATATCATTGTTCATGTATAAAGAGAAATAAACCTACCAAGTGTATCAGAATGTTTAATTCAGCCTCTCCACCACATTCTCTTTCTGTAGAGAAAACACATTGAAGAACAATTCTTAAGAAATTTGAGAACAAGAAATCAATTAGCTGCTTTAAGTATCTTTCAGGTAAAATGACCTAACCTGTGCAATGTGATTGCTCACATTGGCTTAGACAGAATTTCATGCACCTTGAACAGTGGTAAAATGAGCGGTCAAAAAACTCCTGTGTTTCTCTCTTTCTTTTCTGACTCTCATGATTGGTCAATTTTCTACTGCTGTAATCTTTCTCCATGAAGAACATAAATCAACTTTCTGCATGTCAATCAGTGAATTCTCATATCATAGGAATTAAAATGCTGAACGTTACTAAACTAGCCCATTACTCACTCATTCACAGCATCTTGTTTAACTCTCACTTATGGCTAATCCTGTATTTTGGATACACATTTTATTAGTGTAGATTTTACAGTAAAATCTAATTCTGGTTTTTGAGGGCACCTCAATTCAGCCCATATTAATTATTCATCTATTAAAATATGAGTCTCTTTGTATTGATAATGACCTTCATAAATATTCTCAGAACATTTTGAAAATTTGTAGATATGCAAAAATATTTGTATTGATACAATGTATAGATAAAAATTTTGATGTAGATAGATAATTTCTCAGGAAATCAGAAAATGCTCATCCAGTTGAATAATTTGGATAATGATTTTGTCTCTGCAGTGGGTATATGGTGTACATATCAATTGTGGGGTTTTTTTGATATTGACTCTATTGAAGTTATTCAAATAGTATGTGAAGTTATTCATAGTTTATTCATTTATTGGAAAAAATGGTCTTCAGTTCAATGATAATTAAATGCTGAATTAAATTCTCTCTTTACTCCCTTTCCCTCATCAAGCTTTAATTAGATCAGCTGGAGTATCTAGAATGCAGAGAGATACTGTGTGATAAAAAAGGCAAACACTTTTATGTCGCATACTCTCCTGCTGTGGGATTCTCTCTGGTGAAGGTTACTTAACCTTAGCTTTGGAGAAATGCCATGTAGTTGTCTACTAAAGGTAGCTCATTTGTAATCTTTGTATAGTGAAATACCTTTGTTTCAACACTGGCTAGCTCCACAAATGTTAATACTCTTGAATCACACATATTGCTTTAAAAGTAAAGTACTTCCAAGGTCACCAAAGGCTTAAAGTAATCATAGCAGAAACTACTACTAATTAACCACAAAATGGGTCATCACATGTATACTTTATGGTGTATATGTCAAACCTGGTGTCAAACCCGCTTCCTTTTTTCCTGGGAACATAGATTGCTTCATTACATTTTTAAGATTTCATTGAAGTTAGGAATGACCATGTGACAAAGTTCTAGTCAGTGAGAGATGTCCACAGTTAAAAATCTCTTACCATGATGATGCTCTGTGTTTATCTGGGTGAAATGGAAATAAATACTATGCTGAACTTGAGAGCCACACGTTGGTGTGGTCACAGGATGGAAGGATCCTGAGACTCGGCCTGGACTTGAGCTGTCTGTTGATCAGAAACATCCCTTTGGACTTTAGGTGAATGAGAAATAAACTTTTACATTGTTAAGCCACTGAGATTTCAGTTAGTGCAGGCATTGTTAGCGAATACCCAATCTCATACC
Organism: Equus quagga; assembly: GCF_021613505.1. Lineage (NCBI taxonomy): Eukaryota > Metazoa > Chordata > Mammalia > Perissodactyla > Equidae > Equus > Equus quagga. The sequence goes on from NC_060268.1 coordinate 138,450,781, forward strand.
TTATTTATGTCATCTTAGCTTATGAAGATAAAATACTGAGATTTATTTAGGGTGAGTGAGTTTCCCATGAATATTCAGCTACTAATTGTGAAATTTGAGACTCAAATATGGATTTTCTCACTCTAAATGATTATTTTTCTTTGTCATTTGCCATGTTGTCAGATGTGATCTTACAGTTTTGAAAGTTCAGTACCTAGAGTCAGAGAAATTTCCATTTAGTGATTCCAATACTTATTGACTATATGGACTTGAGAACATATCTTAATCTTTGCCATTTTTATCCATTTGTAAAATGGAAGTTATTATACTTTTTACCTTATACTGTTGTAAGGATTAGGTGAGAATATTTAAGGTAAAGTCTTATCAGAATGCTACATATATAATAACCTAAAACAACAAGAGACTGATGTTTGAAGTGAAGTCCTCCAAACAAGGCATAATTTGGAAACTACCTTCTGTCTTCCAATTTACAAACTCTTTTTGCCTATCCTCCCTCATTTAGGTCACGTTTTTTATATGAATCCATGGTTTTCAACTTGAGTACATATCAGAATTCTCTCTTGAGCCTTTTTCCTTTCTTATTAACAACAAAACAATAGAAAATAAAAAATAATATGCAGAGAAAACCAGAGTATCTTATACTAAAATACATATGCTAAAATAATAATAGTACGTGGGGAAATATATATTCTCATGTAAGTTACACCTTATTTGACAGCCTTGTAAATGGTGAGGAGATGATTTGCAAACAAAAGGTAGAATTTAAAGTTTTATACTGAAATTTCTGTAATTATCGAGATGAGAGCAGGCTCTAGGCTGTTAGGATTTCTGAGATGCTCCTGTTAGAGAGCCCTACCATGGTTAGAGAGCCCTACCATGTACTTTTGAAGTTGAAATGAAAAATACCAAAGGAAATGGATATAAGCACTAAATAGGAACAAGGTCACAGTGACACCAACGGGGTGGAATATCTAGGTAGTGTACTGGAGGAGTCTGACAAGAACAAAAGTAAAGTTATAGAGATGGCATTAAGGTTATAATAAAAACCAGTTTACTGAGGCTAACTAATGGAGAACTTTTAAGACACCTCAGACTTGTGGCTGTGGTATCTGTTGTCTGACCCAGCCGGGTGAATTAAGTAAACTAGAGTAAACTAGATACTTGGTACCTGCGAACTGCCTCATCTATTCGACCTGGTGAGAATTTCGGGTCTGGGAGAGGGTAGAGCTCATTCCCATTGTATGGCAGCTTTTGTGAATTTCCCTGCACTTCCTGCTTTTTCCCCAAAGAGTTCAGGCCCAGTTAAAGGGCTTGGCACTGGTAAACGGGAATATTAATAACTCTGACGTCACACCAGCTTACTCTCTTTCATTACCTTACTGGTAATGACTGTTAACAGTCTGAGGTGTCTTTCCAGGTCTTGGGCTAAATATATTCTTAGGCAGTCAGTACATGAGTATTGAATAAATGGATGAGAGCCATGAGAGTTGTAGGAAGAGGGAGGGAAACTAACATTTTATTGGAGATATACAATATGTCATGAGCTTTATGATTTTTTTTTGAGGAAGATTAGCTCTGAGCTAACTGCTGCCAATCATCCTCTTTTTTTTTTTTTTTTTTTTTTTTGCTGAGGAAGACTGGCCCTGAGCTAACATCCATGTCCACCTTCCTCTACTTTATATGTGGGATGCCTACCACAGCATGGTGTACCAAGCGGCGCCATGTCCACACCCGGGATCAGAACCGGAGAACACTGGGCTGCCAAAGCAAAACGTGTGAACTTAACTACTGTGCCACCGGGCTGGCCACTATGATTTTTTAAAATTTAATCTTAACAATTGCCCCATTATCATCCCCATTTTTAATATGAGAGAAGTTACAGAGATTAGTTACTTAGCCAGGGCTACACAGCTGGCGAATGGTAGAGTTGGATGCAAACACGGGATGCTCAAGTCAAGTTTCCAAATTCAAGCTCAGTTATGCAACCATAGCCAAGTTACTTAAAATTTCTTCTCTATTTCTTCATCTGGAAACTGAGAATGATAACAATATGCATCTCACAGGGTTGTTCATCAGGTTTAAATGGCTAATTCTTTTAAAGTTCTTAGAATAGTGCCAGGCATATAGTAAGCTGCCTAAGCTCTCATTTTATCATTATTCTGCTATGCCATGTTTCCTGCTCACTCCCATAGCCCTAAAGCCACCGCTCCTCCTCCTCACCCCCAAACAGTGAAGTTCGTTTTCTCTCAATCTATCTTTGTTGCATTTGGTGAGAGGTGGAAACTAACTTATGTTGAGGCCCTCCCACAGGCTCTGCCCATGAGTTTTCTGGGTGCTTTTCCAATGTTACAGTTTGTGTGTTACTTATTAGCTACACAGGACAGATATCAAAGGCAAACTTTCACCAATTCCTCCTCTTTTCCCTCTAGTTGTAATGAAAAGCTTCAGGTTTTTGTTTCGTTTATGTAACAAATTCTCTAGCTTCCAGAATTTGTATTTGCTATTCACTTGTTTTTGACATGAACTCTTCCAAGAAGTCACCTTTGACCCTCCAAGCTTGGATTAATTTCCCCAATTCTATTGCACTTAGGGATCACCTTAACGGCAGGGACTGGATAGTTGTCTTCAACTGCATAATCTTAAAATTTTTTTAGATAAAATTAAGATATTAAAATTGAAATCAATTAAAAGTAAAAGTAATGGCCAGACTGGTGGCATAGGGGTTAAGTTCACACAGTCCACTTTGGCAGCCCGGGGCTCGCAGGTGTGGATCCTGGGCGTGGACCTACACAGGCTCATCAAGCCATGCTGTGGCAGCATCCCACATACAAAATAAAGAAAGACTGGCACAGATGTTAGCTCAGGGCCAATCTTCCTCACCCCCAAAAAAGTAATGATAAGTAAATAAAAGTAAATATACAAAATAAAGCTATTTAAAATAATATTTAATAATATTTACAATATTTTAACTGAACTCTCATAGATTTTTAAAAAACAACCTTTCAAAATAAGCAATATAAATTTCCTAAGAACAGTAATCTATATTCATTGAATGTATCTGAGACTATCATAGTGTGTCAGGCTAGAAGAAGTACCTCTGTTACAGAGAGTTGCACATATTTAGCAGCCTGTGTGGTAAATGCCATCTAGATATTTCTAATTCTTCAAATATACAAAGAGGTATATTTGTCTAATTGGCTAGACCTTATTCCTGAGATTTAAAAATAGAAAATAGAAGCATTTTGAAGAAATCTAAAACATTCATTGAATGGTAAAAATCTTTCCTTTTTCAATTTGTTCTCTCAAATATGGTAAAATCAAATTTTAAGCTTTATCAAAAAATAATAAGCTGTGGATTCTGCATAAACATCATCGATTTCAGTAGCAGAGGTGATTTTGTTAAACTTCTGTGTTTGAAAATAGAGGCATCACACGGCACTGTGCTCCTCAGCAGTTAGGAGATTAAGAAAAGCACCGCTTCTGGATGCAGAGCTGGTGTCTGGGATCAAAATGAACTCAGCAGGATGATAATGCTGCATGCTTCTGGTCCCTAATGAACTGTATTTTTACAAGGAGACTTGAATTTCTCTGAGAGATATTGGTAGGACCATATTCACACTCTGTCCCCAATCACACTAAAGTTCACGTCGTTGGAAGATAATTTGTGGGAAACTCTGGCACAGACTACTGATACCATTTGTAATTTCTGACTTCTAGGGAGATAAAATCCAAATCCATTTGAAAAGTTTGGATTTATTTAGAAGTGTCCTAGAAGCAAGTGATTTATGGGGGCACTGGCTAAGGACTAGAATGAAAAGGATTTCCTTTCCTAACACTCTGGTGCTCATTGTATCATGAGCCAAACTCAGATATGACTTGATAGCACCTCTCAGATTTTGAGTTTTTTAAATGCTACATTCGTGTTCAAGAGGATATGACTGATAATTTAGGATTTTTAAAAATTATTAACCAAAATCTTTGGCATCGATCTCCTGAAATAAACAAGAAGGAACAAATGAATAAAGTTATAAAAAGCCAATTCATATCATTCTTGGCATTTTGTGCCTACTCAGTATTATTAAATGGGGATTAATTAAGCTAAAATGTTTGAGTTTTTATTTTTTACTTTTTTGGTGAGGAAGATTGGCCCTGAGCTAACATCCACTGCCAATCCTCCTCTTTTTGTTTGAGGAGGATTGTTCCTGAGCTAACATCTGTGCCAATCTTCCTCCATTTTGCATGTGGGACATCACCACAGCATGACCTGATGAGCGGTGTCTAGGTCTGTGCCCAAGATCCCAACCTGTGAACTCTAGATTTTGGGGTTCTGGAGCGGAGCACACAAACTCAACCACTACCCTACCAGGCCGGCCTCAAAATGGTTGAGATTTTGAGAAGTACAAAAGCTTTAATAATGAAAATGAATGACGAAAATTCTTGTATTTTTCCTGGTATTACATCTTCACTTGAAGAATAGTAAAAATCGAATTCACTACATCAAAGAATGATATAGAGTCAGCACAGTAGAAGCAGTGTTAGTGAAACTAAAAAACTCATGAGAGAAAGGAGTGAGGAAGGAGAGGCATTGGAATATTTACTGTTTTTTTATAACATTGGTCTACAAATATATAATTTAAGATTCAAGACCTTGGTACAGCTTATCTGTTTAAGGAGAGCCTTTCTTTTAAATAACAACATAGGAAATATTTACTGTCTGCTTTCAACTGGCGCATTTATTTACTTATTATGCAACCCAAAAGATCTGCCCCCATCCGGGGTACATGTAAAAGTGCTATTGGCTACATACTTATATTTCATTCAGAACCACATCAGTGCAGCAGTCCTCAGCTTATCTGAGCAATGTGATGTAACACGGTAATAATGCATAGTATTATACTCACTGAGAAAACAGACATAATTAAGAAATTATCTATGATAGAACTATATTCAACATTTGGAATTCACAGCAATAGAATCTGAACCCTGGATCATTAATTCATAGTGGCCTCTGTTTTCCCTTTCCTGCATATGGGGTCACTTGGAGGAGAAGTGACCCTTTACCAGCCTCTTACTAGCTGTTAGACTTTGGAAAAGTCCAATATTTTAGAATCTCCAAAATAAAAGCAGCATTTTAGTTTCTATTCCAGTCGCTCATACAAGGCTTGAATTATCCCTCTTCTCTATCTCTGCTCAGTAGTTTTTCTTGAATATTTTCAATGTTTGGAAGCTCTTTGCTACCACTATGAAACGCATTGTTTTCCAACAACTCTTTAGGAATTTCTGCATAATCCTAAATCTCTTTTTTTCAATACGTTTTTATTGTGGTAAAATACACATTATATAAAATTTGTCATTTTAAACATTGTTAAATGTACAGTTTAGTCGTATGAAACATATTCATATTGTTGTGCAATAATCACCACCATGCACCTGCAGAATTCTTTTTATCTTGCAAAACTGAAACTGTACCCAATAAGCATTAGGTCTCCATTCTTCCTGCCCCAAGACCCTTGCAATCACCATTCTGCTTGCCTTCTCTATGATTTTGACTACTCTAGGTACTTCATATAAGTGGAATCATACAGTATTTGTCTTTTTGTGATTGGTTTATTTCTTTTAGAATAATATCCTCCAAAGCTCATCCATGTTGTAGAATATGTTGGAATTTCCTTGTTTTTTAAGTTTGAATGATATCCCATTGTATATATATACCACATTTTACATATCTGTTCATCTGTCAGTGGACACTTGGGTTGCTTCCATGTTTTAGTCAGAGTGAATAATGTCATGAACATGGGTATACAAATATCTCTTGACATGGAGATCACGTTTGATGTTCAAAACCCTGCTTTCTTTTGAGTACATCTCCAGAAATGAGATTGCTGGATCATATGATAATTCTATTTTTGACTTTTTGAAGAACTGTCATACCGTTTTCTATAGCACCTGTACCATTTTATATTTCCATCAACAGTGTAAAATGGTTTCAATTCTTCCATGGACTCATCAACACTTGTTATTATTATTCTTTTTTATAGTGGTCATTGTAATGAGGGTGGGGGAGTATCCAATTGAGGGTTTGATTTGCATTTTCCTAATAATTAGTGATGTTGAATATCTTTTCATATGCTTATTGGCCATTTGAATACCTTTTTTGGAGAAATGTCTGTTCAATTTTTTTGCCCATTTATAAATCAGGTTGTTTGTTTTCTTGTTGTTGAGTTTTAGGAGTTGTCTATATATTCTGGATGTTAATCCATTATCAGATATATGATTTGCAAATATTTTCTCCCATTCATAAGTTGCCTTTTCACTTTGTTGATGCACCGTGTTTAATTTTCATAAGTTTAATTTGTCTGTTTTTTCTTTCATTGCTTGTGCGTTTGGTGTCCTATCCCAGCTATGTATGTCTTTGGATCTAAATAAAGTCTCTTGTAGACAGCTTATAATTGGATCACATTTCTTTTTTATCCATTTTGCCAATCTCTGTTTTTTGATCAGAGAGTTTAATCCATTTACATTTAAAGACATTACTAATAAAAGGGGAATGACTCCTGTCATTTTCCCATTTGTTTTCTGTATGCCTTAGAGCTTTTTCACCCCTCATTTCTGTTTCTTTTGTATTTAGTTGATTTATTTTGTAGTGAAACAGTTTGATTCTAGGCTCATTTCCTCATGTGCATATTCTATAACTATGTTCTCTGTGGTCACCATGGACAGTACATTTAATATCTTAAAGTTATAACACTCTGATTTGAGTTTATAACAGCTTAATTTCAATAACATTCAAAACCTCTGCTCATTTACAGGCATGGACCCACCCCTTTCAGTTATTGATGTCACAAAATTAAATTATGTGTCCAAAAACATAAACTAATAATTTTTAATGTACTGATCTCTTAAATTATGTAGAAAACAATATGTGGAGTTACAAACCAATGTTACAATAATACTAGTTTTTAGACTAATAATTCTTTTCTTCAGTTATATTAATCTCTTAAATGGTGTAAAAAAACAAAAAGTGGATCTACAGACCATTGTTTTAATGCTAACTTTTTCCCAAAAGAAAATAAATGGAGGAGGGGAGGGCACTAGCCCTTTAAATCCCCTAGAAGTAGCTTCAGTCAAAGGGGGAGGGATTTGACACAATGCAGGGGGTGGTGTCTGCAACAATGTCTGCCTGCCTCCGTGACTGCATCTCCATGATTAGAAGCCATCAGCAATTAGAATACAGATCCCCAGTATTTGGAGGACAGGGTCCTTATTGCCTACCATGGCTCCCACAAGCTGCGTATAAACTGCTCCAGGAACACATGCACAGCTGCCTGCCATTGGGCTAGGTGGTGTGGAATGGTTAGCCACTGATGAGCTAGGAAATGAAATTGACTGAAGTTAACTGCAATTTACCACCCAAGCCTTCCCCCGGAAGTTGCAAGCCTTCAATAGACTCTAGAGTTCCAAAATAGCTACTTTGGAGAGATCTGCAAGTGAAGTTGTTGTCTAGGTGAGAGATGGATTCCTGGCGCTTCCTAATCCACGGTCTTCACAGACTCTAAATTCTCTCAGATTAAACTTAAGTATATAAAATGCGGATAATGATAAATGCTTTATCTTCACAGGATTAATATAAGGATGAAATGAAGTAATGTATATAAAACATACAAGGTTATACAAAAAAGAGAGAGATCACTATGATATCATTCTTACTGTGTTCAGTGTGGTAGATATTATTATGAATAAGTATTCACTTCCCCATTAATATTAGGCTTGACCATGTGCATTCCTTTGGCCAATAAAATATGAATGGAAATGGCATATGTCAATTCTGGACAGAAGTTTTAAGAGCCAGCGTGTGGTTCTATTTCCCATTTCTTTCTGACATCATGACTATTAATGTTTAGAAACTGTGCCAAATGCCTGGATCCCAGAGTAAACATTGTATGAAATAGGGTCACTACCAACCTAAAATTGACTTGTCACATGTCCAAGGGGCAAGCCTTTGTTATTGTGAGCCAGAGAGATTTTGGGGCTCCTATATTATCACAATATGACCTAGTCTATTCTCACTGATACACCTTTTCTTCCCCTTGGCAACTTCTTATCACTGTATGGTGTGTGACACAGGGTTTTTGTTATGGTACCTCTGCCATAAGAGAAGGAAGTAAAGGGCCCTTATCTGAACTGGCCTCTGAAAGTTTCACCTACTATATGGAGTTAAGAAGATCTGCTTTGGCTGCCTTAAGAACTTGTTGACCAATGAACCCGTTGTTTCTATAAAACATTGACAGGTAGAGTCAATTTAATCATTTACAATTTAGCAACTGTGAGTATTTCCCCCTATCTGAAGAGGAAACCAGCTAGGTAAATCCAGTTTATAAACATTCAGACTAGCTTGGGAAATCTCTCACTACGTAACAAAATTCAGCACAATGAGGTTTCGAAATTAAATACTTCCTTTATCATAAATTAAAGAATGTTGGAAGCTAAAATACAACTTTTAGGGTAACAAGAATAGTCACAACGTACAAATGTAAAACTGAGTGGGTTGAAATCAGCATAAAATTAGGTGGAAGAGATGTTAATACCAAAAGAAAAATACTAATAGATAGCATTTATTGAGCATTTAGAATATGCCTACTTTTGCCTTTCATTATGTCATTCAATTCTCTCTGCGAGCTTTAGAATTCAATATTTTTAAACCTAATTTTGTAGGTAAATCAAAGCTTAGAAAAGTTTGAAAGTTGTCTAAGTTTACAGAACTGGCAAGTAGCAGATTGAGGATGTGTGCCCAAGGCGATCTCACTTCAAAGTCAAGATCTCCTTTATTTACTTGCTATATTTACTGTCTCTCTAATGTAGAATAGTAAGTTAGTCTGAGAATTAATACATTTCTTAGGGAGGATCAGAGAGCCTGGATTAGTTTATCAAAGCTTGCCTCAAGGAGAAAAGCTTATTATGGTTAATCTGAGCCTTGCATTTTTAGAAGATCCTGCTCTGCTGCATAAGTGTTAAAAAAAAGTGACTCCATCTAGTGTGACAAAGAGGAAACTCATTATTAAGTGCTGTGTTTCCTAAGCAGTCTTATATAATTTATATCCATTGTATAATGCTAACACTTTAGGTATAGGTACAGATACAGACCTAGATAGATAGATGCTCGACAAAATCTACCCTAATAGTTGACTCCTCCTCACCAAATACAAGTTTGATATAGATGAAACAATAGCAGATAATCCTTTTCCAATTTTGCTACACTCCATTTCAAAGTATTCTAATATTTAAAGTATGTTAACTCCAAGTCACCTGAATAAAAATATTAGAGTACATTTTAATTTAATTTGTTTTGTTCCCTGCTTTAACTTTATATACTTTAAATAGTGAGTAACTTTGAATGCTTTGAATAGTGCCTGACATATAGTAGTGTCTGGCGTTAATAATTATTAGTGGACAAATGAGTAAATTAGGATGATCAATTCAGTTTGCAGTGCTACCTCAACTATGGGATTCATTTGGCTGTATATATCAAGAGCAGCCTTATCTGCATTGTAGCTGGGTCAATATATCTCATTTACCCAGGAAAATGGGCCCACTCTAGCTCACAAAAATTGGATATAATATGCCTCTGTTTTGTTTTAAGTTGAATAATAAGCATATGCCCTTAAAGTTTAAATGGAATGTTTAAAAATTGTAAATAAATGATAAAACATATATGGGTAGGGAAAACTAGAGAGAGAGGTCAAGAGTGGAAAAATATAGCTGTGGGAATCTGGGAAAACAGAAAGCCTATGAAAGCATGTTGATGGATGAAACAGGGCTGAAAGCATGCAGGAGGATGTTTCACGCGAGGCCTTCTTCCCAGGGGATGCCATAGATAGTGCAAACTCGTAGTCAGCTATTTGCAAGAGTGAGAGTAAGAGGTGGGGCTTAAACAGAGGTCGCTGAAGGTCTGTCTCTAGAACAGCTGTGCTAGTCAGCCATTTATTCCAGTCCTTCCTTTCTGCATACGTACTAGAAGTTACCTCAAAATAAAACATTCTCTAAAGAAATGAAAATAACCGCCTTAGGAGAACTAAAGAATGGTGGGTGTTTCCATGACAAGGAAAATACTCTTCATGTTCTGTCAGGTGTGATAGGAGACATCCTTCCAGCTGGCTCCCTGCCCCCAACAATAGAGTAAGCCTCCTTTGTCACAAGCCCATGTCATGTGGATAGAGGAGCCATTTAGTTTTCTCATTCATTCTGAGAAAAAGAGCTACATATACTACAATGAAGGAATCACATTCAAGCTCCCTAGGTAAACCTACCTTTCTGAACATAAAAGCAGTTTAATACACTTGGGTAAAAAGAAACTTAACAATATAAAAAAGAAAGTTCAAGTAAAGAAACTGCTCTAGAGGAAGCATAATTTAAGTCACATGAGAAATTAAGCAAAACAAAACAAAAACTTAATTCTTAGCCTTAGAGGAATTTGACAAGTTATTGTATATATGCTAAAGAATAGTAGGCTATGAAAAAGAAAAAATATAACACAAAAGAGTTATGAAAAATAAAATATATAATTCCAAGTTTTTAAATTAAGAGAGAGATTGAAAGCTAGAGACTAAAGAATTTCCCAGAACACGGATCAAAATGACAGATAGTTGAAATATGAATAATCTCTAGTAACTTAAAATTATGCTAATAACATTTCCAGAAAGAAAGAACAGGATAAAAAAGGAGGTTAAGAAAAGCCAGAGAAATAACCAATGATATTTACAAAACCCAAAGAAAGTCATACATTTTTAGATCCAGCCAATATAAAAATCACAGCTATACCAAATATGAAAAGATTTTCAAATACCAATGACAAAAAAAACACCTGAAAATCCAGAAAGAAAATGATACTAAAAAGATTAGAATTACCCACATAGGAATTTTTTAGAATACAATGAAAATGGTATCTTCAATATTTAATTGAAGGAAACTTAGTCATCAACCTAAATTTATATATACAGATAAATCATGAATCAAATATAAAGATAAAATTAAGAACATGCAAGGAATCAGAAAATCAATCCTCCAAATATACTTTCTGAGAAAATAACCTGAGAATATGCTCCAGGAAAGCTAATGAAGAAAGGAGAAAAAGAAATTGGATTTCAGGAATTGAGGGCCCTAAAATAGAAATGGAATAAAGGGGACTGAAAAGATAACTGTGCCGCTAACAAGAGAGCAAACAGTCTCTATTTGATCAACAGATGAGAGAAAAAAAGGGAGTTTTGTGGCAAATGAATGATTAGGAGCAGGACAACTTTGAGCATACAATAAAGAATCATTGTTTTTGTCAACAAGAAGAAAGAAAGGCCATTAGAAAATCAGTAAAAACAGAACAGAAGGTAATAAGGTAAATGAAAATGAAAACAAACATGGCATGAATTTGAGCAAAAAGTGGAATGTAAAAAAATGTATTCTATTTGCTTTAAGACAAAGAAGATTTTCTTTCAATTGCCATTGCTGGGTTCATGACATTAGACTCTGAAAAAAGGAAACGTAATCTTAGTACCATTCAGTTCTACAATGATCATTGTTTATATAGTCATGTTAATGTACTTTCTGTTTGTTGGTTTTCAACTTTTACAGTCAATCAACCAAAAGAAAATACACATAGTCATATTTATGAAAGAAAATACATATATCATTCTTAACATAAAAAGAAAGGTACAATTAATAAATGAGGAGGACAAAGTGGGAAGGAACAACGACAGTAGAGAATAGAGAGAGTGTTATCTTACATAAAAATATCAGAGACGTAATGTTTAAAGTTTTTAGCAAAATAAACCCAATTTTAGGTTTACTAGTCCAGTTTAGCAATAGTTAAATAAAAATATCAATATCTCTCAGAAAATGAGGTTAGGAAGAAGAGGCAAATTGAAATATAACAAGCTAAATCCTCATATTTCGTAACAGAAGTCAATTGGGATTGTTGAAAAAGAAGAATAAGCTCATTATTTAGTGTTTGGAAAGTAACCAGGAGAAATGAAAATGCGAATAGTTGCAAGCACCTGCCTCTGAGATGGGGCTACAGGTATGGAAAGGGTGGGCTGACAAGTGGTATTTTTCATTTTAAAAACTCTACTGCTTGATTGCCTGGACCGCCATGGGGATGCACGTCTTTGTTTAGAAAATATTGTTTCTATCAAAACGACCTTTTGGTATGGAATAGCTTGAGCACATTGAGTTCGGATTTTCCACTTGAAAAATAGACAAAGGACATAACAAAATTTTGTTTGAATGTAGAAATGCCAGCAGGAAATATGCCATTCTGTATAAAAAGAATTCTGATATTCTCATAAAAATCTCACCTGAACTGAATTATTGCTGACTGGCTGATAACTGACAGAATGATCTCACTCCATGTTCTTGGACAAGGCCAGTAATAAAACCAGTAAACCAAGAGGACGAAAATTACTTCTATGCCAGTGCCTTCTAATAGACATAAAATCGGATTGAAAATGATTATAACACTCAGGTCAACACTGTAGTGTTTAAAAACAGAACCCCACACATTTCTAGCTTTAGGACATTTCAGTAACCTGCTGCCCTAAACACAGTCTTAAATAATTTGAAGGAATCAGTATCTTTAGACATATAGTTATACATCTGTAAGGAGGAATCCACTCAATGTCTTTGAAAAGTTACCACAATCTGAGGTTTTATATTTGGGCAGATCATATTTTTATTAGAATTTGTGGGAGACCAAAATAAATAAATAAATAAAAAGATATGGAAATGTAATCCAAACTGAAATTGCTTGAAATTGCCTTTCAGTTGGCTGAATAAATTTATTATTGATTTTGCCCTTCTATAAGAATGAAAGGTTAATGAAAATCACACAGCTTTCATTTTTAGGTGTGGAATATGTTATACACAAATGCCTTGATATGTTTCTCCCTCAAAATATGATAGTGTTTATACATCAACTTTATGTGCCATTATGATTGGGATTCTGTTATGCCACAATATCATTGCTTGTAAGACCTTGACACATTCATATTACTTTCTACTTTGCATTCTAAGTTGCATTTTTTTAATATGAAGGACTATTTATTTTGGAGACTACAGAAGAAAATTTTTTGCATATCAACTGGAACAGCTTGGCAGAGCAAGAGATGGAAGTAGTTATTTTTTTCTCTTTTATTGAAGGTAAAAAGTAAAAACACATATTGGCAAACTCAATTTTCTTATCAGGGATGCAGTAATTTTTCAAAGAATCTACTCATAAAATGATAGACAGCTCCATGCATTTTCTTATTTGTTGCTGGTAACTAGAATAAAAACACAATTCTCGAGTCAATCATTCAAGATCATTATCATTATATTTTACTTATATAAGCTTTCTCAACAAAGTTGTTCTGCTACACTATTCAAGCAGAGTTGTTGTGGAGTGGAATGAAAAACAGAAGTAATTATTTGGGAACTTCTGTAAATGAAAATAATTTCATCCATAAATACCCAGATAATTGAAGAAAGATTTATTTATTTGTGTATGTATGTGTCTGTTGGTTACTCACAAATTATTACAATTCTTTGTTCTAGTTCTGGAAAATTCATTTTTCTAATTACAGTTAGCATTATATATTTACATACAATTCTCAAAATCATTAATTTTGTTGCCCCTTCTTTCACTAAAGAAACATGCTACTGTACTCTCTCAAAGTTCACCCAATTTGCAATGAATGAAAAGTAGCATTCATCTTTTATCCACTAAAGTTCTTTCCCCATGTTTGTGGCAGTATCCCCAAAAAGAGGTGGTGGGGAAGGTTAAATGCAGATTACTCTCAGAGTTGTGGAAGACAGCAGGTACAGAAAATTAGTATTATTCTGTGAAAAATGTCTCTCCTTACTGCCTTCCTCTTTTGATTATGTTATTATAAATCCACTCTTAGCTTTGACTTTTACACCAAAAACCATTCCTGTGCATCAGAGGAACCAGTACAGATTTCCCACAGCCTGGAGTTAAAAAGGAAACAGAACTCGTTTTCTAGAATTCCCTTTTCCATCACTAATGTTCAATTTCATGTAAGAAGGTCAGTGATCTTAGTGAGATACGTAATTGGTGGATACTGAAGCTCATGAATAAAAGTATGTAAACATATTCAAATCATGAAATATTGAGTAAAAGAAAAAAGTTATGTGGGTCAATGTTGAAATAGCTATCCGTATAGTTTCTTCAATTTATATTTAACTGAAGTTTTTAATACTTAACACTTCAGAAGCAGAATTATTGGCTGCATTGACTATAATATTTGGGTAGTCCCTGAGATACAACGTTTGAAGCAAAAAGCATCAAGTTTGAGTTAATTTAGGCTATAAAATGTGGTGGAGGCTAGAAGAGCATTGCAATTCCTTCTTGTATTCATCAACTGTTGTTGCCTGGAAAAAGTGAAGCCTATGGAGTATTTGTGGTTAAGTGGAAAGAACTTGGACCCGGAAGTCATAAAGTTACTACTAGTCCATCATCATGGATATAACGTCATAAATGATAGATAACATCTATGATGATATGCCAAGCACTTAGCTAAGGTTTCTACACTACACGCATCATCTCACTTAAATCTTACACATTTTTTAATCAGGTGGTTGTATTATTAACCTGTTTTACAGGTGACAAAACTAAGTTTTATAGAATTAAGCAAATGTCAGAGGTCACACATTAAGTAGCAGAGCTAGAATTTGAATTCATGTTTGTTCAACCTAAAAGTCTGTATTCTTTTTTTGTTTTTTTTGAGGAAGATTAGCCCTGAGCTAACAGCTGCCAATCCTCCTCTTTTTGCCGAGGAAGACTGGCTCTGAGCTAACATCCACGCCCATCTTCCTCTACTTTATATGTGGGACGCCTGCCACAGTATGGCTTTGCCAAGTGGTGCCGTGTCTGCACCCAGGATGTGAACCGGCGAACCCCAGACCGCCGAAGCGGAATGTGCACACTTAACCACTGCACCACCGGACTGGCCCCTAAAAGTCTGTATTCTTAAATAGTATGCTATACTTCTCCCCCTCCCCCTGTCAGAGGACATGTCAGCTTCTAAGACCTACTCCTTTTGTGAGCTAGATTTGTGGCTTTGGAAAAGCACTTTACCCTAGTTCTTAAACAAGGATTTTGTGTTTTGGTTCTAAGGTTCTAGATGTTGACAAGCAAGTATATAATTGTTTGAGTGAGGATGATTCTGAAATGCATGGATTTCAGTTATTAGTATGGGCTGTAGAAATGAACTTAGTGTGGCCTCTGTCTAGATTGTCAGCTCACAGAGGACAAGCTTGGTTGCTTTGATTTTATTGCAGCGTTTCAGCATTTATTAAAGTGCCCTGCATAGGCAATGCCTCAGTCAATGCTATTGTTTAATTAATGTACATTCAGAGCCCCTGGGGGCCTCCGTTCCTGTGTAATACTGTGTTGTATATTTCTCTGGCATTATGAGATTGAAATAGCCATTAGAAAGGAAAATGATGTTTTCTACTTTCCTCAATATTTTTAAAGACATGCAAATTAAGGTCAGATCTGGTAGAGTTATGGAATGAAACGGTGGTGGTGCTCTGCGCAGCTACACTGGGGAAGATGGATGTTTTGAGATACACTTTTAGTTTCACCATTGGAAGAGTGTACTGGCTAATAATAATAGCTAATGGGAAAAAAGCTGTAAAACTAAGAAGGAATGTTTTGAGTGTTGACAATTAGATCATGCAGATGAACTCTGCTAAACATTCTACCCCTTTGACCCTACCTCATTCTTGTTTGTTTCTGAACAGCAACCCTCACCCCTAGCTTTGTTAATAATTTACGACTCCAACGGCTCCCATCATCCCTTGGATTCAAGCATATACCTCTCAAACAGAGAATAGCAAGTTGACCATGTTTGTTTTGGGTTCTTTTTACCCTTAATTTTATTAAAAAATAAAATTGAGAAGGATGCAAAACATTTACTTTAGGAAAATACTGTATAACAAATGTATGGGATAAACACTATAGCTTCCTTTCAAGAAATACATGTTATGAATCAATTAGACAGAAGTAACATTCAGATTAGAGCAGTACAGAAAAGAGATTCCTCCAGCTCTCTGAGATGGCTGTCAAGATGTACAGCCACATTTGCCCATATCTTCATATTAAGAAATTTTGCATTGACAGCAGGTAGGCTAGGATTAAAGGAATTCAAATGTTTACCCATGTGGAAGATTGAGTTATGAAAGATTACAGGAAGAGGCAACACTATTACAATAGAGAGATTTCTTCTGAATAAGTAGAAGCTAAAGGGATATATGATAGTAGTTTAATATGTATGGAAATGATGCAGTTAGTAATACATATGCTATAAACAACTAAACTACTCTAAGGCTTAGCCATGTTTGGGAAGGAAATATAATTTTGTGAGATCAGAAGTTGGAACTTTGTATCTCTGCCTATGTCTTTTCACATCCATTATTTTTCTCCTACAAAAGAGCAAAGAAAATCCAATGAAAACTAACTAAATACAATTCCAGAATAATTGGGAACTAGAGTTAAAATGCAGGCCATAATTATGGGATGTAGAAATCTAAGGGAATTTTTAAGCAGGGTCAAGAGCGGTAGATGCAGACTCTTACAGGTAGGGGGATGTGGAGGAAGGTTGTTTTGGACATTATAGAGATGGACAGTACTCAGAGGAATTCTCAGCACTTAGAGAATAACAACGGACTAGACTTTCAAAATTTGCGCGTGTGGAATTGTTGACAAAGCACTGGAAAAAGCTAGGTGTATTAAAAGAATTTGAGACTTTATAAGGTGCTTCCAAAACACCCTGTAACATCCAGAACAGTGTAGAGGCTTTTTATAGAACGCTTGGAAGTCCAGGAAAGGCCTTTTATTCAGATCAGACCTAGGCCAAACACCAGTCAGTGGATCTGCTAAATCAGAGTAACACAGGGACCATTTTTAAAAATAAAAATGCCAAAACCTACTTCTAATGATTCCATAGCTGAGGTGAGGCCTGGAAATCCATTCACAAAAATGTTTCTCAGGTAATTCTGATGCTTGGCCAGGCTTGAGGAACCCTTCCTACACAACTCATAAACATAGAAAAATTTATGTTTCGTAATTTTAGATGGCAAATTGTTGGTGGAGAAAGAATGGAGAGATGGCCAGATAAAGCTAAAACTATTTCAGCAGAGTTAACTTAATTGGTTAATCTGCTAATCACTGATTATGAAAATTTAAAAATGCAACATGGGAAAAAAACTCATCTTGGCTACACACTCTTCATGCCTGGCTTAATTAGGTCACTGCAGTGTTGCCTAGGGAATTTCTCTGGATTAATTTGGCAAGTAGATTGTGTAGTGGCAATTCTAGTCTCAACTATAGCAGTCAGAATTGAGCAATTCTCAAGGCTGGCCCAGTGGCCGAGTGGTTAAGTTTGTGCACTTTGCTTGGGGGCCCAGGGTTTCGCCGGTTCAGATTCTGGGTGCGGACTTAGCATGGCTCATCAAGCCACGCTGAGGCGGCATCCCACGTAGCAGAACTGGAAGGACCTACAACTAGAATATAGACAACTATGTACTATGTACTGAGGGGCTTTGGGGAGAAGAAGAAAAAAAAAAGAATTGAGCAGTTCTGTATAATGTTACTACCTAGACGTTAAAGATCTAGTTCTCAGAATTGATGTCATTAAAATACAAATACTAGTTTTTCAAATATTCTTTTATTGGCAAAAAATGAGCTTTTCAATGTTATTAGATGATAACACATTATAGCTTCTCACTTGTGAGTACCTGAACTAAATTAAAATTTAGCAGGAACTAGTTTTTTTAAATATTGCTAAATTAATATAACTAAAAGTAGCTTGTCACATTTGAGCTGAAAAATGATAAAAAAAGAATTAAAATAAAGTGAGTAAAATAGAATAATAATAAAAAAAGATTCTATTGAAGAAAATTACTCCATTATCAATCCTAACTGGGCAAAGGTAGGTTTAAAATTTGTGTTAGATTGAATAATGACCTCCTAAGATATTCAGATCCTAATTCTTAGAATGAGTGAATGTTACTTTATTTGGCAAAAAGAGGCTTTACAGATGTGATTAAATGAAGGCTTTCGTGATGGGAAGATCATACTGGATTATCCAGAGGGCCTGCATAAAGTCACAGGAGTCCTTATAAGAGGAATGCAAAGGAAGATTTGACTGCAAAAGGCAGAAGGCAATGTAAGGACTAAAATGAAGCGAAATTTGGAGATGCTACCCTGCTGCCTCTGAGGATGGAGGAAGGAGCCACGAGTCAGGGAATGCAGCTCTCAAAGCCGAAAAAGGCAAGAAAGAGACTTCTCTAAACCCTCTGGAGGGAGCTCAGCCCTGCTAAGAACTTGCTTTTGACCCAGCAAAACTAATTTCTGACTTCCGGGCTCTAGAACTGCAAGAGAAAATATTTACGTTAAGGCACCAAATTTGTAGTAATTTCTTACAGCAGCAATAGGAAATTAATTCACAATATTTGAATATAATTGACTGTGGAGTGAAGGCCAAAATGTCCTTAATGTCAAGAAACAGATCTTCCAGAGGGCCACACTAACTGGTCTATAATTTGGGAAATTCTCCCTTTCGCACTTTTTACTTTGTAATCTCTGCTGCTAAAATCTTAATAGTTTTTAAGCAATGCAATTTGGCTTATAAATATATTCCACAGAAGGACTCAGAGCTGGGACGTTCTGTTAAAGGATTAGGTCAGAGTAGATGTTAGCTTTAGAAATTAGCAATCAATTGCTCAGTATTTATTGAGCATATTACATGTGCCTAGCACAATCATAGAAAACCACGAAAGACATCAAAACCTCTACAATCTGATTGAAGGGGCAAGTAGTGGTTATTTAGTTCACTTCCCACAATCACCCAGATCATGTAAACACACTGCAGCCTTATTTCAGTATCTCCAATGAGAGGAAACTCCCTACTTCACAGCCGATTATATTGACAGTGAGCTCTAATTAATAATAGAAATATTTTTATAAACCCATATTTTCCTTCTTACACTTCCGAAAGTGGTTTTGTTTTATGGAATTCTGCAGAAACCTGCTATCTTATGGTTTTACACCATTAAGTATTCGAAAAAGGATTGTTTGCAGCGAATCATCTATTCCTTTGAAGACAAATTTCTATCACCTACTCTCCTATCACCTCGTCTAACCTCTCCTTTTAGTAACATCTTTTCCAGATCCATCACTATTTCTGCAACTATGAAAGCAGCAGTGGGAGCAGTGTGTGCCCTTCTCCTGCTCTGTGCTCTTCTCATCTGTTCTCCCAAATGGAGTCAGACCGCAGTCCTAAAGGTGTGCATTGCACAACAGGAAGTAATCAATACTGCAGTGACATTTGGAGAGGCAACATCACTAGTTAACTACTTTGTTGGAATGAAAGCCCTTTATCCAGAACAAAAACCCAAATTTATTTCCACAGTGAGGACTTTAAGCATCTCTTCCTCCTTACCTTCTTAATTGCATTTCCTGACTCTTCCTGACAACCCTCTGTTTCAGCATTGCTAAATTACCTACCGTCTGCTGTTTCCATCATGCTCCCTTACACTAATATATTTTGGGTCATACTTTTCCCTATGCTTGGATAATTTTTCTCTATTGGGTGATCCTTCTTTCAAGATTCATAAAAGTGACAACTGCTCTGCAAAGCCTTCTCTGACCCCTCCAGGAGGAGGAAAGGCCTCCTCTCTTCTCTCTTCGACCCATTGAGTACATCTCTAGTAAAAGACATGACTGTGTGTATGTGTCTGAGTCCTTTCTTAGACTGTGAACTTCTTTAAGGCAAAGACCATGCTTTTCTTTTTTCTCTAGATGCTCCTAGGGCCTGACACACAGCACATGTTCAACAAATAATTTTTCAATAAATGATCTTCTATCACTGACTCAAAATATTAGAATTGAAACTATAGTTCCTCTGGTAATAATTTTCATCTACCATGATTACAGGAATAATAACAACTGAAGACAAGTGATCTATTACCTAGGGTAAGGCTCACTTGTTTTACGTCGTAAAGTCAAATGTGCCAGACCCAAGTAATTTGGACCACCTTGGAGTACACGGCTATGGCCTTTATCTACTCTGACTCAGAAAATCTCATTTCTTCATTTCAATTTTTGGCTTATTAGCATCTGCAATTTCTGTTTTTTTTCTCCTTTATCCCTTCTATGATCTTCTGACCCCAGTCCCTTGTCTTACTTCTTACTTTTCTTTCCATTGTCCAGATGTGCCAAATGTTGGAATCTCTATGTCTTATTCTAACTATCCTGGTGCTGCCACACCCCAGCATGATGTATCATGTTGAACTGTTCAGCTTTCTTCATTCATTTTAAGAATATCACTGCATAGTGCTCAGTACCAAGCACAAAAGTAGCATCATGCACAGTAAATGATGCAATGAGCAAGGATAGGGTAACCTGGAAATAGGTAATCAAGGCAAATTATGGTTCGAGAAACATGTTATCAGTTTGAAGATTAGAACAAAGGTGCCATTGAAGTCAGATAGGCAGGCCAGACTCACAATATAGAAGAAATATCAGAGTGAGATCCATAAATAGGTCAAAAACCAAGGAGGGAGTAGCCACAAGAATCAGAATAGCATAAATGCCAGAAGGCCCACAAGGTGGTTGGTTCAGGGCCTGCAATTATTTGGTTTTACCTGATGAAGTTGGAGAATCTGTTGACTAAATAGACTGAGCCTCCATGCATTATATATAAATGAGCAGTATCACCATTACTTGGTAGCTTATAAAAAATGCAGATACTTGGACTTCACCCTGGAACTGAATTACATTCCATATTTCAACAAGATCCCTAGATGATTTCTCTGAGAACCACTGGACTAAGATATTTCTGACAGGGAAATTCTAAAAGAAACTTTCTAGATAATTGTCTCCTTATAAAGACATTATAAGGCTCATAAGGAACTTTTTGTCCTGCAATCTTTCTCCATTAGAAGTCTACTCCTGGGTTCATGGGAAACACGAGAAAGAAAAAAACCCTATTTGCTGATCACATATTCTATGCCACGTACTGTGATGTGTACTGAGAATACAATAATTAACAAGAGAGTCCAAATTTCTGCTCCCTTGAAGACTATAGTCAATTGGGAAAAGATCCAACATAAGTGATTACAATACAGTGTGAGCAAAGTCCTGACAGGGGAAGAACAGAATGCTTCTGGAGCACATAATAGTGTGGCATTCACATCAGTGCTTGCCACCCGTCTGAATGCGGTCATCAGCCATTCCAGGAGTGCTTCTTTCTCTCTAGCACTCTGGAATCCTTGGCTTGCTTGCCACTTGTCTGGGATTACCTAAGGATCTCTGTTCTCAATGTTTCTGCTTTCTCTGCTACTTGGAAAGTCTTCTGCTTATTTCTTGTTCACTCTTCACTGCGTTGCCTCGTTGTCTGCCCCTAACCGGTCCTATCCAGTCAAACTCAAATCTTTTCACTTTCAATATATAACCTTGCCTCCTATTTTACTGAGTAGACCGAGGCCATCTACCTTTTTCAGCATCTGCCTCCTCGTCATCTTAGCTGCCTTTAAATATTCCTTCATTTTTACCTATTTGCTTCTATTTTCCTCTGGTTCTAGAGGCAAAGGGTAATCTTCTTCCTTTTCAGGGCTGGCCTCCCAACCTGTGCCTCCTCGAAAACACCTTTAGCTCCCCTCCGCCCCACCTCTTTGGTAGTATCAGTTGATTTCTCTCTATTCACTTCTTGCCAGGCATTTATCCATGCACAAACGCTAGTCCCAATCTAAAAATATTTTGACGAGATCTTGAGTCCCCCTCTATCTTTTATTCTACAACTTCCTTCCTCTCATCGCCAAACTTTCGATCAGTTGGAAATCTCCCACATATGCTTGGAAATGTGTCTGGAGTTTAGGATAAGGGTCACAAAATTTATTTGTTGTGTCTATTACTTCACCACTAAGATTTATTCCCTTTTTCTTACGCTCAGATTATTCTCATCAGTATTAGAGGTAGTATTGCCGTTAGCTCCTCTTTCTCTGCTCTGCCTTTGTGGCAAATATCTCAGACAAGTAGAGTCTCTTCAAAGAACACGGGCCTCCTGCGATTAAATCCTGCTCCCATCAAGCATGAGTTATGTGAGATGGGCAAGACACTTAGCCATTCTACCTCAGCTTTGATGCTTATAATATTAGGATAATAATTCTGTTCACCTCACTGGGTTGCTGTAAAAGATTAAATAGAAAGTCTTTTAAAAAGAGATTAGCAGAGTAATATACAAAGTAACCACACAAAAATGTAAGCTATTATTATTTTTCAGCCATCTCATATCTTCTAGGGGCCACACCTGTCAAAGGCCTGTAGATAAATCAAATCATTAATCCTGTGCCCTGCATGTAATTCATAATTGGTTGTAGAGATCAGACTGTCATCACATAGACCCTTGACATACTAGAGTCACCATATTTTGTCTCTCTGAAACTAATTCATTGCATACAAAGTATGGCTATTATCATCTTTTTATACAGTTGCCGTAAGGTCTAAGACATTGTATGTTAAGCACTGAGCAAAGTATACGGTAGGCACAAAATGCTAGATCCTATCAACATCATCATCATCATCCTCCTCATCATCATCATGGTCACTCCTCCTCCTTAATCCTTTGCAATCTGGCTCTTCACACCCTTTCACTTAAAGGTTTTCTTGTACACAACCTCCCAATAACCAAATCAAGTGGCCCATTTTTAATGAACATCAGTGATATACTTTTTTTTAAGGAAGATTAGTCTTGAGCTAACATCTGCTACCAACCCTTCTCTTTTTGCTAAGGAAGACTGGCCCTGAGCTAACATCTGTGCCCATCTTCTTCTACTTTATATGTGGGACATCTGCCACAGCATGGCTTGCCAAGCAGTGCATAGGTCTGCACCGGGGATCTGAATCAGCCATCCCCAGGCCACCAAAGCGGGACATGTGAATCTAACTGCTGCACCACTGGGCTGGCCCCAGTGACATACTTTTGAAAATAACTTATGCTTAGTTTCAACTCGCACTTGATTTTCCTTCTTTTCTGACTCATCTTCCTCCTTTCATCTCTTATGTAATCAATTCCTACAATTCTTCAACATTTTTTACCTCAAAAACACCACCTCTTTCCTAGGCTTCAATATTTCTTTATCCATTATCCATATCTCTAGCCTTGATCTCTATCCTAAGGGCTATAAACACATCCAAATCCATATGGGAATTTCCTCTGGCACACCTAATAAGCACTTTTTACCAACATATCTTATTTTACTAAAATACACTCCCCCTTGGAAAATTCTGCCTACTTTTCAAAACTACCATTATCCTAATGCATCCAATTTTTCAATATAATTTAATCATTTGATCAATCCTATTGATTATGCCCTTAAACTGTCTCCCACATCCATCCATTTTACCGCAGTCTAACTAATAGCAAGCAGAGAATTCCTATCATTCAGGTGATAGAGAAATGCAGGAAATAGCATGAATCTCAAGACCTCCCACAATGCAGCGCCAAGAATTGAAACCATATTCTTCAATGAGAGCTGCCTGCAGATGAAGGAAAGAAGATATTGCAACAATCATTGCATATCTAAGTAGATAAAACTGAATTTGAAATGAGATAAACGTGGTTTTAAATCCTGGTTCGATCCCCGAAACTTAACATATTTGTGATATTAAGAGAAAGTTATTAATCTTTGACTCATTTTCTCATCTGGAAATTGGCAATACTGGTAATAATTATCTCACTGGGTGTTGTGCATATTAACCAAAATAATAAAGGGTTTATTTCATAACATGATTTCATGCTACTATGATTACCATTATACTTATTTTATTGATTGTTTAAATGATTATATATGTAATGTTTACAGATTTAGCCTTTATTTCAATTCCCACCCTCACCTCAGTTAGAAGAATAGAGTTTTTGCTGCCCTGCTTCTGTGGGTATCAGGTATGGCGTTCTATGTCAGATTTATTTTTTGGTCCAATAAAATTCCCAAGAGTACTAGCTGAACCTCCCTAATGACTCTTTTCACAGATGTCTATTCCCATTTCCAGGCACGTAAGGTGAATGTCACCTTCCTAAAGCAGTTAGTATACCCACAATTCAGTTGTAAAAGCTTCTGCATAACTTTCACCAGTAAATAAGACTTTCAACTGGGTGTTGGTGAAGTGGAAGCATAAACGTCATTTCTACTTCAGCGGTTAAAGCCTAATGACACCTCTGAAAGCAGACAGTGTGTGACAGAGGGGCAAGTTTATTTTCCTGAAGGCAGACGGTTGATAAATATAAAATGCTCTTTGCAGGTCTGATGATTTTTCAGCTCTCAAAAACCTACAGTGCTGTACAGACTTGATGTCAGGTATGACAGTCAGTTTTTCAAACTTTCAGAACTACATAAAGCATCACATGAGGAATCTGGGTTCTAGAATCATCTGGGTTCATATATTGATGCATACTGTGTGCAGCATACTATCTATGTTTTGAGTACAATGTTTATACACTTAGGAAAAGGATCTCTCACTTCACCTACCTACTTTTCAGACGAGTAATGATCTGAAATTCTTCTATAAATTATGATAAACAGAATATAGGGGCAACATAAAAATAGCTGATTTTTCCTAGATACAAAACTGTGATAAAAATTAATTTATTTTAGGCTATCAACATTCATAGTATAAATTTTTACTAATAACTGGCCATCTTGAAATATAGTGAGAGGAAATAATATTCAGAATAACTATACTCTTATTTTTAAATATAATTTAGTAAAATATAGCATACGGATAAAATACAGGAAAGCGTGAGCACTTCCAATGAATTTGGTAACTTACATAGCCAATGCAATTTTATTTTGTTTATTTTGGGGGAAATTCAATAAACTGGATATATGATTTCATAGATTTTTAAACTGTAATTAAGTGACTAGATATTGAAATATTTATAGAATCTATGCTGACTACTTTCTATAGTCTATGAAGATAAACAACATACAAATTCTGCCCATAAGGAAATTTTAATCTATTGGTGATATCAGGTATGTACACTCAAAAATGTAATAACATGAGAGTTAAATGAAAACATTTGGTAATAATTCCATACATACCTGCATAATGAAAAATAAATGCCTAAGAAAAAATAACTACTAGTATTTTTAGCTCCATGATTTCAGAGAGGGAGTTTGTGTCTTTCCTTTGGCAGATGGCCAATGTGGGGAATAAAATGAGATAAAATGATGGATAAATGGGTAAACATCAAATTACAGAATTAATGTGTGGAATGCATTTTTCCACAAACAAACCAAAACATATATGTTTTTAATTATACAAGGATTGGTATAACTAAGATTTTCATATTTAAATATAGTATGTGGAGTTTTTTTTTCCAAACTTGGAACTTCTGGCTGGCAAAACATTTTATCCATTGTGTCTCTTTAAATAGGATGGTTTATTATCAATGAGCACTCACATTGTAAAAATCACTGTGTGAGGACCTGAAGACATGCGTGAGGTAGATAAACATATGTCCTGTGAACTTGCCACTCTAGAATGGGAGATGATTAGACAAGCACTTCAAACAATGCATGATCTCATGGAGGAAAATAAATGGCTTATGTACGTTGATGGTAGGTGTAGCCAATTTTGTCTGAGGAGAATCAGAGAAGGCTTCTCTGAGGTTAAATAAGAATCAGCAAGTAAAAGCAGAAGGGGTGGAGAGGGAAAATCATGAGCAAAAGCCCAGAGGCTAGAGAGAGCAAGAAAGTTTTGATGAACTAATGGGCTTGGAAAGGCAATCAATACTTATAATATTCTTGTGGACATGTTGAAAGGAAAGTGTATATCCTAAAGTAAAGCAAAATGTGACATTTTTTGCCACTAGTTTAACTGCTTAAAAATGGTTTTAAGAGAGCTAAATGGAAAGACCCTTGACTTTACTGAGTGAATGAAAAATATGCCACAGGGCTCTGTGCTTGCTCCATTTTTTTCAGTTCAACAGCTCGGCAAGCATTTGTTCAATCACCACCACAAGTCAGACACAGTGCCTGGTGAGTAGGATGCTGAGACACCAATGGCCACATATTATATGATTTTATTTATATGAAAGTCCAGAATAAGCAAATCCGTAGAGAGAAAGATTCGTGGTTACAAGGGGTTGGTGCATGGAGGAATAGGAAATGACTGCTAACTAGTACATGATTCCTTTAACTAAGCATAATGTTCCCAAGGTTTATCTGTGTTGTACCATGTACTGTGTTATCATGTAAATCCATCTGTTTGGATTGTTTTGATTTCCTTTTACATCTAGATTAATGACTTCCATCAAAATTGGCATGTTTTTGGCCATTATTTCTTCAAATATTCTTTCTGCTTCTTTATTTCGCTCCTTTCCATTTAATGTACTCCTTATTCATATATTGGTCTGCTTGATTTTGTTGAATAGGTCTCTGAGGCTTTGTTCATTTCTATTCATTTTGTTGTTGCTGTTCCTTAGACTGGATAACCTCGGTTGACCTTTCTTCAAGTTCACGGATCCTTTCTCCACCTGCTTAAACCCGTTTTTGAGCACCTGTATTAAATTTTTAATTTTAGTTATTATGCTTTTCAACTCTGAAATTTCTATTTGGCTCTTCTGTATAATTTGTATCATTTTATTGATCTTCTCTATCAGTTGAGACACTCTGTTCATACATTCCTCGAGTCCTTTTAGACATTTCACTTCAGTCCTTTGAACATATTCAAAATTGCTGAGATAAAGTATTTTACTGTAACTTCAACATCTGGACTTCCTATGGGATGTTTCTACTAACTAACATTTCTTGTTCCTATATATTATCCCACACTTTCTTGTTCTTTGCGTTTCTAATAATTGTTTGTTGAAAACCAAATATTTTAAATAATACAATGTAGTAAGTCTATGTATGAGATTCTGCACCCCAGCCCTCCCCAGGGTCTGTTGCTTTGGCTACTTACTGTTATCACTGTTTTTTGGTTAGTGACATTTTTGAGGTAATTCTGTAAAGTCTGTATTTTTTGTTATGCATGGCCACTGAAGTTTCTGCCCATTTAACTTAGTTGTCAGCTAATGATTAGACAGTAATTTCCTTAAACACCTGGAACCAATAAGTCTTTTAGTCTTTGTGAAGGGATTCTGGGTTCATGATGGGGCACACCTCTCACATTTAGGAAAACAATTTGCAATTCTGCCTTGGCCTTCACTTCTTATTGCACACAGCCTTAAGGTCAGCCAGAGATGAAAACTTAGGGCCTTCTCAGGTCTTCCCTCGGTTTGAACATATCCCTGGGCATGTGCACAGCCCTACTCATTTGTGTGGCTTTGAAGGTGCTTTAGTATCTGTCAAAAACTTTTTGAACCCCTCCTGGTGGACATCTCATTTTCCAATTTTTCCTTTAAACGTTTGTTAGCCTGTTGTTAGCCCCAATTGTTATCTACTTCCTGAAGCAGCCATGTTAAACAATTGTGACTGATTATCTTATTTTTAATAACCAGCGTAAATGCTCTTCACACGGGGTCAGCTTAGAGTCGGGTCAAATAAAGACAAATCTTGTGAGTGAAGTCTTTCAGGGAACCACTAGAAATATCAAATAATTATAATTCTCTGGTAATAGGGTTTTGAAGGAGCTTCAAACTCATTAAGTCTCCTCTAGTGGCTGATAGGCTGCCGTTTTTCACCATGAGTGCAGGGTGATGGTTTTCTAGGCTGCTATGGATCCACACAGACAGAAAGACTAAGAGACGGATTGAAATAGGTCAGATTATAACACCACAAACCTCACTGTTTGTGCCAAGATGCAGCTGTTTTTCTTGAAGAAATGCTCCACAGATTTCTGCAAATGTTTAGCTAATATCAGAACTTTCTCAGTTCTGAAAAGTTGATTCTGGCAATTTTGCCAGTGCTTTCATTGCTTTTTTGGAAGAAAAGATTTTCACAGGTTCTTTCTCTTAAATTTCTATTGACCTTACAGAAACTTGTTTTATCCAGTATTTCTTCTTACCTCTTACTTGGCCTTGGTTTGATACTAGCCCTAGAGGTAAAAATAGCTTTCTCCCTCCCAATTTATCTTAAACCAACTTTAATCATGTTTTCTTCCCAAGAGCTTCACTGGAACTTCTTAAGTAAACAAAACCCTCTTTTTTGCTAAGTACAATGGTCAGTTCGTAGTCTTCATCTTCCTTGGTCTATCACCAGCATTTGACAGTTCATTGCTCTTTATCCTCCTTGAAAACTTTCATTACTCATCTTCCGGTCCACCAAGCTCTCCTGTTTCTCCTCTCACCACATCGGCCTCCCCTTCTCAGGGTTCTATGCTGTGTCTCCTCATCTGACATTTTTGTTATTTTAATCCCAGGTTTTAGGCATGGATCGCTTTCTTTTCAATCTGCACTTATTCTTTTGGGGATCTTAACCATTTTTATGACTTAATTACTATGGAGGCATTCTATACTTAACCTATTCCAGACTGGAATCCTAAACTCCCCTTTTCACATCTCCAGTTCTTTCAATTTTCTCTTTCTCAGTTCACGGTAATTACATTACTTCAGTTTTTCATGACAAAATCTTTGGAGTCCTGGTGACTTTAATGGGTGTAGAATGAAAGCAGAGGCAATGAATAAATTATCAAGTGATTTTTTTCATCTAGACAATGGTGAGTTCTAATGATGAATTCTTATCCCACAAAAGAATTTTTCTTTCTTATGCTTGTGATGGTTCATCCAGTATCAATCTTTCTCAATCTTCAGGATGCCATTTAAACTATTGGGCTTCCTTTTCCTACATTTCATGATGACAGTTTTCCTCCTGTTTAGGCAAGCTTTCTTGATGTAAAGTACAATATAAATAATAATGTTTTAGATAATTACAAGTGCATGTCAATCTGCTTAGCTAAAACCATGTCGCCTTGATTGATGGGTTGAGATATTCATAGCATTTTAGTCGAATATTCATTATGATTCTTTTAAGTTACTCCCACAAATGATTAATCCTACCTTTTCAAATTTTGTTCAGAGGCCTATCTCTACCCAAACTTCTTTGAGACTATCATACTTTCTCACTGATGTAACTCTCACATTATTCAAGTTGCTCACCAACTTATTGTGTGTTTTTTTTATAATATAGAATTAAAACGCTACAAGAAATATTAAAGGATCATGGCATATTTCTCCTGAATTCGTGTTTAAAATTAATATAAAGCAATTCATCCATCTAATATATCATTCTTTCAGGCATCTCCATTGTTGATAACAAAACGGAACCTACTTTTTTGACCAATCTTACAAGATAGAATGAAGGAGAAAAAGCAGTAACATTGAATGCAAAGTAAAGCAATAGAATGAATGTTCTCATTGGGAATAACTCAGAGTTTTCATTTAATTTGATGAAGATTTCACACAGGCTTCTGCTGTTTCTAATCATTTTTATCATCTATTTTAAAGGCAAGTAGCCATGAGGTGTGACACAGGATAATTGTGAAATTATGTATGGAAGTACTGGTATGTAATGAATATTCTCTGAAGAAGACTCTTTCCTTTAGCCCAAGTTCTATAGATACACAATAATGTAATTGAGTAATACCAAAAATATGTACTTTCTCTGTTCAGCTACTCATCTATAAGTGGACTCCAGTTAAAAAAATGGCCAAAACATATTTGCACATGTTGAACTCTCTACATGTTTACAAGAGAAAACCTGAGCATGAATTATAATTGTATAGAGAATAAACTCAGAAAAGATGGAAAGCCCAACTACTCATGATTATGAAACAAGCATAAATGACAGGATATCCTAATTGCCTTTTAGAGTATGTTGAGTGTAGGACTTCAGAAAATTTTATCATTTCTATTTAAGTAGATGGTGAATCATAACCCTGAGAAAAGAAAATGTCTTGCAAACAATCAGATACTTGTATACAAAACTAACTTGTCAAAGTAGACGAAATGATCAGACATTTTATAAAACTAATGTCCTCTTGACCCTGTTATGTGGGTTGGTGATCAAGATTAGATATCAACTGATAAATTTGAATAATAGTATTTTCATATATTAAAATTGATTATAGGAGATTTTTCATATTAAGAACTTTCCAAACTGTTGACAAATGTATATTTGGGGGCTTCCTGTACTACCAGACCTATGACTCCTGAATTGTGTTATTTGAACAGAATTGACTTGCTTAGTTTTCAAGCTCTCCTGTATTTCAGGAACTCTTCTAGATGGTGTAAAGGAGATGTGAGTGATTTTCGTGCTACCTCAGAAGGAAGGAGAAATTACAGAAAGGCTACAGAGGAGGAAGTGGTATTTGATCTGGATATTTATGGGTAAGCAATATTTCTATGGTCAGGGAAGGGGTAGAAAGGACATCTTGACTAAAAGAACAGCACTAGCAAGGACAGAAAGGAAGGTTCAGGATTGCTCCAGAAATTAGATATATTCTGATTAGGCTGGTGCTATGTATGTGATCAGATATAGTGACATATGAGAAAATTCCTTCGTGAGATAGACCAATCCCTTTTAAAGATGAAAAGAGTACTCATTTCTCTGTTATTTTTTCATAGGAATTTAATCTTAAATCTCTCAAAATAGCTGAGAGCAAAACACTACATGTTATGTTAGAGGTGAAACATAAATAATGTAATTCAGTGAAGAAAAAAACCCACCACTCCCCAGAGAGTTTACATGATTCTATCAGGGTCACACAATCAATATAGCTGGCTTAGAAATAGAGTCGGTTTCCTTAATTAGCCTTGCTTTTTCCTAAAAAATATTCACTATAGTGATTGGTGCGCTGTGAAGAAGAAAAGAGAACCCAGGCAGAAAATTACTCTGTAGTTAATAGTGAAGATGGTAGACACTTCCGCATTCCTTAGGTTGGTGTTATCCTAAATATGAAGTGACTTCTCAGAAAGAAAGCATGCTGTGAGGTACGTATCAATTTTTTCTGACCTGAAGTAAAATGTTCTTAGCAACAGCAAAGTAGTCAGGTTTGTACCACATGATCCCATTTCCACACGAAGCTGATTTGCCCAGGCATGGGCACCTGTCCCACTAAGGGTAAACGTATTCTTTCCTGGCAATTAGGAATTGAGGTAAAAGCCTGAGACAAAAGTTGATTAAAGTTAGGACAAGAAGTGGCATCATGACAAGCTAAAACCACGTGTGAGACGAAGTTACAGGCATTGAGAGTGAGGAAGCATGAAGGGGATTGAGAAATTGTTCAGCTTAGAGAAGAATTCTACAGTAAGAAGTGGAGACAGAGAGGGATGGAGTTGGAGTCTACACTAGCGCCCCATTTCCTAAGTGAATTTCACCTGAGGCCCAGCAGTGTGAAATTTCTTCTTTTGGGGGTGTGCTATTTATGAGGGCTATTATATTGGAATTGGGTAGCACTGATCTGGGATATTTGCAGCAAAAGGAACTTTGATTAGAACAATCACAGTAAGAACAAATTGCTTTCATAGCTCTGCTACTGCTTACGATAATTCTGCTTTGACTATGCCAACTCAGACTTTTGAATAGTCACAGTTTTTCCCTCCTATAAGTGCTTTTGTTTTTCCCTAACTCTTCTAGACAAACCTCTCTGACTATTTTAGCTATTTTAGGAAATACTGCCCACTTCACTCCCTTTAGCCTCACAGATATTACTGTAAGGTAATGGAAAAATGCACCAGTCTTCTTGAGTGTCTCATACTACCGTGATCAGAGGGAAAGATCCAGGATTACCTCTGGGATGGAGCACTGCATCAACGATTCATCTTTCTCCAGCTGTCCTGAAGGAGCATCCTTCAGCTGAGTGACTGACTTGAAAATGCAAAGGAGGCAAAAGTTTTTTGCAGTGGTTTTCCTTTACCTCTTCATCACTCCACTGTCAAAAAAGGGTCAGCGAGGAGGAGTAAAACAGGTGTAGGCAACAGACACAGAACTTACGTTTTTATTAGTCAGGACTTTTTTTCAGGATAAAGAACCATTATAAATCTTTATAAGAGTAAAAAAATGTATATAGGTAGCTACTTTTACTTAGAACAGATTAAGATGGTGTGTATATTTCATCTTCAATCCTCTGCACCTCTCCTCCTCTCTTTCCTCTCTCTTTCCCCATAAATACATATATATAGTTTAAAAAGTACACACAATCATCCAAAAAATCATTTTACTTAAGAAGACTCATACATCCTGGTTATTATTAATTGGCTTCCCTACTATTTTTTTAAACAAGAAATTTCATTTTTTAAAAGTCTCCTAATATCTTACTACAGAACACAGACCTTAGAATATCAAAGAAAAATTTCTTTCAGGAAATTATGTCCTTTATTTAAGCAAGATGGGAGTCATTGTTAGGCCTCATTATCCACATCAGGCTACAGTTAACTTTGATGGGTCAAAGATTCTCGATTCCAAACAGGCAGTACACACCAGGCACAAATTCAAAGGGCTCCCCAGCTCACGCTTTAAACTCACTGGAATGGACTGAATGTCTATGTTTCTTCCAAATTTATATGTTGAAGCCTTAACTTCCCCTCCCCACCATGTAATGGTATTTGGAGATGGTATTTTGGGGGGCTAATTTCTTACATGAGCTCATGAGGTTGGGGACTTTATCATGGGATTAGTGTTTTTACAGGAAAAGACACTGGAGAGCCTGCTCTTTCTCTCTCTCTTTGCCATGCGAGGACACACTGAAAATGTGGCTGTCCGCAAATAGGGAAGAAAGCCTTTACAAGGAACCAAATTGGCAGGCACCTTGATCTCAGGACTTCCCAGACTCTGGAACTATGAGAAATAAATTGAGTGTAAGTCACACAGTCTATGATGTTCTATTATGGTACCCTGAGCAGACTCACTAAGTCTTTTCACTCAAGCTATTTCTGTTAACTCTCTATGTATGATATGAATTATTAACCCTGAGTGTTTTCTTAGAATTGGCCTCATGTTTAGCCATGAGTCTTTCAGATTTAATCTAAAATGTAAATTTGTTTCTTTGAACTTGTGGCATACATGAGACTTTTCATATTCATACGAAATCTAACCGTAGACCTTTTTGACTAATATCCCATTCTTACCATGAATGTCGTTACTTCTAGAGCTGTGTTGACACATTTCAGGATCCAGTTCAAGCCTGTGCTTTTAATGAAGTGTTCTAAAACTATTTTCATCCACACTTGTCTATCAGGGGCCAAGGACACTAAGTGTATCACCACTGTCGAGGTCACAGATGATCTCAAACTGGAGTCCGTTTAGTCTCACCTCAGGAGTGAGGGGCTTCACCTCCATCATCTTTCTTGCAGTGTCAGACTCCCAAAGGTGGCCCAGGTATAGCGCTTCCTCAGTTGAAATTATGTGTTTCTTTTTCCCATATTCTCCATTCTATATGGCTTTTTCCCTTCTCATTTCTCTCCGCACGCCATCTTTGAACACATGCATCCAAATCTTTCTGTCTTACATTTAGACCACAAGATTTTGAACTCAATTATCAAGAACTTAATTATCAAGAAGTTTTGATTTCCAGTTTATCTTTGAGTTATCTATGAATGACCATAAGGCCTGGGAATGGTTTGATGGAAACCTCTTGAAGTACTGGTTTAAGAATTTTATGAGCCTCAAATACTAATTAATACTTGAAATATGATTTCATCCCACTGGTATTTTTGTTTTCTAATTTTTATAGCATTTGTCTCTAGCATTGATTTGACACTTGATCATCTGTTATGCTTTGTTAGTTGGCATTTTTTCTTCTAGTTTGTCTTATTTTTCTTACTGTGTGTCAGAACCTTGAGAGAGGTAACTGTGACCCACACTGATATTGATTCTTTCATAATCCTAGCATAATGCCTGGTGTCTATAACAGTTACTCAATAAATTATTTTTGAGTTGTTTTTCAAGGTGAGAAGGTTTGGCAGTTGAAGTAATAAGTGTTTATTACTATAACAGTTTATACTGCTAAAGTTTAAGAAACAATGGAATTGAGCTAATACTCTGAAATTTACTTCAATTTACTTTCAGCATTATTCAGAAACTTAAATGCCTTGTTATTTCCCACCGCCACTATATATTTTGTTTCCGCTGAGCTGAAGGCCAGATACGTGACATGGATGCTGAAGGGCATCACAGTTTATTAATCACAAAATTGGGCCCAGAGCTCAGCATTTTTCTGCAGAAATTTCTATAACAGAAGGTTAGATTTTTATAAGATAAGGAATTATATCCAGAGCTATTCTCCTTGGAGAAAATTTGATCTAAAATTGTAAAAAGCCCCTTTGGGATAGATTTTTCTTTCCCTCTTTTCAGAAAAGTGACAGGATATGATAGAACAAATAATGCAAGTAAATATAGAAGCACATTCAGTGGTCATTCTTCCCTGCCATCTTGCTCCTCAATAAGGAACGAATGCTTCAAAAGAGGAATTCTACTTTGTAATAAACTTATATTGCCATAATTCTTGTAGAAAAAGAGTTATTTTTTTGGCAAGCCATCATTTGCAGAAGTTTGCTTTGGATTTCAGAGATTGTAATTTGATTATTGTTACTAAAATATTAATAAATACCCAGAGTCTGCTTCTCAGCTCTGCTAGTAAACAAATATATCAGTTTTGCACTATTGGACATGTATTTGCAAAGTACATCTCCAGCTTGAGGATCTGATTTAAATAATTGCTTTATGTTTTACTGAATTCAAAGATTAATCTTATGGAATGACTTCACTAATACGAAGCTCAAAAAATACTGGCTCAGCATCTTTAGTCCATCTTTGTGAAAGAATAGTTATGTAGCGCAGAACTTAAAAATGATTTTAGGGGCGTATTACAGCCCCGAGCTCTCTCTTCTTTCATAAAAGCAGCATCTGATTTTTGTAATCCTAAAAGTTTAGCTTCTTGTGTCTAAACACACACACATACACACACATTCACATATACTCTTCTATTTAAAAAGTGAAAAATTAAGATTTTTAAGAGTATGAGCTCACAGAGATAAACATTGTTTGTTCGTATCAAGAAAAATCGAAAGAAGAAATGAATTTGATTTAATTTAAAGCCACTCTATAAATGTAAAAATTATTGGCTGGAGTATAACTTAGGCTTTTTCTATATATGGAGCAGCTGCCATATTAGAAATTGTATTGACTGTAGCTTCTGTTTGTATGTTAATTCCAGGGCTGTGACTATTTATAAAGTCTCAAGAGCTGAGGCATAAAGTTTAGCATCTTTCTAAATGGTCCAAGGTTTATCCTCAAAAAAGTGGCCTGTGAAGTTATAAAAAGAGAAGCCAATGGTTCCTTTATCTCCATGTCAAGTATTTTGGACCCAAACAGACAAGGCGTGGTGTCCCAGAAAGGACTTGGTGTCTCCATCTAGTGGAATCTGGAGGTCACTTATCTAGCCCTCTCTCTGCTACTGGCGACCCGGTCACAGGACATCTATGTTTCTGGGATTCTTGGAGTAAGTAATCTAGTGCCTCTCATTTCTAACTGCATTATTAAAACATTAAAAGTTGATCTTGATTTGTATCCTAGCTCCATTGATTGCTTGTGCATAACCTTAGAAAAATTATTTAAAGGTTCAGACTCTGTTTCTTCCTTTGTTAAATGTGGAGGATAAAAGTCGCTTGTCTGTGAGAGTGAGTTTTGGGTTCATATTCCAGATCTGGCACTCACCAGTAGTTAGATCTATGAACAAGCTGCTTAACTTCTGTGTGCTCCAGTTTCTTCATCTGTAAAAGAGGATAATAAAAGTACTTATTCCTTAGTGCTGATGTGGTGATTAAATGAATTGATGCACATAAAGCATTCCAAATTCTATGTGGCATATATTCAACATGCATAAAAATAGCCTGTTAATAGCTATTTGAGAGAATCAAACAGATGGTAGATATAGAGCATCTAGCCCAATGCCTGGTCCATAATAAATGTTAGTATTAGCTTTTCTCTACTGACTGTCTTAGGTATTCTTGATAATATTAAAAACAAGTGAAAGATTCCATTTGAAAAAAAAGTACTTTTAACAAGTAAAATTATAAAAGATTATTATTGAATTAAAATTCCACATTAAGGGGGTATTAATGTCTAAATAAGGTTTATAATCCATATAAAACCTTGATAAAATTAGATTTTCTGTTCTTGTGTTCAACAATAATACAATGAAATTAAATTGTCTATTTTTGAGAACTTGTTCTCATCTCTTTGTTTTGTAGTGTTTTATTTAGAAGAACATGGCAATATTTTCTATTTTCCTTCTATAGGATTAGGACAGCATATTCCAAAACTGATTTTTCCTCTGAAAAAAAATCTTCAGTATCATATTTTATGGGACAAATTCTTCTTATCTTTGTTATTATTACTTTTATATCCTACTTCTCTTTTTAGCTGTCTCCCTTACCTAAAATGAAGTCTTAAAATTAGAATCTTAATCATACCAATTACTATACTTGATTGTTTAGATATAAAAGCTTTCATGATACCTTAAAGTGATAGCCATTGCCATTAAAACAAAAGCATCCTCGGTGGGTAACTTCATATGAAGTAAAAGTGACTTTTCCGCCAATTCAAAGGACGGTCCTTCGTAATCAAAGGTCTTTCATCTCCTAATTCTAGATTCATCTCTCTTTCCTCACTTCAGGAAGAAGCTTCTTATAATCATAGCCTTTACAATCCAGATGTAAGGTGACATCGTCTACAGAGTCCTGAGTGGATCACAGCTGTAGCTGGTGAAATGCCATAGGGAACAGCCCATATTGAAAGACTCAAGCTGTTCTACTCAAAGTGTGGCCCACAGACTGGCAGGCCGTGCACTGTCTGCTGCTGGCCCACAAAAAGACAAGGATTTATCTCAAGAATGTAAACCAACTACATCATTAACCACAGTTAAGTTTAGTGGACAAGACTTTCTCAGTGAGGGAAGTACTACACCGATTTGCATTATCCACAAAGTCTGTGGATCAGCTTTGAGGCTTATTGCTACACATTACCCTTCCTTTGCTATGATCAGAAGCCATGTCAGCAGCGCACAGAAGGTTATAGTTTTTATTTCTTTTGTTTGTTTCTTGGTTTTAGGAAGGTTTGTCAGTCAGGGTCCCAGCTGGAAACAGGACTTAAAGTGAGCTGCGGGATTAAGTGAACCAGCAAGAGACAGTGAAGGCCCCAGGGCTATCAACAGTGGGGAGCAACTGTTGATAACAACTCCTTGCCTGAAAAGTCGAGGGAAGGAAGATCTTCTCTTCCTGGTAAGTGCTAGGGCTATAAGAGAGGGAACACATGGGTTGGAGTTGTGGCTGCAGGCAAAAGAAAGAAGTCATCGACAACAGCAAACCAGCAGGCAAGGGGCAGGGAAAGAAATGTCTCTAACGTTCTCTACCACACTACAGGGAAGTCTGAGGGATCACAGGTGATGAACTGTATCTCAGTTATAATAAAATATCTGCCAAAAACAGAGAGCTTACTGAATTCCTACATCTGTACTTTTTAAGAATGTACATGTCAGATGAAAGTGGTGTTTGACCCAAACATTATGTCAACATCTTAGTAAGTATGGCAAACACCACTAATTATCCCCCAACATTCATCCTTCCTTTTCTCTTTTGAAAATGGAAACACCATGTTTTAACTGGACAAATGGCAACGTATGTAGTCTTTAGTTTTTCTAGACTCCTTTGCTAATAGGCCTTTCCGTGTGGCTAAATGTGAACTGAAGCAGTATGTGTTACTTTCGATTCAGGTCCTTAAGAAAGCTTGTCTTCTAGTTCTTCTTTATTTCTTTTTATGGCCTGGAGTGTGAATGTGGAGGTGGGAGCCAGCTCTGAACATGTAGACGAGGACAATACTCCCGGAGGACTGTAGAACAAGATGGAAGGCTCTCTGTTCCTGGTGGGCTTCCCAGAGCAAAAGCCCCACCAATCTGCACGTGTGCAATATCAAACAGTTAAAAACTCAAGCTCCAAGACCAGTCAACAAGAATATGAAATTTGGATTCTCCACTTATCAGCTGTGTTGACTTTCTTTTATTATTTAACTTCTCCAAAACTCAGTTTCCTCCTCTAAATGTGGGGGAAAAGACCAAATAAACAACATCTCACAATGAGTTGTCATGAAAATTAGATAATACATGTAAAGTTATAATCGCAATGACAGACACATAAAAAACATCCAATAAAATTGACTATTATTTTTAATAGTATCAAGTGTCACGAACCAAGTATTTTGATTAAGCAGTTATTATTTACTGTGATGAGTGACATTGGATCTGTCTACTCAGTATTGCTAACACGGAATTGTTGTAAATGTTTCATGCAATACAAATCTTTTATCTTCTCCAAAAGACAGTAAGAAACAAGAATAAAAGGGAGAAAGGAAACTAGACAGGCAAGAAGGAAAGAAGAAACATGGCTTATAGCAGCAGGGAGTTCCCCTAGCATGCATATTAAGAGAGAAATTGGTAGGCGCAGCACAAAGCAAGAGTGAACTACATAAGCTTACGAGAATGTGGCAGATTCCAGGGATGGGATACACACTGAGCGGGCTCAAAAGACAGCAGGATGTTTGTAGAACGACGTGACATCAGACAGTGAGGTGAGGTAAAAAGAAGCTTGAAATCTGTGTGCTTTCTGCTAACAAATCTCCAGAATGCAGTTTTGTGATCATAATGATTGACAAGGCCATGGTTTGGAACCATAACTGGCTGATCATATTCAAGAAGGAAACACAACTACTTTGAAGTTTTGTGAAAGGCAGGGAAACCCAAAGAGGTAGTCACAGGAGGTGTTTGTACGTTGTGCATGAGATTCTGCGAATCCATCTGGATTCCAGAAGTCATTCTGTCTCTTTGTTGCTCACTGCATTGGACCTTCTTGCCTAGAACTCTCTGTTGCTATAGATAAGCCAACACAGATGAGAGTCAGTGAAAGGAAAATGATGAAATTCAGACATAAGCAGCCAGTGAAGCCTGTGTTAGGACCTAGGATGTGAGGTCCAGATAAGAAGACCCTTAAGCCCAGAAGGAAAGCAATCAATATGTGCTTTATATAATCTTAATATGTAATGCTTATTGCCTCCTTTCCAAGAATTTCTTTTAATTCTTAAGAACAAAATAAAGTGAAAAATAGATTAAGATGATAAAATCAGAATTTCATAATTGAATAAAGCCTTAGAAAACACAGAATCCTGGTTTACTCTTCCCCGACATTGGTCTCTGTTTTGCAAATAGAGAAACTGAGGCTGAGAGAAGGTACATGGCTTGCTTGTCACACAACTAGTCAACTATAGTGCCAGGGCCAATATCAGTATTTGTCTATTATTTCTTGACTCTTCACCCAGTATTCTGTATTTCAATTACTGAGCAATAATAAACCATTTTCAAAGTGATATTTTTGAATACCAATTTTTATGTTGCAGACTTTCTACTTTTTCCAAGAATAAGATATAAGAATAAGGCAGTTAGAACTATACATCACCATTTGGCAGATTCCCATAGATCCACAGATTTTGACAGCATGTTATTACAGTGGTAGCAGTAGTATAGGGGTACTTAGCTACTTTGTGCATTTTGAAGCTGAGGCCATTGAAAAATGCTCATTGTAAATAATTGGTAATGGGAATTGTGTAAATATTAAAAGTTAAAAAACCAGGAAATATAGCAGTTTTCCTGTAAAGAAAATCATTGAAAGATAGTATTGAGATCCTCAAGGATGATTATATTGAAAAAAAAGGTGAGTTCTCTCTGGAATAGAATTGCTTTTAGTCTGGGATATTTCTAGGTGGGCAATGGCCATATTTACAAGGCTTGGAAGGTGAGAAGAAAACAGGTCAGATTATAACCTTAATTTAGATCCTGGTGGAGGAGTTCCTACATGTTGTAATAAATCCAAAAAGATTCGAAGAAGTTTTAATCAGCTTGAAAAGAGAGATGTTGAATGAGATGTACCCGGAAGGTAGTTCACCTGATTGTTGCATGCATCAGATACAGACCAGAGTGTTGAGTGTACCGCTAAGTTGACAGCAGCAAAGAGAAAAGTTATTAATGTATGAGTGTTCTCAGCCCTTCTTCATTCCTATTAGCTAAATTTAATTTATTCATTGCTTACTGAACTTCTCCCTCTTCCCCACTATATGCAAATAATTCCAACTTGGAGGGTGTATGATATTGACTTATTGGGTAAAAAAGAGAAAGCTCTTTTTTTTCCTCTTTCACTTCATTTCTTTTCCTCTTTTTCTTTTTGTGCCCTTCCTTTCTCTTCTCTCCCTGAACAATTCCTCTGAAGCCATTGGGCAGGGCCAAGCAAGATAGATGATTGCACAGGGATCAGAAAGGAGAGTCAGACCCCCAACAAGTAAGGATGGCATTCACACAGAAATAGTCTGGAGTGGCGTGGTAAAGCTCAAGGAGGGAAAAGTAGGCATCGCATAGGATGGCTGTCTGATTCAGAGTGTCGAATCTCAAGCAGAGTGAGGAGGGCACCAAAGCACAGGTGAGTATAGCCTAGAACAGAGGTTCAAAATAAGCACAGGAGGAAGGGATAACACAGCAGGAAGTGAGAGCAATAGTAACAGCCCAGCAAAATTGTGGTGAAGAGGACATCTCTATGGAGGAGGACGCGGCAGCAGCCATGGGAGATTGGTTATGTATAGAAGATTTGAGCAAATAAGTAAATATTTTAAGGATAGTAGAAGCCATATTTCTCACTGTCAGAGAATGGAAGTACACATATGGAAAGAAAGAAAACTATAATGAACCCTATTGTTTTTATATTTGAATTAGAAGTGTCAGTAGGAACTCATGATTTTTAATGGATGAAAGAGGTAGATAGATATTGAGAGATAGATGATAGAATACATATGCATTCCATAGTTCCTTATTTACATATTCCATAGTTCTCCCCCCACCTCCGCTGCAAAGGCCTAGGATCAGTGACAGCTCAACAGCTCAGAAATAAGTGCACACACCTATCTTGGTTTCTAAATATTATTCTCCACTCAAAGGAGCGAATGCTTTAGGGCCAGGGCTGAGGCAAGTAGCATACAAGGTAAGCTTAGAATATCTTTTTGAGCTAGAAAATAAGTAAGTCCTTAAAGAATGATAGGGATATGGACACAGGATCAAGCTTGAAGGAACTTCCATTGGCATTAGCATGAATGCAAAAATATGTGAGTTGTACCATGTTGACACCATGAGCCCAAATTGTAATAAATAAATAAATGAATAAATTGAAAGTTTGAGGAGTTATATTTCCACAATTTTAAGTACTTCCTCAAAATACTTACTTACAGCAAAATAAAGTAGACTAAAATATTATCTTATCAAAGTAGGTATAATCAGTTACAAGACAAATTAAAATTGGGTGCTGATAGGATGCAAGGTGAAAAATACAGCATTTCTTCCATGACATTCCTACCAAAGATGCGTAACCTGAATGTAGTGACAAGAAAGCATCAATCAAAACTAAGTTAATGAACATTTTAAGTTGATTACTGAGACATGATTCTAGCCACTTACTCTGAAATGGTTCTATGGGGGAAAATTAAAGTTCTTCGTATTCCACTTCCAAAGTTTTTGTAAGTTTTAGATTGTCTCAAAATAAAAGAAAATTGCTTTAACAACAAAAATGCAGAACTGGATATGTGAAGGTGGAAAATTTACGTATGTTAGAAACAATAAAATTTTAAGTAAAAGATGAACAGAGGAAGAAGGAAA
Organism: Equus quagga; assembly: GCF_021613505.1. Lineage (NCBI taxonomy): Eukaryota > Metazoa > Chordata > Mammalia > Perissodactyla > Equidae > Equus > Equus quagga. The sequence continues at coordinate 138,492,506 of NC_060268.1, forward strand.
GGTAGAAAATTAGGAGAAATGTTAAGAGTAGAACTCAATTTGATTCAGAGACAATTTTTGATTGGAGGACAAAAATGAAGAACGTAGTGTTTTTGGTCTTCAACCACCATTTAGATAGAGAATATTGAGAGTAATTGAAATACTGAGAATATAAATTTTGATATATTAAGAATGCATTCCTCTCTTTAGGAGAATTTTCAAGGTTTTGAACAATTGTCAGAAATGCTTTCAGTAATATATTTCTGTGTACCAACTATGTGAAGAAAGCGGATCCACCTGGAAACTCTCGAAGGTTCCATCCAGTTCTATTAGTTCATTATTTATGTTAGTATGAAGGGAATTAAAGTTCTACCACAGTGGAAGTCTGAATATTTTGACTTACATCCGTTTGTCAAATATTGTATTTGATGTGGAAGTTCCTAGATAGTGCAACAGAAAGCAATCTTGATAATTGTACTTTTTCACCTGAATAAAAATGTATCCTAAGCAAGCAAGACTTTAATATATAGCATGTTTTATTTATTCTTATTTTTTTCTATGTTTGTTGTGTATGCTGCTAACATGGTTTTTCTTGTCGCAAGAATGCTAATAATGTTTCCAAGTATGTTTGATTGGTTAATTAGTTTCATTATGGAGATATATGTAGGCATAAGTTTATAAAAATATTGAACCTATAAAACGTTTAAGAAAACATCTAGCAACAAAAGCAAAAATAAACAAGTGGGACTACATCAAACTAAAAAGCTTCTGCACAGAAAAGCAAACCATCAACAAAATGAAAAGGCAACCTACGGAATGAGAGAAAATATTTGCAAACCATATATCTGGTAAGGGGCTAATATCCAAAATACATAAACTCTTACAACTCAATAGCAAAAAATCAAACAATCCAATTAAAAAATGGGCAGAAGATCTGAATAGACATTTTTCCCAAGAAGACATGCAGATGGCCAACAGGAAAGAAAAGATGATCTACATCATTAATCATCAGGGAAATGCAAGTCAAAACTACAATGAGATGTCACCTCACACCTGTTAGAGTGGCTACTATCAAAAAGACTAGAAATAACAAGTGTTGGAGAGGATGTGGAGAAAGTGGAGCCCTTGTGCATTGCTGGTGGGAATGCAAACTGGTGCAGCCACTATGGAAAACATGAAGGATGTTTCTCAAAAAATTAAAAATAGAACTACCATATGATCCAGCAATTCCACTTCTGGGTATTTATCTGAAGAAAAAGAAAACACTATTTCAAAAAGATATCTGCACCTCCATGTTCATTGCAACATTATTTACAATAGCCAAGATATGGAAACAACATAAGTGTCCATTGATGGATAAATGGATAGGGAAATTGTAGCTATATATACAATGGAATTCAGCAATAAAAAATCTTGCCACTTGTGACAACATGGGTGGACTTCGAGGGCATTTTGCTAAGTGAAATTAGTCAGACAGAAAAATGATGCGGGCTTGGCGAGCTGAGTTGTCGAAAGAAAGATTTCTTGGACTCTCAAGGTCTGGTAGTAGTGCTCTTTTATTCAGAGAATAGCATGGGGACAGGACCCATGGGCATTGAAGGGCTGCAGGCGTGGGGACAGGACCCAAGGGCAATGAAGACCTGCAATGTGTTGAGGGTTAGGGCTGAATTTATAAGGCATGGGTATGTGACTTATTTTTATCAGACAAAGGGAAGATGATGTAAAAAGTCATTAAAACGGTATCAGTGCAGGTGGGGTCTGGTTATTGGGTGGTCCTATAACTTTGGATAAGAATCAAATCGGATCAGGTCAGGAGGCCTATGCTTCCCGGATTATATAGATCCCTATTAGGGCAGGACGCCTTGGGCTTCTCTCCCTGGGGCAGCCTTGATCCTCATCAAAAAAGACAGATACCATATGATCTCTTTTATATGTGAAATCTAAAATTAATTAATTAAAAACTCCAAGCTCATAGATACAGACTATAAATTGGTCATTGCCAGAGGGAGGGATTGGAGGGTAGGAGAAATGGGTGAACTATTTTGGGGGATTTTTAGTTTAAATAAATTAAAAAAGAAAAAGAAAAGAGCCCCACATCAAAAATGAAAAGAAAAGAACCCCAAAGCAAAGATGCAGAAGGTCCAGCCAGACCTCCAGCCAAGAGAGGCTTTTATGACAGGTGACTATCCCACTTTCCCCCCTTTATTACAAGTCCCCATCACCAGATTTCAATGTAACCTTCTTGACAACTACAGTCAACACTTAAAATTTGTTATTTTGTTATTTCCTTCTTTTTCTATGCCAAGACAGGAAACATTCATTCAGTGTTTGACTGTTGAGGGGCTGATTAACTGATCATTTATTCTGTGAAGGTGCTTTACCTGGATTACCTCCATGTAATCTTCACATTCTTTCAGGTAAGTTTCCCAATGAGGAAATTTAAGTGGAGGGAGGTTAAGTTATGCCCCGTGGTCACATACACAGATGGCAAGTGGTGGAGCTGGGACTTGAACTCAGACTGTCTGGCCCATACTCTTGCCTACTGAGGCTACTGTAATGGGGCATTTGGCCAAGGACTCTTGAAAAGTCTCTGATCAGCCCCATCCACATACCTCTCTCTAGGAACTTTGGCTTCTTTCTTCCAACAGCCCTTCCTCTCTGGAAGGCAGGAAATTACAATCTAGGTCATTGTAAATAATTCTGTTTGTTTAGCTTGGGACATAAAGGTCAAGTGTTAAATGCTTTAATGCCTCCTACCACTGTTTTCTCCCCTGCCTAAAAGATTGTCATGCTGAAATCGACTTCTTCCCTCCAGCAGGATCTGTGACCAGGCCACAGCTTGCAGAGGAGGGGGATTCTGAGGACAGTACCGTCAGTAATGACTTTCCAGCCAGATGGGACCTGGACTTAGTGAAATCAGCTGGAAATGCAGAGGGTACTGATGGGGTGGGGACCCTCACGATGTCTCAGGACACTGAAGGAGGTAATACTTACTCTGGTCTTAGAGTGACAGACAGGAGACCCTAGAGTCAGCCACAATTTTCTTTGGCTCCTCATGGGACAAATAAGTAGAGATACCTCTGTAATTGTAGCTCTTTAATGGGAAGAATTAAACTAGATCTGCTCTTCTCAGAGTGTGAGGGGTCTGCATGGTGTTTTTAGAAGGTACAGATGGTCCCCAGCTTTTGATGGTTTGACTTAATTTTTCAACTATGATGGGGTGAAGGTGATATGCATTCAGTAGAGACCATACTTCGAATTTTGAATTTTGATCTTTTCCAGGCTAGCAATATACAATTTAACATGGCTTTGTCCTTGTTTTTTATAACTCCCTTCTATGTTTGACAAGGAAGGGTTGCATTTCTGGAAGAGATGTAGAGTTTCAGAAGTCAGAGTGCAGTCTGCAAGCCAGCAGCATCCCCAGGGAGAAAAAAAATCTATTAGAATTTTGACCGCAGGAAAATGATAGATGATAGATGGATGGATGGATATATAGATAGATAATAGATATGGATACAGATGTCCATATAATAGACCTTTGTATAGCAAGACCTATATCTAGATATCTATATAATGGGACATGAAGTATAATATTTTTATTCTTGAAAGGTGGCCGAAAAGAAAGAACTAAATCTGGAGTTAATAACTTACATGCTGTGCTTAACTGTACTCTAAGTATTTTGCAGAGTCTGTTGCTTCTACATTCAGCTAATTTTCACATTCTCAGGTCAGTAATTGAACTCCATCTAAGGAAAAATAGTAGTAAGAAGATAAATGAATTTCCCAGCTACCCAAGGTTTTACTACTCCATGGCATCCTCGAATTACTAGATAACTGTTAGGACCTCACAGCATTAGATTGATAGGGATGGTATGAGGTCAGCTCCAAAGATACTGATTAAAGCCAATGAAATGGATAAAAAGAGTGCTCAAATATATTTAAAGTACAAGATCCTCTTGAGAAAAAATATGAAGCTACTTAATAATTAGAAATTTCCATCTTATTTTAAAGTTAGAATTAAAAGCAGCAAAAGAAGATCTTATATGATAACTCAAAACAGAAAATTTGGGGGATAATAATATTCTAGAAAATATTCAAACATAAATGAATCAACACCTCTGAAGGAATAATTTGTGAAGCATTTACGATTATTTTTGAGCTTTTATAGCAAGTTGTAAACTAGAAGAACCCTGAAAAAGGTGAGGCTGACATGGGAGAGGACTAATAGGGTTGAAAGAAGCTTTTTCCTGTTAGCTTGCCTCCTCACACTGAGAAGCCAAGAATGTTGGAACTGAGTGAATGTTGGAACTGAGTCAATGCTGGAATCAGAGAAATCGATTCTAAGAAGCCTCTTCAACGCCTCTCCTGGTATCTTTCCCCCAATGTCTACGTTTTCCAAAAATAACATTCAGAGCATTGTTTCTCCACTGTGGAACAAGCTGATGATCCTTCGCTGAAGCAGTTTTGGGTGGGAAGTTGGCATGGTGAGCTGTCCTACAGGTGGTCTCTTCTGTAGCTGAATTGGTGAATTCATTATGGTTCGTGAACCTATACTGTTTATCCAGGGTCCTTTGTGACAATGGTAACTGCCTTGAAGAAATCTAACAGGCATATAATCCCACCATTTTTTCCCTACTCAAACATAAATAGGAGTGGTGATAACTTATTGGGGTCAAATGCTTTCCTCCTAACTCCCTAATATTTTAGATTTCTGTTGTTATTAAATATCAATATACCAGTTAGCCAAAATAGATGAAAAAGAGTTATCCAGCAGTGTTCACAGTTCATGTGCTAGTTAGAATATATCTTTTGGGCAATAAACTTTATGTAGCCAAATAGAATTCCGGGAGAAATGTGGCAACCATATTTTAAAGAATCGTTATGTCTTTTTTATAGGTATTAGGAGGTTCTTATTAGAGCAATTATTTATTTTAAGACATAAATTCTGAAAAATAGCTACATGAACAAAGAACTAAAAGTAAATGGGGTGAAATGAATAAAGAGCAAAATGTATGCTGACTCTGATGAAACTAATGTCTGAGTGATGAGAGCTAAGGAAGTTAGGCTCTATTTTTGAATGAATTGATTAAAATCCTATCATGTGAGGCAGCGAAGGGGGCTTTTAAAGATTGGCACCTGAGCTAACAACTGTTGCCAATATTTTTTTTTTCTGCTTTTTCTCCCCAAATCCCCCCAGTACATAGTTGTATATTTTAGTTGTGGCTCTTTCTAGCTCTGGCACGTGGGATGCTGCCTCAACGTGGCCTGATGAGCGGTGCCATGTCCGCACCTGGGATCTGAGCCAGCGAAACCCTGGGCTGCTGAAGTGGAACATGAACTTAACCACGCGGCCACGGGGCGGCCCCCGAAGGGGACTTTTAACGGATGCTGCACAGGGACTAGCCTCAGACTCTTCAGTGCTGATGGAGTAAGTGACTCACATGTAACATCATTTTCTTTCCAAACATTAGGGATATAGAAAGTCTTGATAAATAGTAAGCTCTAAAGAGTACCTGTGGGATCATAACTCCTGTAATCAAGGTTTGAGAAGCAAATGATCAGAGATTTAACTTATGTGCAAGACAATCATCCTAATCATGACAGCACTTTATGGATCTAATATGCTTTCCTTTTTCCAAACCAATTAGACTTACATTGTCCCATCTAATGATCACTAAACTTTGTGTAACCAGGATGAATGTCCTGGCATCATCATCATCTTGGTTACCTAGACTAAGAAGTCTAAGCACAGAGAGATTATGTAATTTACATGATCTTAAATCTCTGCCTTTTAGCTGTGCTCTTTTCCTGCGATATGCAGATCTTTCCTTCCTTTTTTTGGTTGTTTAAGAATATCTAATGAGATTGCCATGTTGTTGTTTGAATCAGGTAAATTAGAAATTAGTTTCATAATTCTCTTGCTTTTGACCCTATTCCTTAGAGACATTTTTATTAATAAAGGGTAAATACGGAGTTTCATGACTTTTCAAACATTTATTTTAATTGGGAACTGTATCAGAAGAATAACATAAAAACAAAAACCTGAGTAAAAACAGAACATTGATTAATGTGTATTTTGAAAATGTCTTTCAAACTATATCTATCTCTTTTAAAGGATTCATTTGAACAGTGTTTATTATAAACGTGATAGATGTGAAAATTTTAATCAAAACAAGAGTGCGAAACAAAAAATAAAAGTTTCGCTCCCAATTCCCCATCCTTTCATCTGCTACTCTCTGGAGGTAACCACTTATTCACTTCTCTGAAGTTTTCTAGATAATTTTTATGTGCATGTGAACATAAACAGAAATATTCACTGATAAGCATTTTTATGTCTATTTAAGACTATTTATAGAGATAGTTTTATATCAAGCACATTTTGGCACCTTGATTTTATTTAATTCAGTGCAATGCACTTACTTTTTTTGGGTAGAGTTACTGAAGTTAACGGAGTAAATGTCTTCACATGATATTTCTATTAGGAATGCTTTCCAATAAGCCCCATTGCAGAATTCTTCAAAGTATTTGTACCTCAGCTCTAAACTGTCTTTAATTATAGAGTACTTTGCAGGTTGCAGAATTTTTTCACATCATTTATCATATCTTAATTTACTTATTTGTTCTTTCTGTTATATCTATGTATTGCTTGCTTGGGATCTCTTGGGAATTTGGCTTGTTTCTTGTGAAAAATTACAAATGAGACAGGTTCAGACCCTGTCTCCATTGAGCTCACATTTTCACTTGCAAACTTAACCTTTACTTTTCCCACACTACAGAATTCCTGAATGAACTACTTTTTCTAATGTGTTCTATATTTTCCTCCCTGTCTAATTTTCTTGTTGATGTTTTCTCTGCTTAGCATATCTTTCCCAAGGCTTGCATGCCAAAATCTTATCTATCCTCAAGGGTCAACATTAATCCTCTTTTGGAATTCCTTCCTGGTTTTACGAGCTGGAAATATGTTCTCCCTCCTGTGATCTCAAATATGACAAATATATACACCTCTCTTTTGACACTTTAATTTTTCTACCTTGTATAATGTTGGTAAGAGTTTATTTCAAACTTGCTTTACTAAAATGTGTGCATCTTAAAGGTGGGAAATTTACCTTATTCATCTTTGTACCTCATTTCTTCCACTCCAATGGTAGCTGAGATAGTATTAGAAAATTAATGAACCCTCAAAAAAATTCTTGAAATATGGATCCTATTTAATATTTGACAACTTATGATGAGAACAGAAGACATAAGAGTCAGGAACACTGTATACACACAATAAAATATCATCTTATTCATTCTCTTGGCATTACTGTTTGATTGCTCTTGAATTTATCATGTTTTTATCTGAAAAATTTATGAAAAATGAATTTTTGTTGCATAGCAAGATGTGGAAGTCAAGGAGAAGGATCTGTCTATGTATAGTGGTATTCTTTATGCCTTCTGGTTTTTTGTTTTTGTAACTTTTAAAAATTTAGGTGAAATTCACACAACATAAAATTAACCATTTTAGAGTGAGCAATTCAGTGGCATTTAGTACATTTACAATGTGGTGTAACCAACACCTCTATATATGTCAAAAAATATTTTCATCACTTTAAAATAAAACTCTGTACCTATTAAGCAATTACTGACTGATTCCCTCTTGCCCCCAGCCCCTGGCGATGACCAATCTCCCTTCTGTCTCTATAGATTTATCTATTCTGTATATTTCATATAAATAAAGTCATACAAAATGTGAACTTTCTTGCCTGGCTTATTTCACTTTGCCTAATGTTTACAAGGATTACACATGCTGCAGGATGCAACAGCACTTCATCCCTTTTTATGGCTGTATAATGTTCCATTGTATTTATATACCACAATTTACAGTCATGCACCACATAGCGACATTTCAGTCAATGATGTACTGCATATATGATGACAGTCCCATGAGATTAGCACCATATAGTTGAGGTATGTAGTAGGCTATACTATCTAGGTTTATGTAAGTACACTCTATGATGTTTGCACAATGAAATCGCCCAATGATCCATTTCCCAGACCATATCCTATGGTTAAGCAACATATGACTGTAGTTGTTCATTTGTCTGATGATGGACATTTGGGTTGTTTCTACCTTTTGGCTATGGTGAACAGTGCTGCAATGAAGATTGGTGCATAAGAATTTGAGTATCTGTTTTTAATTATTTTCACTATATACCTAGGAGTGGAATTGCTGGGCCATATGCTAAGTCTATTCTTAATTTGTGAGGAACTGCTATAGTCTGAACGTTTGTGTCCCCTTAAAATTCATGTGTTGAAACCTAACCCCTAAGGAGGTAGTATTAGGAAGTAGACTCGTTGGGAGGCGATTGGGTCATAAGAATTGAGGCTTCAAGAATGAGATTAGTGCCCTTATAAAAGAGCACCAAGGGAGCTCCATTGCCCCTTCTGCCATGTGAGTGCTGGCTCTCACCAGACCCTAAATCTGCCAGTGCCTTGATCTTGGACTTCTCAACCTCCAGAACTGTGAGAAAAAAAAGTTTGTTGTTTATAAGCCACCAAGTTTATGGTAGTTTTGTTATAACAGCCCAAATAGACTAAGACAGGAAGCTTGAAAATATTTTCCATATTTTCAACAATTTTACCATTAGCCATGTATGAAGGTACCAGGTTTCCACATCCTCACCAACGCTTGTTTTCCATTTTTAAAATATTTTAGTGAATTTATTAATTACATTCACATCCTAGTGTGTGTAAAGTGGTATCTCATGTTGTTTTGATTTGCTTTTCTCTAGTGGATAATTGTTCTGGAAAGTTAAATGATCTGAGAAGATGTCTCATCTTCATCCTACTTTAATGGATACAGGAGCATGGAATTTGAGTCCAATTAAGAAGGATAAAGTAGGGGCTGGCCCAGCAGTGTAGTGGTTAAGTCTGTGTGCTCCGCTTTGGTGGCCTGGGGTTCGTGGGTTCAGATCCTGAACACGGACATACACACTGCTCATCAGGCCATGCTGTGGCGCTGTCCCACATACAAAACAGAGGAAGATTGGCATGGATGTTAGCTCAGGGGCAATTTTCCTCACAAAAAAATGGAAGAAGCAGGTAAAGACTCTAGGCTTTCCACTGCAAATCCAGAAGAGATGCCCATTAGGTGTAAACCTTGAACTAAGGGAAAAACTAAATTGAAACAGGCCCATCCTGACAATGTGTAATTCTAAGCCTCCAATATTTAAAATATCAGTCAATAATTTAATTGCCTGCAGGAATAAAAGTCAACACTATTCACAGGAAGATAACTAGACCTTCTACAGTGTATCCTCCATAACGTTCAACATAAAATAAGATTAATAGATATTCAAGGAAAAAGAAGATATAGCCCATAAGAGAATAATGAGTAAGTAGAAACAGAATCTGATATATCTCAATTGTTCTAGTTAGCGGGCAGGTTCTGATCTGCCCTTAGTAGGGATGACCAGATATTTGAATTTGAAAATGGTCCCCAGGGAATTTTGGTTCTCCACCTCCGTATGGGAACCACTGATAGATAGCGACACTTGCTACATCCAGGATTGCTAGTTTTTCACTTCACTATTCTAGGTTTCCATTTGGAACACTACATGGTCTCTGATATACTCAGCACTTTCTGAACTTCACCTTCAAGCTTCTGTTTATGTTTTCTTTTTGGTCTGAGTGTCTGATTCAGTATTCTCTTCTGAACCTACATTGAGTGGTATGATCCCAGGCTCTACTCAGCTGTTCCAGGGGTCACATGTCTTCAAGCTGGTCTCTGTTTTGTCCATGGTATAAAAAAGAACTCTAGCTTCCAAACCTTTATAACTTCCCAGAGGGCTTCAGACAACATTTAATAAAACGTCAACAAATGATGCACCAGAGATTTAAGACAAATTTATTACTTAAAAAGAAGCCCCAGGAGATTTATGGCCTGAAGTTAAATCCTAGAACAAGAGAAATTTCTAGTGACTCTTGTGATCTCTTGAACACTTGGTGAGGAAAGGGCAGAAGCAAAAACCTGCTGACTTGGTAAATTTTCTGCCATCATTCACTTATTCAGCTCTTAATGTACGCAAGACTTTGGTAGCTACCAAAACGATAAAAAGCAAATAAGAAATAAACACTGCTATTCAGAAGCTTATAATAAAGATCACAAACACAAATGATTCTTCTTTTTACTTTTGAGTTTTTTTATTGAGTTCATAGCAAATGATTCTTTTTTTGTTAACTGCAATAATTAATCAAGCAGAGAGCATTTGACGCCATGTTAGTTTTCTCTTGAAGTTGTAGGGAACAGAGAGCCACTCAGGCCTTTTCATTTATATGACTATCTTAGACATCAAAAGAAGGTAGTCACAGTCCAGCCAAATGCCATGGGAACTTTAACTCAGAAAAACTGACAAACCACCAGGAACTCAAGCAGAGAGAAAAGGGGAGAGCAGGAGAGGAGGCTGGGGCAGAGGGTAAGCAGAGGCAGGTCCCATTGTGTGCTCTTGGCCACAGTGAGGATTATCTATCATTCTGAATATATTATACTGCATGTTTTATTGCGGGGGGATTTCTTCATCCCCAAATAAATCAAGTTATTTCCTCTTTGTTCCCAGTTATGATACAAAGTCTAACATATGAGGTCTGCTGTAAGATGGACTCTACCTTCCCCTGACAACTCTGTGGATTGACTTTGAATGCTTATCTCTGTGAACAGCAGCAAAGTGAGCAAAGGGATTTCCTCTGTTGTTCAACGTGCAGCTGGGTGCTCTGTTAATTTCAGGGACGAACACAGTGATCCAGAGAAGAGGTATATCTACAGATTTTTGTTAATCAAAACTTACTGAGTCTTATTATATAAAAGAAGATGACAGTATGGTCACTCCCTTCAAAACGTGATTGTTGTTACTAAAATTGGCAGTAAACTTTCCACCAACTACACTGGGTCCAGGACAGAGTCATAAAAATATTATACATTTGGTTACCTTTTGATAGACCAATTAAAGGTAAAATGTTAGAAATTTAATTTACCTCAATTAAATTACCTCAAACCAACCCACAAAATACTGGTCCTTATCCCCATTTCATCTTTTCCCAGGAACAGCCTCACTTAAGTTGATCCTCTTATCTCCTCTCCACTCTCTCAACCAAACAATTCCTTACATTAATATCGTTTGTATTCTTTTATCTAAGGCCAAAGTTTCTTTCCCAAGAGCACTTTTTTCTCCCTCTTTTTCCAACGTTAGAATCATCCAAGTTTTTTATTTCTTTTTCCTTCTCCTCGGAAAAGTTGATATTTATGTAGAGTTGCTACGTTTTCTCCTGAATATATTTTCTTCTTCTGAGTAAGAAGGGAAACTCTAAAATCAGGGATCTAGGTTTCCAGAGGGTCAGGAATTCCATAAGAATATCAAGTAAATACATTGCAACTTATGCTATTTTTAAAAATAACAGGACATCTCTCTAGGAAAGCAGTCAATTGCTACGAAATGCACAAGACATTATATCTATCCATCCATGCTATCCATCCTTTTAATAGGTAATCTACTATTAATAGGTATTTTACTATTCTATCACTTTAATAAGATTTCTACTATCCATAATGCCCAGTCTAGGTGCTGGCAACATGAAGAAGAACACATAGCGTTGAGCTGATTTACTTTATATTCTGCTCATGTGTTATACAATATAATATTAACAAGAAAATAATTATACTACATAAAATGCATCAGTAATTATTCCTGTAAGTTTAAATTCTTTACAACCCTGTTAATGAGCCAATTAGAGGACAATTATGTGTGATATTGATTCTAACTACAACAAAAAGTCTCATAGATGGGAGAAATCAGTTGTTGACTTTGGTAATTAAAGAAGGATTAACATAGAAGTTGGGGTCTCATATGAATTTCGAGGTTATGAGAACCAGCGCAGAGGTAAGAACCTGAGCTGTAATGGATGAATTGCTGGAACCTCAGTCCAGACAACTATGAGAATTAAAAACTCCAGGGGACCCAGTCAGGTTGGGGAGTTGGGGATACAATATTGTGAGACTTATCTCCAGGAGCTTGAACAGATTCCCACAGTAAATATCAGAGAAAAATCCCTTCCAGTTTCCAGCAGGGAGAGGGTAAAAGGAATCATTTTGAAATAGATGAAAGTACTCTGATCTTAACAAGTCTACCCTCAGGAGAAAGTAGTTAACCAGAGCCTACCCTGCTGGGCTATTATTAGAGCCCAACTTACCTAGAGAAGGAAAATACCCAACACCAGCATACTCTAGCCATCCTATCTTCTCTAAAGGGGTGGGTGGGTGGGGGAGGAATGAGAAACTCTTAAAGTTCAAGTTCAGAGGCATAGGCTAGATAAAACTGGTGCGCTTTCTCCATATCTCTCTCCCAATGTGGTAAACAGGGAGGACATTATATTCCAGATGGCATAACCATAAGATGGAGGAGGGATATTTAACTTGCATTTAGAGTCTACATGAGTGACAAATAAAAGTTTATTGTGTTAAGACACTGATATTCTTGGGTTTGTCTGTTATAGCAGTTAACAGTATTACCTTGCCTGTGAAAACATTGATACTCAAGATTCATCTTCAATCTGGAGTACCTCTCTGCCCCTAGGAAGCCTACTTATTCTTCAAAGTCCAAAATCAATCTCATACGTCTTGGAAGTCTTCCTAACCTTGTCCTATCAGAGGCCAGTACTGATCTATTTTCTTTCTCATAATCTACTGCATTTCCTGTCTATAAAACTTACTTGGCATTTATACTTGGTCAATAGCCTAGATTATAGCTATGTAATTAGTTTCTTCTTTGAATGTATACGTTGCCTTTCTCCCCAGTACATTATAAGCAGATGTTTTTCTCAGATAATTTTTTAATAAGATGTATTTCTTTCTAAAGTTATCTTTATTGCACCTTCAGTCTCCTAATTAAAGTAAATTGAAATTGATGCAAGAAAGTGTGGTAAACAGTTATAAATAACAATGGTCATTGCTTTTCCTCAGCGTGATTTGGTGGAAATTTAAATGGTAATCTAGCTATGGTCTTTAGGGAAAAATATTCACAGTTGTACTCAGGATTAGAAAAATGAACAACACATCTCATTAACGAGGGATATCCGAGAGTGTGGGTGGGCAATCTCCTTCTTATCCTTGTAGGTGTGAAAACATTTTCCCTGTAAACAGTCTGCCCAGAGTTGTAGTAACCATGAGATAACTCCCAAAATTAGTTCTACCCATCTTCACCTCAAATGCTACTCTGTAATTATTCCACATGCACTACCAAAGGTTGTTTAGAGAACAGGATTATCCAGAATCCTAGAGCAAGTTTGTCTCTTATGTTACAGGGGTATTGTAATCACAGATGAACAATTTTTAAATTACTAGCATTAAAATGAGTTATCCACCTTAGGTTCAAATCTGGGAATACTAAATCCCTTTGAACCTATCAGTTTCTATTTATGAGATCAGTGTGTTTTACTCTCAGTGTCATCTGGCTTTTTATGCATATTGAGCTGATTATTTTTAAAATCCTCTTTGGAATAGATCAGAAGTCTTACAGCTGACTTAACAGGGAGCCTCCCTATCTGGTCCTGCACATAGGTAGCCAGTTGAAAGGAAGAGAGTTGCTTCCTTACAGATCTCAGGTCACCTCTGGAGTTTAAGCCTTTGAGTATCAAGCAATGTCTTGCTTGCTATAATGAAGCCAACAGAACACCCGTGGAATTCTATGACAGCCTTCCCAAGGTGACTTGGTCTGATATTGATCAATAAGGAGTCTCACTCAAAGAATACTTGAAAACATGAATCCTTTCCCTAACTGAATTGTAGAAACTAAGTTAATTGGAGGTTTGCTTTTTTTATTCCCTTGCTCTGAAAGGTTGAATGTTTTTGAAATGTACTAGGAGACAAAACTGTGCAAAGAGACCCTGAGCTAACGCTTTTGTAGAGTGGCTAATCACCATCATTGCCAATGGGAATTTTGTAAATTGGCTTTTCAGCACATAAGGACTGTCTGGAGCGAGTTGCCAAGAACTCTATAGCAATTGCTGTTCCTTCTGGTACATATTCTAGTGTACACATGTTGTCATACATCGACCCAACAATCAATCAATCAATAAAGAAATAAATTTCCCTCTTTCAATTCCCAGGCTTATGAGTAATTATCATTAATCCATGAAAAAAAATCACCAGGGTATTTTAATAATGTTAGTCACCATTGAGAATAATTTTGACATTGTGAATCAATTATAAGAGATTTTAAACTAAAATGCTGGATCCTAGTCATGAACCCAGATGATAGATTTGCCATAAGATTCTATATGTATTTCCATTTAAGAAAATCAATATTATATAAGACTGAAGAGTGTTTTAAAATGGGCTAGTTATTATTCCTATATATGTTCTTAAGCAGTTATAATTCTTTATTCAATTTAAGGTGACCCCAGATTTCTTGATTTCTATGGCTTCCATGGTGGCATTTTATGTTTCAGCATGTACCCAACTCCCAAACTCTTTGTTACATCACCATCTCAGGGTATTATGGTTTTTCCCCTGAAAGAGAGGAGTCTTCTTTTTTTTTTTTTTTGAGGAAGATTAGCTCTGAGTTAATATCTGCTGCCAATCCTCCTCTTTTTGCTGAGGAAGATTGGCCCTGAGCTAAGATCCGTGCCCATCCTCCTCTACTTTATATCCGGGATGCCTGCCACAGTGTAGCTTGACAAGCGGTGTGTAGGTCTGCACCCTGGATCTGAACCAGCGAACCCTGGGCTGCAGAAGCAAAATGTTCAAACTTGACTGCTGCACCACCAGGTGGGTCCCAAGAGAGGAGTCTTTTGAACTGAGTGGTTGCCCTTAACTTTTAGGATGACAGCCAGACTGTCACAAATGTGTTGATTCAGATCTTTTTACCTTTTGGCTTTTGGTTGGACAAACTAAAAGATGTGTCAGTTAAATCAGGGTGGTTTTCATTGCTGTCAAATGATCCAAAATCCCAATATAAAAATATCCTTTAGAACCACCTCCCATCGTGTGATGTTTGTTTTCCCAGCAACAATTTCTCCTTCTTCCAAGGCTACATCTAGATTTTTCTGCAACAAATTGATCACAACATTTGGCATCTACGTTGGGACACTTTTGTAAATTTACTGGGGCACTGTTAATAATTATACCAAGAAAGTAGGAGTAAAGTGGGATTATTGTGGTCACCATAAGTCACCTTAACCTCTGGAGTAGAATCTCTCTTCTGTTGTCCTTTGTTTCCTATTCTCTAATCCACATTTGCCCTGATTCTGTTACATCTTTACCCTGGTTTGTCTACTTTTCTTTCGATTAAAGTAACCTGAGTTACATCTCCTTCCTATTATCTTCATGAAAGTGAACTACTGAGGCTGTTCAAATTTTTATCAAAAATTTCTGACCATTCACCTATTTATTCAGTTAAATATTAAAAGCCGTGTCATTTAATCTGCCAGTGATTGTGGATCCAGTTCTGAACAAGTTCAATCCCTGCCTTAAGGCACTCATTAGGTGTGTTTAAAAAAAGAACAAAATTCCATGAGATAAGTGAGAAGAGAGGTAAAAATAATATGCCCTGGAAACTGAGAGGAAAGCAAGTAATCTCAATTGCAGAGGTCACGAATGGCTTCCTAGAGAAGACGACTTCTGTATCATTGAAGATGAGTCAAAACTGGCTAGAAAGAGGGCATTCTAAATAATGAAAACAAATATTGTATATTCAAGTTTTAAAGCTACTAAGGCTGGAGATAGGAAAGCTGTTTTTGCAACTTGCTCCAGTGAACATGTCAGTTTCAAGTAAGAAAATCTTTCTAATATTCTATTGGATTCCTTCCTGATATCAGGTGGTGCTATAACATATTAGAATAATAGCCCTGTAGTTAATTCTAAGAAGAAGAATTGCCCAGAATGCATACCACAACGTTTATGCAAAAGACTGATCAAAATGACTTGGATATTTTTCTCCCAAATTGTAGGCTATACTCTTCCAAATGAAGGCAAAATACTAAAAACAAGCAAACAAACCAAAAAACCCTCTAATTATGTCTTCATGATGATGTGATAATAATGATGACTGAGTCAGTTTATCTGCAGTGGTTACGTGTGACAGCAACGGAAAGAGGCTGTCTGGGTTTGAAACCTAACTCTCCCTCTTACTAGCTCTCTAACTGATCCAGTTGATTAAGGCCTGCATTCCTCAGTTTCCTTATGTGTAAGATGAGGAATGAAAATAGCTTCTTTATATTGTAGTGGTGAGGATTAATGAGTTAATACCTTAAAGTTAATACCTTAAGATTTACCTGTTACATCGTAAGTATAAATAATTAACAGAGATTATGAGGAGTGATATCAAATTATTTAACAACTGTTGTGTTATGGCTGAACTTCAGCCTATATCATTAACTTATTAATTATGATGACAACAGTACCATTTACTGAATGACTTCTACTGCCAAATACTGTTAAAACATATCTGACATTGAATTTTTCTACAATCAGGCCCTAAGAAAAGGATTTGGGTGCAAGTGTTTTATTTGGGAGATGATCAAATGATGGATAAGAGAAAGCGATACAGAGAAGGGAAAAAGGCCAATAACATGTGTTAATGTGTGGTTATCACTCTGAGCTCAGTCCTGCTTGGGACCCTCTGAGAAGCTTAGTTGGGCACATTTCAGAATTGTCTCCAAGGCCTACCCAGAATTTGGAGGCTGGGGCATTTATCCACCGACTCTTACTCCACGGTGATTGAAAGTTGCCTCTGGGAGCATTACACCTCCCTGCAAGTCTGCAATGCAAGATATCAACATTATTGAAGTGGACTCAGCTAGAGTTAACAACAGCTTATCCAATTTATCCAGAATGTCCAAGAAATGAAATATCTTATCACAAGATAAAGGAGGTATATAAAGAATATCTTGAAACTCAAGCAATTCCAAGAACTTTGACTAATCAGTTTGCTCGTGAAGCAGCTCCACATAGAGCAAGTACCCAGAAAATGTTTGCTATCGCTCTTATTAGGAAGGGGAACAGATATGGAGACTGTCATTACGTAACAACAGCATAATTCTGTCCTAAACTGTGCATAGCCTGAGCAGTCCTTTGTCTCCGATAGATATTTGTCTAAAACTCTTTTAAAGAACTAGTCACTTTTAGCTGGCCTCATCCATTCTTGTTTTTTTTTTTTTTTCTGTTATCTTATCTTCTCTAACAGATTGTGAGCTACTTGAGTGGAAAAATGAGTTTTCTTCCACTGCCACCAGAGAACTTAGCAAGTGCCTAGCATGCTGTATTTAAGTCAGGAAGAAAAGAAGGAAGGGAGCAGCATAGATAATAAAGAGAAATAGTATTTAAAAATAATGTCTTACATTTATTGAACATTTTATGTATGTCAAGTACTTTACATTTATTTTCTAAGTTCATCATATTAATCATTCTATTATTTAAGCTTTATTAGCTCCACTTTATGGGTGAGATAATTGAGGCTTGAATAAGATAAATAATGTGCTCAAGTTTCCACAGGTAGAAAGCTTGTAAAGCCTGGACTTGAAATTGTGTCTATTTCCTTTAAAAAATCCAAAATTTTATCCCACCTCTGAGGAAAGGAAGGGGAGAAAAAAAGATGGATAAAACAGGGAAGGAGGAAAAAAGAAGAAAGGGAGGAAAAGATAGATGGGAGGAAAGAGGGCTGAGAAGATTAATTTGAAACTTGCTGAGGAGTCAAAGCAACATTTGCTCTTATGTGAGAAGCTGTCATAGACTATTGACGCTTTTCACATATGAACTAAAAAGATCTCAGAAGAAGTCAGGCAGAAACGAGAAGAGTATTTTCCTGAAAGATATTCTTGGAGTTATTTAGTTTAGAGGACTTTCTGTGACTTGCTTATCTGCAAGCTAGAATATGATCTCTATATTTGATACAATTAAAATTTAATTACATGTTCATTTAATTAGTCTAGAACCACGGCATTGGGGATAAAAAAAAATAATAAGCCACCATGGAATTAAAATAGAAATAATTTCAGATTTTTATCTCTGAGACAGTTTAGTTCCAGGATTGTTTTGGTAAACTTCTAGATTTAAAACAAAGATTTAGATATAAAACAAAGAGTTCCAAGTGCTCGATTCATTTCCAGAATCTAAAAGTGCCTGTTTCACGTTGTTTCCTGTCCTAGCATGATTTATTGTTTTAATTTTCAACACAAAGTTTAGAGTTTTTCAGGAAGGGCTCTTCAGCAAGACCCACATTTGGCTTTGTTTCCTCCAAACCTAAGTGCGGCTTGAGGATATTTACTTTATCAGAGAGATAAAGCCAAGCCAGTGTTTTTCAGAGTGGATAACAATTTCAAATGTCATCATAGCTATACTACATCCACGATAACTGTGCATGTCCATGTCTGAGATAATTTGGAGAGTGTAAGACTTTTACTTTTTAAAAATTTTTCTGACTTAGGAGTAAAATACTTGTAAAGTCTAGACATATTTGTAAATAATTCTTTCGGTATCAGATTCCCTTCACAATGAAGACTGGACATTAAGAAAAGTTCCCCACTCCCATAATCATCATTGCAGTAAAACCACTATATGAATTCTTATAGTGAGGAAATTGGAAAACAAATAAAAAGAAGAGGCAGAGGAATAGAGAAATATATGGGTAAAGGTGGGAAAATGGCGTTTTGGAGATAGTTTCACTCATTTAGAAGAATACAATTAAAATCTCCCTAAGTTTTCACAAATACAGTTCCTTGTCTTTGATGCTACCCTAAATCTTTGCTTTGAAGAATGACAGAATCTGGATGATGGATATCTCAGTAATTATGCAATATATTTACATTTATTCATTTCATAAACATTTATTGGGTGGCTACTAGAGGAAAGAGAGTGAATGTAAAATCTATTCACATTCCTGTAAGGCAGATATTATAATTTTAGAATATTATAATTTTTTATATTTATAGTTTATATTTATAATTTATAATATTATAATTATAGATGAGTTTAGAAAAGTCATAAAACTTACTTAAGAACATATATCGAGTGAATGATAGAGCTTGTTCAGACATTTTCTTGTTATATGTTTACTTGTCTAACCCCACTTTCACAACTTTTTTGTATAAAAGATGTTCAGTGGATGCTTGCCTGTGAATTCAAAAGGATCTGCTTCACTACAACAACAGTGACTGAAGAGGTCAACTGTTGGCAGTAAAGGTGCTTTAAGTGAATCTGTTCAGCTCTGCTGATGGTCTTTATGCACTCTATTCCTCCCAGCCTTAGTACTACTCATAAAATAATATGGGAGCTATGAAACCTTTAAAAATTGGTTAACAGTTATTAGCTTAAAAAGTTTCTTAGAAACCTTACTGAGGCGGGTCAAGGACACAACAGTGAAGGAAGCAATAAAGACTAAAAGCTTAAAATGTAATACAAGAACTATGGACAAAATTTTCTCTGCTGTTAGCTCTAGCGAGAACTCATAACTGAAAATGGCATAGTAAGTAAAAAAGTGAGTGAGCGGTGGTAATGGAGAAAAGAGTTATCTTTTGCTATTTAACACTTGTTAAGGAATTGCAATTCCCTAAGCCACAAACTACAACAATTACTTCCTAATGGATTCTTTTAAAGGGATATATTGATGACACTTAACAGAAAGAAAAATAGTCTCAGTATCTTAGTTTGTGCTTCATGATAAAAATTCAAAGGTAATATACAACATTGATATGGATTAAATCCACATGACATGTTTCCTTGTGATCTTATTCTTAATCAGTTTCTTGTTAAGAACATTATGAAATTTTCAGTGTTATTTTAGAAAAAGCTTTCTTATTATGCACTTAATCAGAAAGACAAATTTCGATTTCAGGAAAGCTACAATCACACTTAGTACAAAATATGATTATATGAGTTGCATCCAAGAGCAGTATCTTTCAGAAGAAACTTCCATGCCAACTTATAACAGGATGAACTTTTCATTTGAAAGGAAAGAAGACATTAATATCAGGGAAGAAAGTTTTCAGAAAAAAAATTATAATATTAAAGTTTGTACTTAACGTACTTATTTAACTGAAGAAATGTTTTTCTGAGAGAATAGACTGTAGATTGGAAAGAAGTACAATTTTTATGAAAATAAATATTATGAACTACACTAATAACTGCTGGGTCAATATCTAAAACGAATGACCAAGTTTCAGGGGTTTATAGAAGTTAAAAATCATAGGCTCTGGAGGCAGGCTGCCTTGTTTGGGATATCAGTTCTGCCAACTATAAATTGTATGACTTTGGGCGAGTTATTTAATCTCTCTTTACCTCACTGTGCCACCTGTAAAATGGTGAAAACAACAGCATCTATTTCATATGGTGATACTCAGATGCTTAAAATACTGTTTGTTTAGCATAAAACAAATCCTATAGAAAAGTTTGTTGTTGTTGTTGTTATTTTCTAAGAAGTGTGTTTGTGTTGAACAGCCAACACAGATGCTGGAAGATCACTGGGAAATTGATGAGTGGATATAATAAAAAGAGCTGAATTTAATAAAATATTTGCCTCTGTGATAGGCAGAGGATAAAAACCATTGGCAAGTTCAGTTCATTTGTGAAAAACACACACATAGATATCTGCATACATTAGCACATCTTTAAGATAGAGAAAAATAGAAGTACATATAAAATATATAGAATTATTTTTAAAAGTCAGAATAAATTTTTCTGAATAAATAAAAATTAGAAACTAAAAGCATCTAAAAGAGCAAAAGTATGTAAGTTTTACAATGCATAGATGTGCATGAAAGTTTACTTCTCTATTAAATTTGATATAGTATTTGTGTTTAAGGTACAAGGAATAGTTGCTGCTACTTAATTTCTCCCCACTATCCCTTGTTATCTTTCTAAAAATAGAAGACTTCATAGATAAGTTATTTTCAGAGCCCCAGTCAAAACTATTCAAAAGGACATTTTCACTTTCTTTCTAAACAAAAACTTTTGATACAAGAAGAATGATATCAACTTCATTGTGGCGTATGATACTCCTTATTTTTGCCACCCCCTTCACTTTACAACTAAAATTTGACATCCATCCATGAACAAAAGTGCCCCTGGAGGGTTGTGGGATCCAGGAATATGTGCCAAAGGACCAAGGAGCGGTCTCACCCACATGTACATAGGGTAAAAGGCAGGCAGACCTTGGTATGGGCTTTGGAATGGGCAAAAGCCTGTGAACTAGCTCCAGCCCCTTTTGACTATAGTCTGGGAGCACCTGGGAAACACTGACTTGAGGAGATATGCACAGAGAAGAGAGCCTTTGTATAAACCTAGTTTTTCAGAGGAGAGTTTTCAGTATTCTGTTGGAGAAACAGTAAAACACAAAAGTATGAGTTTGGACACATTGGAGTGGGTAAGAGGAACTTTTCCAGCATCATCCCTCCCCACAGGACAGCACAGCTTTGAGCTAGAGGAGGCCAGTGATCTCTCCTGTGGCAAAAAGAGAGAATGATGAATGAGTGCCTGGCTTCCCCAGTTGTGGAGGAGGCTGGTAAAGAAACTCATTTTTTTCCTACAACACCCAAAGTATTAAAGCAAGTGCTCTATGATGGGAGAGGGAGGATATAGGGAGAGAGGCAGATAAGAATATCAGAGGGCATTAAGGGGATGTGGATCCTGCTGAATGCATTCTGGACTACAGCAGTCAACCCACCCATGAGCCTCTGGGCAATCTTCACCCAAGGACCTCTTCAACAGGCCCATGGGCAACTACAGTGTCCTGAGAGCCAAGCTCACACCTTCTCCCACTCTGTGACCAGCTCTTGTGTGTGATTCTGAAAGCAACGGCAAGAGTGAGGTCAGTTACACAGGAAGCACACATAAAAAACAGGCCAGGGTCTGCAGGCAAGGGAGAAATCAGAATCTTGAGCGATAGCATCACCTTTGAGAAAACAAAAGAGAAGATAACAGCAGTCGACCTCATGCATTATAACATCAAGTAAAGAAATACAAGCTTAAAAATTATGCCACAAAAGGGAGTGAAAAGTATGGAGCGAGTATAACCATAAAAGGTCAGAGAAAGTCTCAGAATATACAGCAGGACCAATGAAAACTATTTCTCACCTGAAGGCAGCTGGTAAAGATTGGAGAAGGTGACTGCTACTTCAAATGTGTAAACAACAACACAAAACTCCAAGGAACATGAAGAATCAAGCAAGTATGACATCAAAAGAAGATCACAACAATCCTCCTGTAACTGAACCCAAAGACATGGAGATCTGCCATCTATCCAATAAAAAATTGAAAATAGCTGTTGAGGAACCTCAATGAGCTACAAGAAAACACAGAAAAACAATTCAACAAAATCAGGAAAACAATTCATGAATAAAATGAGACATTTAACAAAGAGATAGAAATCATTAAAAAAAAAACCCAAACAGAAATTCTGGAGCTGAAAAATTCAATGAATGAAATGAAGAATGTAACAGAAAGCATCAACAACAGAACAGACCAAGAAGAAAGAATCAATAACGTAGAAGATAGGAACTTTGAAATAAACTAGTAAGAGGAGAACAAAGAAAAAAGAATGAAACAGAGCAAAGAAAGCCCACATGATCTACCAATCACCATAAAGAACTAAAGTCAGGATCACTGGAGTTCCAGAAGGAGAAGAGAGGGAGAAGGGGCAGAAAGCTTATTTAAAGAAATAATGACTGAGAACTTCCCAACTTGGGAAGAGAATTGGACATTCAAATTTATGAAGCCAGTATGTCACCCCATTATTTCAATCCCAAATCATCTTCTAATAATACACATTTTAATGAAACTGTCAAAAATCAAAGACAAACAAAAACTGAGGGAGTTCGTCACCACTAAAACTGCTTTACAAGAAATGATGAAAGGAGTTCTTCAAATTGAAATAAAAAGACACTAACTGGTAACATGAAAATATAAAAAAATGTGCAACACACTGGTAAAAGTAAATATATATAGTCAGATTCAGAAAATCTGAACAAGAGATTCCTACATGAGACTAAAAGAGACTCACTTGAGCTCTAAGGACACACATAGATTCAAAGTGAAGAGATGGAAAAAGATGTCCCATACAAGAGGAAATCACAAGATGTGGAAGTAGCTATACTTATATCAGACAAAATAGACTTACAGCCAAAAACAGTTACAAAAGACAAGGTCCTTATATAATGATAATAGGGTCAATTCATCAAGAAGATATAACAATATAAATATTTACACACTCCACACCGGAGCACCTATATATATTAAGCAAATACTAACAGATCTGAAGGGAAAAATAGAAAACAATGCAATAACAGTAGGAGACTTCAATAACACATTTTCAGCAATAGATAGATCATCTAGACAGAAAATCAACAAGGAGACGTTAGACTTGAACCACACTTTAGAACAAACACACCTAACAGACATATATAAAACATTCTATCTGACATCAGCAGAATACACATTCTTTTCAAGTCCACATGGAACATTCTCCATGATAGATCATTTTACAGGCTACCAAACAGATCTTGACAAATTTAAGAAGATTGAAATAATATCAAGTATGTTTTCTGACTCTAGTAGTATGAAATTTGAAATCAACAAGAAGAGAGCTAGAAAATTTGCAAACATTTGAAAACTAAACCACTCATTTCTGACCAACAAAGGATCAAAGAAAACATAAAAAGGGAAATAAATATCTTGAAACAAATGAAAATGGAAGCACAACATATGGAAACCTATGAGATGCTGCAAAAGCAGTTCTCAGAAGGAATTTTACAGCAATAAACATCTGTATTAAGAAAAAATAAAGATCTCAAATAAATAATGTAACTTTACACCTCAAAGAACTGGAAAAATAAAAAACTAGTCCCAAAGTTAGCATAAGGAAGGAAATAACAAATATCAGAGCAGAAATAAATGAAATAGAGACCAGAAAAACAAAAGAAAAGATTAACGAAACTAAGAGCTGATAAAAAGATAAACAAAATTAATAAAAGTTTAGCTGGACTAAGTAAGAAAAAGAGAGAACACTCAAATAAATAAAATCAGAAACGAAAGAGGAGACATTACAACGGATGCCACACAAATACAAAAGATTGCAAGAGACTACTATGAGCAATCATACACCAACAAATTGGGTAACCTAGAAGAAATGGATAAATTCCTAGAAACATAAAACTTACCAAAACTGAATCATGAAGAAACAGAAAACGTGAACAGATCAATACAGTAGTCCCTCCTTATCCACGGGGGATATGTTCCAAGACCCCCGGTGGATGCCTCAAATTGTGGATACTACAGAACTCTATATTTACTATGTTTTTTCCTAACTAACAGGCTAATTGGTGGGTAGTGGATACACTGGACAAGGGATGAGTCACATGCTGGGTGGGACAGAGTGGGACAGTGCAAGATTTCATCACACTAATCAGAATGGTGCACAATTCAAAGCTTATGAATTGTTTATTTCTGAAATATTTCATTTAATATTTTTGGACCACAGTTGACCATGGGTAACTGAAACCACAGAAAGGAAAACCACAGATAAGGGGGGCTACTGTAATGAGTAAGGAGATTGAATCAGTCATCAAGAACCTCCCAGGTCGGCCCAGTGGCCAAGTGGTTAAGGTCGAGTGCTCTGCTTCGGCAGCCCAGGGTTTCACCGGTTCGGATCCTGGGCGTGGACATGGTACCACTCATCAGGCCATGCTGAGGCGGTGTCCCACATGCCACAACTAGAAGGATCCACAACTAAAATATACAACTATGTACTGGGGGGATTTGAGGAGAAAAAGCAGGGGAAAAAAAAAAGAAGATTGGCAACAGTTGTTGGCTCAGGTGCCAATCTTTAAAAAAAAAGGAACCTCCCAACAGTGAAGAGCCAAGGACCAGATGTTTTCACTGGTGAATTCTATCAAACATTTAAATAATAATTAAGGCTAACCCTTCTCAGTCTCTTCCAAAATATAGAAGAGGAGGGAACACTCCTAAACTCATTTTACAAGGCCAGCATTACCCTCATACCAAAGCCAGATTAGGACACTACCAGAAAAGAAAACTACGGACTGATATCCCTGATGAATAGAAATACAAGAATTCTCAGCAAGTTGAATTCAACAGCACATTAAAATGATCATAACCACGAGCAAGTGGGATTTATGCCTGGGATGCAAAGACAGTGCAACATAAGCAAATCAATAAATGTGATGATCCACATTCACAGAATGAAAGAAAAATCATATGATCATTTCAATAGATGCAAAACAGTATGGAGGTTCCTCAAAAAATTAAATATAGAACTACCATATGATCTAGCAACCCCACTTCTGACTATATATCCAAAGGAAATGAAAACAGGATATCAAAAAGATATGCGTACTCTCGTGTTTATCACAGTATTATTCTCAATAGCCAACATATGGAAAAATCTGTGTCCATCAATGGATAAATGGATAAAGAAGATGTGATATGTATATATATAATATATACACACATATATATATATACACACATACATATATATATGTGTGTACATATATATACAATGGAATATTATTCAGCCATAAGAAAGAAGGAAATCCTGCCAGTTGTGACAATATATAGACATTGAGGGTATTATTCTTAGTGAAAAAAGTCAGGCAGAGAAAGACAAATACTATATGATGTCACTTATATGTGGAGTCTAAAAAAGCCAAACATGTAGAAACAGAGAGTAGAATGAGGGTTACAGGAGCTGGGGGTTGGGGAAATTACAGAGATGTTGGTCAACGGGTACACACTTGCAGTTAAAAGATGAATAAGTTTGGAAGGACTAATGTACAACATTGTGATTATAGTAGCAATACTGTGTTATATGTTTGAAAGTTGCCAAGAGAGTAGACCTTAAATGTCTCACAGCAAAAAAGAAATGATAATTATTTGATGTGATGGAGGTGTTAGCTAAGTTTATGGCAGTAATGATATTGCAATATATAAGTGTATCAACATGTTGTACACCTTAAACTTACAGAATGTTATATGTCAATTATGTCTCAAAAAAAAAGAAAAAGAACAAATTTGGAAAAAATCTATGGATACAAAATTGTTAAAAAAAAAAAAAAAAGAAAGTGTGCAAGGCCGACCGGGTGGTGCAGTGGTTAAGTTTGAATGTTCCGCTTCAGTGGCCCAGGGTTCGCTGGTTTGGATCCCGGGTGTGGACATGGCACCACTTGGCAAGCCATGCTGTGGCAGGCATCCCACATATAAAGTAGAGGAACATGGGCAAGGATGTTAGCTCAGGGCCAGTTTTCCTCAGCCAAAAGAGAAGTATTGGCAGTAGATATTAGCTCAGGGCTAATCTTCCTCATAAAAAAAAAAAAGTGTGCAGAGGATATGGGAAGAAAGAGGGGAGAAAGAGAAATGAAAGGGGAATAGAGGTGTGTGGGAAGCATTCCCCCAATCTAGCTGCCATTGCATTGTGACAAGGTCTGGCAATGGAAGGAGAATCGTGCAAGGCACTTCTCCAGGGTACATAATTCTTTAAGCAGAATCCTTTGTCCTCCTTTCTAAAGCCTATTACTGATTAACGTCTTCCCTCTGTCCTGGAAGCCTTGTAAAAACAGGCAGAACTAGCAATAAACATATCTCAAAGAACAAACAGCAGCCCCCAAGGATGAGGGGGTCTATATTCCATTAATTATATACTCGCTGTCCTCCTAACTTCTTTGAAGACCCTGAAACTATGTAACCTCTTCCTAAACAATCGATATGTATGCTGCACATCTGGTATGTAGATAACCACCTTTGATTATTACCTTTAGTCACGCACTGCCCGTCACCTATTGTTCCCATGACGACAATGGTTAGACCACCTCGTGTGATTTTTTTCCTGTATAAGTGCACCCTGTCCCTGAAATAAATTGGACTTGCTTGCAACTGCTTCGAGTCTCATGTCTAGCACTTACACTTTCGCTGACGCCGTCTCTCCCGCGGGAACCTGAACTCTGCCGAGGCTGGACCCTGGCAGAGGTGACTTTAGGCAAAATGATTGAATCTACACATAATATAATAGAAAGATTTTGCTCAATCCCTGAGAAGATTGCTAGTGAATCCAGAATAGCAGAACCTAAAAATAGCTTGGAAAGTTAACATATCATTGGATAAAATAAATACTGATGTTATCAATCAAAAAGCAACAGAAAGAATTTTCTACAAGCAAATGAAATTTTTCTCAAAGTGGAAGCTTTACAGGGTTTTAGCATGAAATTAAAACTGTCTAAAGAAGAGTAATGGCCTTTACCATTTCTGAAAAATTTTAAAAACAATTTAAACACTTGACTTGAGATTTCATTTCAATTTTAGCACGACCTTTGTTAGAAATGTTTGAAATAGCATCAGATAGAACGTGATGAGATCAGCATTGAACTATAAAAGTGGAAGAAGGCAATAGGAAACTTGGACACTCATAGCTGCAAATGTGATGCTGTAGTACTTTGTAACGTCTATGGACAAGTACTACTGGTACCCACATTCCTTGTAACACATTGACTTCTGCTTTTTTTTTCCTTAGGCTCACCTGCATATCCACTTCATGGCTAATTGAAAAGCTCAAGGAGTCATTACTAATTGTTCACTGTTTCTAGAAATTATTATTTTTGTTGAATTTCAAGTGGGTCTTCAGCCCTTACTCCAATGGAAACATGTTTATTGCTTGTTTAAAAAAAAAATTGGGGAAAAATATATACACTTGAAAACAAGGACTGTAGGGAGCCTAAAATGGTCACCTGCCAAATGATGGATGAGCTTTCTTGGTGAAAAGACTCAAGAGAGGTTAACTAATATCCATGGAAAATTGAAAAATTTTTAAAATGTCACTCTATAAGCAGATCTATGAAGTACATACATATATGCATTCATATACATTCATGTACTTATATCAGTATGTATCTATTTCTATAACAAAATGTTTGACTCACTAGCAGGGCTTCACTATAATGTTTTTGTAAGTGAGTGAGTACAGTTTGGTTGTTAAAATGAGCTGTCATGAGCCCAATGAATCAGATGGAGATATCTATTACAAAACCTTCAGATACTCTATGGAATGGAGTATAGAGTAAGTATACACTGAATTTGCCTGATAAATTTGCTCTAGATAGAGCAAATTTTAATAAATAATTGCTTAAAGTGTACCTTCCTTCCTCCTAAAAGGGTGTTAAGTTGGTTCAAAGAAAATAACAAATAATTAAAAGAAATAAACACAATCAACTAAATTGGGAAAAAAAGAACACAAAATACAGATTATGCTCTAAATATCTGGAATTACTTACTAAGGACAATATGTAAGGTATTATTCTCTTTTTCTTGCTTTTCCTTCTTTATCTTCATCAGTTTAAAAACTAAAGAAAAAAGATATTAGTACTTCTTTATTGAGAAAGTATTTTGTCGATACACCAATCCTCAACTACTTAAAATCTTTACTGTCTAACATTGTAGGATGGAATAGAACTCCATCATAGGGTACCTTACTTTTACTTGAATTGGGGCACAAGTTATATAAAAGCTAATGTTTATTCAATATTTGTTATATTCCAGATGCTGTTCTAAGAACTTTATCAGTTGAAACACAATTCTCTCAACCAGCCTGTGAAATAAATACTATTATTATCGTCACTTTATAGAACACGGGGTCCTGAGAGTTTCAGGTTATAACCCTGTATGGGACATGTCTAATCCATACAGAGCCAGTGATCTTAACCACCGTGTTTCACTGACTGTGAGGGTACCATGGATTGAGACACTTCTTCCACATGTGATACCCGCATATAACAAACTGAAAATGTAATACAGTACTTCTTGTCACTAAATTAGGCAATAATCACTTATTGAATAACAATTAGTCTCCAAGGAAAATATTAAGTTATGTGATGGAATGTTCTCTAATATTTAAAAAGACAGTGCTCATCATAGCTGGATGTTCTGAAAATTTCTTAGAACAGAAGTCATTTTATTTCTATTTCAACCAATGCAAAGAAAAATTCTATATTCAATATTTATTTGTTTTCATATATTATTGTCCCAAGATTATAGTCTAATCCAGAAGAACTTTAGCCAAGTCTGTATAATTATAACAAGAGACCTCAGGCCATTTTCTTAGTTATCTACAAAACTGTAACAGAATAAAGTGAAGGCAAGTTTTTTGTGATTTTCATGCCACCTTGTTATTTGCTTTTGCTTTTGTTTCTATTCTGATTCAGTATATTATGATTATTGCAACATGTGTCCTGGCAACCCGTGTGAGGTGGGGCAAAGTCATAACTGTGTTGCGGCTCAGTTTTCTCATCTTGGAACTGTCGATGAAAGTATGTACTCATATGGTATTTGGGAGGAATTAATGAGATAATGTGGGCAAAGCACTGTTGTGGCATATAGCAGTGTTTACTAAACCGCTGTCATCCATTTTATCATTATATTCCCATCCTTTACCTTAATTTTTTAATTTATGTTCTACCGAAGAGAGCATATAACTTTTTTACAGGCTATGCAGTCAGCCCTTCATATTTGCAGATTCAACCAACCACGGATCAAAAGCCTATGATGGTAGCATCTGTGCCGAACGTGTAAAGACTTCTTGTCATTATTCGCTAAATGATACAGTATAACAACTACTTACATAGCATTTACATTGTATTAAGGATTATAAATGATCTAGAGATGATTTAAAGAATATGGGAAGATGAGCATAGGTTATATACACAAATCTTACACCATTTTATGGTATAAGGGACTTGATCATCTGCATATTTTGGTATCCACAGTGGTCCTGGAACCAATCCCGAGGGACTACTATATTTTATATCTTAGATATATCTCTTTTGGCTATATTTGCAGACTTGAAATTCTTCAGATATTTGCCTCTTTTCTTATTTGTCACTGAACTTTGTACACACATTGAGCATACACTGTGTTCTAGGCATGGGTGCAAACTGCTTGATATACAAAAATCTTGGCTGGCCCTGTTACCTTTACTGCATTTGATTTAATAACTAAGGCATGATTCAAGTTAGACCACAGACTTTCTTGGATAAAGTGTTACATAGATAGTGTTATAGTTTTGATTTTGGATAAAGTGTTTTTAGATAAAGCTTTTTTTTTTCTTGGGAAAAGTGTTATAGTTTTGTTTGTTTGCTTGCTTGTTTTGAACCTTTAATGAGAAATAAAATACAACATCAAGCTCAAGAACACAGGGTGTTTGGTGTGTCCCTGGGTCAAGGGTTGGGGATACACATGACAAAACTAGCAAACTGGCCCTCTTTCATTACCTTTTATCTGTAGGAACAGTGATGAGCCAAGAGACACATCACTCAAGTTTACTGAACACTGTCTTCCAATTCTACTGATACAAATATGTAAATTCTAGATTATTCCTAAGTAATTTTGTTCTGAAAAATGTTTCTCTATCTTATCTGAATTGGCCGGTTTTATAGGCTTCTTACTTCCTTCTCATTAGACTTTTTTTGTTTCCTGAATCGACATATAAAACACTTAACAAAACACAGGTGCAAACTATTTGAAAACTCATAAGATCTTGTTTTGATGGATTCAGTAAAAGGAAATCCCAATAACTGTTGAGTCTGGGAGATTCTGGCATCTGCATTTGGCATAGAAGTGAGCAGCATAACTTACGTTAAATTTTAGATTAGATAAACACACATACACATAAAAACATATACACAAAGACTGGTGAGAGAGGAAGCTCTCCAGGTTGGAGAAAATATTTCTTTAGATGAAGGAAATAGGCATGATATGTTTGACTAATTTTTTATTTCCCATCAAGCTGGATGTAACCATAAACGTGAATTATGGAACTGATAATGATGACTGAATATTTCAGCATTCTTAAACATAACATATGCATAGGTATAGTTGTGAAAACTTTGTGAGGAGAAGTGTTTTTGCATTACATTCCTTGATAATTACCTTCCTTTTCTCATTTAAAATATGATGCTGCACACAATCAATTGTGACAGATTCAATAACCCTTTTCATCAAAGATCATTCGTTTTCATATCGACTGTGGCTTAGGGCCTGGCACCTGACTCTCTTCTTTCCATATTTGTGGAGGAGGGACAGACGTGGAAGAAAGTGGGTGACCAAGGGCAGGGAAGAGTAAGCAAGTCTAAATTCCTATTTCAGAATTAAATGAGTTAGTGACAAATATGAAAAGCGAAGAAATTAGTTCAAAGTAAATGCTGAATCTTAGTAATTATTACAATAACTCAGGTATCAGCCAGGACCCTCTCTGCCTCCTGAGAGATAAGGAAAAATGCCTGGAATGCCTCAAATTTCATAGCTTTTAGATGTCCAAAACTCCTCAAAGGATTTCAAGGTTCACGTGTGAATATATTATATATTTGTATTTATATCTGACTTCAAAGACTGCCTATATTTTTCTTCTATATTCTCCATCCTCTCATATTTTAGAGCTGATAGGTGTTCAATTAAATTGCATTAATGGTAACATCTCAGGTTAAAAGCATAATATCTGGTGCATGGTAGAATTTAAATCAACATTCTCTAAATTGAATTGAGTTAAATCTTACAAAGAGACTTTGTTATTTGGAGCAATAAATTTAGCAAATAAATTTAATTGTAAATTATCAAAGTGTTACAATTGTTATCAACTAAGAAAGATTAACATAAAAAAACACACAGATTTCAGTCTGATTTTGTACGAAATGTAAATTATGTAGAGAAATATCATGGAGTGTCTAGAAAATTTGACTATCAGGAGAGGAGGTGTAAATGAAGTAATCAAAAAGCAATAGGTGGGGGGCCAGCCGCGTGGTGTAGTGGTTGAGTTTGCACACTCTACTTCGGTGGCCTGTGGTTTGCCAGTTCAGATCCTGGGCACGAACCTGCACACTGCTCATCAAGCCATGCTGTGGCAGGCATCCCACATATAAAGTAGAGGAAGATGGGCACCAATGTTAGCAAGGAGCTAATCTTCCTCAGCAAAAAAGAGGAGGGTTGGAGGCAGATGTTAGCTCAGGGTTAATCTTCCTCAGAAAAACAAAACAAAGGCAATTGGTGGGGCCAGTCCCAGGGCATAGTGGTTAAATTTGGCATGCTCTACTCCAGCAGCCTGGGTTCAAGGGTTCAAATCCCAGACATGGACCTACACCACTTGTCAGCCATGCTGTGGTGGTGACCCAAATATAAAGTGGAAGAAGATTGGAACAAATGTTAGCTCAGGGCTAATCTTCCACAGGACAAAAAAAAAAACAAAAAACAAAAAACAGTAAGCTTCAGATGTTTTAGTGTATAAAGGGTGATAGTCAAGAAAGAAAGAGAAAGCACAGAATAGTTGAGATGAAAAAAGTCACTTGGAAAACTCAGAAACTTCCACATTATGCGAGACAATGAAAACTCTTTTCTCATCTTAATACTAGAGAAAATAGCCAATCTCTCTTACATTGGTCTATCCACTACTCTGAATTATCTTCTGGCATCTATATGTAGTGTGTCTCTATTTTTATCTTGGACAATGTGAGCAGGAAGCAGAGGCAGGTGGCCTTGTGGTCAGGATATCAGTGACAGCTTAGATCCTGCACTCCATCCCCATTCTGCCTTATTTATTTTACAAAAGAATCACCTTAGTTATGGGAGAGAAAAAAATGATCCAATATTAAGCTTACTTACTTGATACATACAAGAGCTAAAAATGCATCGCTGTTGGAGTCCAGATCCTCTGATCTTTGATAGGACGCACAGGGACAGACGCCTGCCGAGCTGCCTGCCTCAAGGCAGCGATGTGTTCTGAGAGTTTACTTTTGCATTTCTTAACTCTATTCCTGTCACTTTAGATGAGAATGTTTTGAACCTACCATCCGCATGTTGTAGGCAACGTTGGCTTCAATAAACTCAATAAAATGTCACCCTGGTATATTTCTGACTCTGCCGGTAACCAAAATAGGCTATTTTCCCCCTTATATGTGTTTCAGTTTCTCCAATGGTGAAGTATATGAGCTTACTTCTTACCAACTGAGAATGATGTTGTGATTATAGAACATTCTACTAAAGGTCAGAAGGAGGATATAAGTCAGCAATTTATCTAGCTGAATTTCAGAAGTTTAGACAGAGACATATTTTAATTGGATCAAATAGGTTATAGTACTAGTAAATCCATTTCAGATCCTTCATGGATGTGCTGATATAGTGACTTGTGCAATTTAACAGTGAAAGAATATCATGTACAGGTGAACTCTAAAATCATGCCAAAATAAAGATGAGAAGTTTATTTATGTTTGCTTATCTACAGTTCATATACTTCATTTCCTGTTGTTGTTTTTCTTCTTGGCAAAATTCAGAGTTTAAATGGAAGCATTGAACAGAAAATCATAATTTGAAAGAATTTGTCCTATGGTGACATACGTAGGATCTATTCCAATGATGTTTTTATGTTTCCTTTTAGTCTACTTTGAGAAAAGCTTTTGATTAGGGTTTTATGGGTGTGGTAGGCAGAGTAATAGCTCCTAAATGCTCCAATCCCCAGAACCTATGAATATGTTACCTTATATGTCAAAATGGGCTTTGCCAATGTGATTTAGTTCAGGACCTTGAGATGGGGAGATTGTCCTGGATTATCTGGTGGGTCCAATATTATCACAAAAGTCATCATAAGGGAACAAGGGAGATAGTGGAGTTAGAAGAGATGTGACAACAAAATTAGGGGTCTGTTGAAGAGATACGATTGTGGGAAGAGGGCCGAAGCCAAGGAATGTGAGCATGATCTAGAAGCTAGAAAAGGAAAAGCATGGTTTTTCCACAGGGGTCTCTAGAAGGAAAGCAGCCTGGCCAGCAAATTGATTTTAGCCCCATAATACTCATTTCACACTTCTGACCTTCAGAACAAGAAAATAAATTTGTGCTGCTTGAAGCCAATAAATTTGATAATTTTTTGCAACAACAATGGGAATCTAAATTGTTAGTTCATTTGAGCCATAAAAGTAGACCATGTTAGTCTTAATAAAAAATCGTGTAGCTCACATAGGAGTGTCTATATAATGGCTATACACAATAGAGAAAAATATTTTTCCTCTTATAGAGAAAAGCAAATGCCGTCCATGTTCTGCCCAGGCAGGATGCTCTTAACTCTCTGACACAATCTGTAAGTCACTATTCCCCATTCTTAATTTTTTTCTCAATTTTATAGCAGACAGTAGAAAATCAGGCAGACTTCAGAGACAGCAGTATCTACAGCAGAGATGCTAGTTAGCAGAAAGCTTCTGAACATAGCACAAGGATATTCTCACATATACACTTGAGGAGAGACATTTCAGAGATGCTACTGGGTGTTGGGACCCTGAAAGGAACAAAATGGTTCAGGATATGTATATTAAGTCTATGTTCAGGATATTAAGTTTGCAAGCTCTGCTTTGGGGACCGGCATTCGCCAGTTCGGATCCTGGGCACGGACCTATGCACTGCTTATCAAACCATGCTGTGTCAGGCATCCTACATATAAAGTAGAGAAAGATGGGCATGGATGTTAGCTCAGGGCCAATCTTCCTCAGCGAAAAGAGGAGAATTGGCAGCAGATGTTAGCTCACAGTTAATCTTCCTCAAAAAGCAAAGGAAAAAACCTCCAAATGAGACAGAACATAATCAATCACTAACTTCATTAACATGAACTCAAATTTTCACTTTATTTCTTGAAAAATTAATTAAGAGAGTGAAAAAAATATTAAAGTAATATAGAAAGTAAGTGTGGTTTCTCTCTTTGGAGATTTAAGCCACTGCAATCTTTTTACCTTAGGGAAATGGGTGATGGAATTTTAAAAGCGAGAATATAAATCAATAGCCTTGTCATTTCTCTGAAAGACTGCTACACTAATGACAGCAATTATTTTTAAAGGACTGTTTTGAAATGTGTGGAATTGAGCCTTAATAATTTAGCTGTCTCTTTATAAATGTGCTCTCCTTCATCTGTGAGAAGTGAGTTACTTCTCCAGCCTCATCCGCAGTGATGTGTCTGCACTAATTCACTCCTGCCTATTGTCTCCGTTCTCCTTTTGATGAACAGCACACAGGGTGCACAGGCTTGTCAGGGGTAGCTATATATGTTGCAATGTCCCCTGATAAATAAAAGGAGGCATCCCAAACCTTGATCCCTTTAGAATCACAGTATATTTTTCTGCCCACAGATTCATCATTTTCTTCCAAGTTGTCAGAAGTCTTATTTTATTTTATAGGTTTAGCCAGTAAATTGAAATAGAGATGTGTGGATGTTTTGATCTTGTGATCCCAGATATAAAGTCCGCAAAAACAAGTTGCGCATTTTCATGCTTGGAAATGTAGCTTTTCTTTGACTTTGAATGATACATCTGTATTGAAGACTGCAGTGTATCTTGCATTTGCCTTGCAATTTGGGAGTGGCTCTTGGCCCAAAGCAACAGTAATTTCTCTTGTCACTTAGTGTGGTCTGAGGTGTGCTACTGAAAAATAATTTCTAAGAAGGAAAAAAAAGTGTCTCCTTTGTCTTCCTGCTCCAGAGTCTCACATATTGCTATTACAATTTCATCCTATAGTTTAAGGCAGGGCCCAGCAAAGTTTTTCTATAAAGGGAAAATTAGTAAATATTTTCAGTTCTGTGGGTATAAGGTCTCAGTTACTACTCAACTCTGTCACTGTAGCACTGAGGAAGCTATATAGAGAATATGGAAATATGAAGGAGCATGGCTGTGGCAGTGTTCTAACAAATTTTATTTACAAATAAAGGCAATAGGACAGATTTGACCTGTGGGCTGTAGTGTTCTCTATCTCAGTATAAAGCATTACCTCTTTAGAAGGGCTTGGGAAATTTCAAACCCTTTGGAAAAGAACCATACTAAGTCATGACCTGTCTTCAGAAATTTATTGTGAATTACCATCAGATTTTCAACCAGTAGTGTGAAGACTGGGAAAAATATAGAATATTTTTGATAGAGGAAAATTAAGTTCAAGGGCAATGCAATATTCTGTAAAATGTGTTCTATAGCATGCTAATTATGTAGGAATTGAACAGATATGATAATAAAAAGGTTAATTACAATTGTAAAACTTTGATTTTAAAAAGTTAATTAGCTTTCTTTGCTCTAAGATTTATCAGAGTCTGTAATATGCTAATATATATTATAGATCTCCAAGAATGGATTATGATATGAATTGTTTCCCAAATAATACTGTAACTGAAATTCCGTCTCTGAACCCGATGCCAATCCGAATAACGAGAACAGAGTCTTGAGTGGAAGAGGAAAGATTTTTACTATGCCAGGCACAGGGAGCAAAACAAGGGCTCATGCCTCAAAAATTGCTAGCTCCCCGATGAGGAATGGGTAGGGATTTTTATTTGGGGTTTTGGGTAGGGGAGGGGGGAACATGTAGCTTGTGCAGCTCGGTGCTTTCCCACCAGCCTGCGTTTGGCCTTGAGAGGCTGCTTGCAGCAAGGCCGGGGGGAGGGTGAGATAGGAGGATGGCAGGTGGGCGTCCTTTGCCATGAGGCGGGTTCGAGCGCCGGGAGTCAAGGAGTTGAGGTCTGGGCAGCCTCTGCTCCTTGATACTCTTGAGACAGCGGCTTTCCTGGCAAACTCAAGGACACATGATTAGCTAAACTTTAGTGTGCCTCCAACTCCAGGCCACCTGGGCTTTTAACAATTTGTAACTCCCATTTAGTTGTAAAGCTCAAGGAGTCCAAGTTTAAAGAAACAGGTATTTACATATGAGCGGAGCTAGAGAAGCAGGAAAGGGGGTGGTGGGTTTTAGTTTTAACCCCCGTATACGCTGGGTTCAATGTGGGGGAACTGATAGCAGGGCTGATGTTAAGAGCCTGTAACAATACCTTACTTTTGCAATGCACCTGTAACACTTAAAAATACTGATTATTAGCAAAGAACGTAGTCCACATGGGCAGCCATACTTAGGACACGCTTGGGTAGCCAGGGAGGTATAAAGCGTTTTTGGGTTTGAGACCCAGAAGAGACGGAAAAAGCACAGAAGAGCCAAAAGTGGAGTGTAGATAATGAACTATTCTTTTGACTCAGAGTGAAATTGTGCTTTCAATAGCAATGATATTCGGAGCAGTGAATGAAGATAAAAAGTTACAGAAATACTTGTTCCATGGCTGTTGAATGGGAATTAATTTGCAAAAAAAGTAAGCGTTTATTCAGAAAAATTTAGTATCGGATACTCCTGAAAATGAACACAAATTGAAAGAAAGTATATCTTAAATGGGCCATTACATACACATTTGCATAATACTAATATTTAACCTTTACTAGAAACATGTTTTGATATTTTGTACAAGAAATTATTTACATTTTGTCTATCTTTAGCATCAGGTTCTTTCATTCTGGAAAAAATCTTTGCAACGATATTCATTGAAGAGGTGAATGAGCCCACAGTTTAATGAGAAGGAAATACTTTCCTCCATTATTTTCAGAATAACATTTCTTTTACTAAATCTCTTTCTAATACTCATAGAGAGACTCCACTGCACAGGTAAAAATATATAGCCAGCTCCAAAAATATAATGCCTCATTAAGATGAATGGCATAGAATGGCATAATTCTAGAAAGTACAGCATAATGAAAATTGTGGCAACAAGAAGGACAAATCATAATAGGCATTCACGCTTTGGATTGACCATCTCTAAAAAGCTAAATAAACCATGGAATTCTGATAATTATCTTTGGAAAATTAAAGTTACATAATGCTAACTTTAAGTATTTATCTACCTGTTCATTTTTTTAATTTTAATTTTTATTATACTGATAAGAAAAAGTTTGCTGTTGTGCTGTTTCTAAACTTTTTTTTCATTCCTCATCTATTTATTTGGTATCTTCCAAGCACTGAACATAAAATGAAGCTCTGGACATGGAACAGGACACACATTCTTTTTCTAAGTTCTTTTCTGGTTTTCAGAGGCCTCCATTTGACTTCCCTACATTTTAGACCTTTCACATTACTTCTAATTGTCCAACATGCTTGATAAAGTTTAATTCTTCCTAAGTATTGTACCATGAGCTTGACAAATAAAAATGACAAGCAATAGGATATATTGGAGTATATGAGGAAGCCATTTGGTATAAACCTAATTCGGCCTGACTTCTTTTTTTCCTCCAAAAGGGCCTGACTGGCTATTGAGCACGCATTGCATATCTGCTTAGACATTTCCTATGGCCAGAACAAAGGCCCTTGAGATAAAGATGCAACTTCCCCCCGACATTAGCATTTTTCCTTAGGCTAGGAACTGATTGCTGCACTCACCTCCCAGCTCACCTGTGACCACCCAGCTGGAGACAACAGACTGCCACCCTGCTGTGTTCACCGAGACAGCAGACCTACCTGCTATTTCCATCAATCGCTGTGCCAATAGAGCAGTCTCGCGACTATTGTAAAAGGGACATTTCAATCCTATGTGAAACATCCTCTTTGAGGGTATATAACCACCCTTATACCCCCACTTCTTTGGAGTGCTCTGTTCCTTTGTGGAAAGACTCTCCCGGGTTATAATCCTCAGATTTAAGCTCAGAATAAACTCACCCAAATTTTCATTTATAGATTGGATATGGATTATTTTCGTCGACAAGCTCCAAAACTACATTTGACTGCTTTTTTTTCTTCCACCGTGTATAATTATTCATTTTATTTTCTAGATCCGCAGAGGAAAACAACTAATCTAACTCCTACCAAAGTATATAAACTAATGATAAATTCTCCATGGATATATTTTCATTTTAAAAGTTATGTGGTAATAAATTATCTAAGTTCCTAGACTTATTTTAATGTTAATGCAATATTGCTCTTGTGCCGTATTTTCCAGATTATACATTGACCTGTATGTTCTTTCATCTATTGTTCTGTTGTCTCTCTGTTCTTACTTTTTCTATTGTTTCTCATGTTTCAAAGGTCTGTTTCCATACTTTGATATACACCTCAATAACCTAGAATTCCTGACTATTTTTTTGAGATGACTAGTCCAAAGGTAATTGTTAGAATTCCATTGTCTATTTACAGGTCTTTAGAGATGATGATTCCAAATTAGAATTATAATCTCAGAGAAATTATTATAGCTGTAGAAACTTTATTTTCCCTATACCTATTCATTTTAAAAAAGAAGAAGTTGAGTTCTAGAGAGATGATCATATAAATTCTCTCAGAACTCAGGTCTCAAATTTTCAGATTTATAGTACTTTCCAATCTTTTATGCTAGAAGTACAAGGGTAGAGCAAATTTTAGTAGTAGAAATAGTACCAAACAGCTACAGTTGTGGAGTTCCTGATATGTGTCAGATACGATACTTCTATTAATGCTACTCCTTGCAAGCATATCACAAGATTGATATTATTATACTCATTTAATGTGGGAAACTGAGAATCAGAGAAGTTAAGTAACTTCCATCTGGAGAGTTCTACTTTGAACTCAGGAACGTCTGACTCAATAATTTCATCTTTTCTACCATAACTTACTGCATCTCTGAATACTTTGGAAAGAACTAGATTCCATGGTTATCTCAGATGTAAAGTAATTTTAATCATAAACATTTTGTTTTTGCTTGTTTTCTGAGGCATCATTTACCTTTATCTTACACATAGTATTCTCTGTCAAAGATCTACTAGCCTCTAGCCAAAGAAGACACCAAAAGACCCCACAGAACTAGAGAATAAGGAGAATATATTTGAAGGGTTCATGGTATATAAAAATGGTTTGTTCATAATGTCCAATGAAGTTTTATCCTATTGACAAATTTCTTATATTACTAAGAACTAAGGCAATGATGTCTTTAAATCTTCACTTATAACAAGACCAGCTTTTGGATAATTTTCTTTCTGTAAGTAGTGTTTGAAACATAAATAGTGGTGTGATATCTAGATTTTGTAATTGTCCAGATATTCTCAAGAAAGTGAGAAAATATAGTATATCTCATGACATTGCCCCCAATTAATTAGTAAACAGTTATAATTTATTCTGAAGAAACTATTCTGTTTTATTTGCTGGCTCATTATCCAAGGTAAAACATAGTATCCTCTTATTCGAAAGCTCTCTTTTTGAAAATTCCACATGTGTTTACTTATCATTCAGAAATAGCATAGATCTGGCATTTTTTGCAGAATGATTGAGCTCCAGATGATGGTGATTTAAAGGAAGCAGCTACTGATTGTGTCTCTTTCCTAAACTATGCAGTATCAGTAATGATAATGAAACTACAGGAGTTTGACTGTAAAAATAGATCCCAGTACTACTTGTTAATAATGGTGTTTGCTATTTTATGAGAATTGATTTTTCAGACTGTTCTGAAGCTGCATAAACTTTTAATGATCTTGTCATAGCAGAAAAAGCTAGAAACAATATAAATTCATCTACATATATCAGATGCAGGATTCAAGACTGGATATGTGTGTCAATTTTGTTCCAATTCATTGGTTCTTTTGCCCAGCCAGGTGTCTGGTGGCCCCTGAGCAGCTCAGGAGGAGGTTCTGCTTCTGAGGTAGGCAAGATTTATGCTTTCTTCCCTGAGATGATGCTGCAAATGGAAACCATGTTGGGTTTAAGGCTGGTGAGCAGAGATGCATGGAAAAAGCATACTCTAGA
Organism: Equus quagga; assembly: GCF_021613505.1. NCBI lineage: Eukaryota > Metazoa > Chordata > Mammalia > Perissodactyla > Equidae > Equus > Equus quagga. The sequence continues at coordinate 138,533,088 of NC_060268.1, forward strand.
ATTTTCCATAATTCTGGAAAATATCTTAGAGTATTAAGCATAATTCTATTGAGAAATATATTTAAATGTCCTTAAAATTCCTCCACAATATCAACTGCTTGAAGAAGGCAAAGTGGCTGAGTGTGCCAGAGAGGAAAGCACCCAGTATCAGAAATAAGACAACATGTACCCTAACTGCTCCAAGATACTTTTAACAGCCATAAATTGGTGATAATAATAATGTTTATCCACATTCATAAGGAAATTACAAGGTCTAATAAAATAAAACATGAATCTACGGTGAATTCTGAAAAGGAGTATCTAAGACTTTGGTGTCATAGTGACTCTTTTGGAAAGAGGTTGTGAGTAAAGAAAATATATCAATGGCAGTTGTCAGTTACTATGTTTTGTTATGATTAATGCCCACAGGGTAGTTGTTACAAAAGCCAGTAATAACAAACAGCAAACCTTGTCAATAGAAAAGATCTAGACGATAACTGTATAGGATACAGATTAGGGAAAATCTATGAATATCAATTTTATTACTGTTGCTTTTTCAATGTTTAGAAATAATTGGAGGCTACAGATAAGTGGACATTCACACTCAATTCTCCTCACAACAATGAACAGAGAATCTTGCAGACTTCTTGAAGGATACATCTGTGGATTATGTGGAGTGGTACAACAATGATATATTATCTATTTTCTATAGAAATTCAATTTACTCTGTTCCTTTACCATTATAACTGCCAACACTGCTAAATTTATTATTGTTAATTTGGTGGCAGAGATTGTGATTGTTTTATATAAAATATGGGCTATGTGGCATATATGACATTCATTGCAGAAGATCCTGGGGCAATAAGAGGTGTGTAGGGTTTGCTGTTTATGTGAGACACAATCTGTAACTGTCAGTTGGCTATGCAGTCTGTGTAGAGAGATGTCTGGTTTCTAATTAGGTGAGTCGTGCCACACATACTAGGCTGCCACACTGATGACTCTAAAAAATGTTATGCTGCTTTCATTTCAAAACTTTGCCAAAATTGGCAAGTCCTGAAAAGTGTATGCTTTCCTACTGGTAAGACCAAGTTGGAGATAATTTCTAAATTCCTCAGAAAAGTGGGAAACCTTGTTTGTAGAGAAAAATCCAGGCCTGACATTTAGAAAATAATGAGTGCATTTCAACTAGAGGAAATGAAAAGGGATGAGTTTGCAGCTCTCCCAAGTTACTTTTTATTTTTGATGATCATTAGTCCAGTCAAATGGACAGTAATTGATGAATCTGGAACATAAGTCCCTGGGACATCTTCCAACTCCATACTCCCAACCAGTGTATGACATACCCTCCTTTTACAAACCTTCTTCCTGCTTGTTATCTCTAAACATAAAGCTCTGTAAAAGAGTATAAGGCATTGGGGATACCTTAAAACATTGGGTAAGATTTTAAACCAGGTCAAGATCAAATATATTTCATGACGAGATCATATTATATAAATACTCAGTTCGTAGCTGTCCTACATCTTATCCCTATTAAATTCTCGCCCAATAAACATAGTCAGAAGTATGCTATTTTTGGCAACCTTAAGTACATAATAGAAGTTATGTTATTTGGAGTTTGTCCAATGAGGATGTGGAACATGCACCAGTCATTAAACAAAGAAGTTGAGAGACTTGGAGATAAAATATAATTACACTTAAATGTTTAGTTTAAGTTCTCTCTCATATGTGGCTATGGCTCAAACTAAATTTGAGGGTTGCTTTTAGGCTAGTTTCCTGCACTCTGGTCTGCCCAGTACTACTGTGCTATATTGTTCATGCTGTTGCCTTTTCTGGGAAATTTGTTGTTCCATAGCTTCTGGTCCAAATGGTATTCAATATTCACAATCCTGATCAAATCCTAACCCCTCTAGGAAATACTCTCTTCTTACCCAGCCCACATTAAGATGTTTCCATTCTCGATTCTTATTACCATAGGAGTATGTCCCATGCTTTGGAGTCTTCAAATAACAGTATTGCAGTATCTTTTTTTGTAAAATCATCTTTGAGCTGCAGGTTTCAGGGATCAGGTTTACATTTTTGTAACTTAAAAAGGTCCATAGTGGCCAGCCCCGTGGCCTAGTGGTTAAGTTCAGTAGGCTCTGCTTTGATGGCCCAGATTTGGTTCCTGAGCTCAGACCTACACCACTCGGCATCCATGCTATGGTGGCAACCCACACACAAAATACAAGAAGACTAGCACAGATGTTAGCTCAAGGTGAATCTTCCTCAAGCATAAAGAGGAGGATTGGCAATGAATGTTAGCTCAGGGTGAATCTTTCTCAGCAAAAAAAAGTCCATATTACACTCATGGGCATACTATAAGGTTCAAAGGAGATCAGTAGATTGGCTATAGTTTTATAAAGTATATTAATTTAATATTCCCTTGCAAAATTGACTTCTACAGTAACTCCTTCTTCTTAGAATATAGAAGTTTGAAAGAGAATGTCACTACTACATTTACAATAAAAGAAAACAGAAATCATAAAAAATCATAATCTTTTCTCTCTATCTGAGAGCTGAAGGATGGAGGCAAGCAGGTAGACTGAATTACAAATGGCTATAAAACACTTGAAGGAGAGACAAGACACATGAATGGGACACATGGTCCATTTTACATACAATGGATCACAGGAAAAAGATTTAGGAGCCATAAAAATAATTAACATGAAAATGACTCAAATGTAACAAATTCTTAAGGACCAAGTACGGATTTGCATTTAGTTTAGAATACCTGGGAGGATCAGACATATGGGAAGTATACACCCTTTGACATCTCTTTCTGTGGGCCTACTCTGGGTATTGACAAGGAATATTTAGAGCAGAGACTTAAGGAAGCCCCCTTGGTGCTTTAGATGTCAGAGCTTGATAAGATCTGAGGGAGGAACAGGAGAAGCCCTTCCACAGTCCTGACTCTACATGAGTAAAACGAAGTGGTCAGTTACTGTTGACAATTCTGCTCTGATATAAAACAAAATTGTCTACCACAAGGACAAGGAAATAACTCCACCTCGCCCCACCACACACACTCCCAAGCAAAAATCATCGAAAAGAGTAAAATATCCATTTTTACTACCCTTCACTGACACTACGGAAAAGCCATTTGCTACTGTAAAAAGAGCCAGAGACTTGTTTCTAATATCCTACGCTGATATCAAGCAGAGACATGGGGTCAGGAAATTCATCCAAGGAATAGTCAGGAAATTCATTCAAGCTCAAGGAATATCACCAATAAAAGGTAAGTTTTGTGTGCCGTGGGAGAAATGGTAGGAAATCTGAATATTGCAAAGGCTCTGCTCCTGGCTTGGGTTCACAGGGCCTGCCTAAGACTGAAGTTAAAGCAGAAGATCTGAGATATGCTTTTTTCCCTCACCTTCATCACTGGGAGCCTTACACAGAGTAAAATGCAATAAGAGTTATCACTAAGTTAGGGACAAAAGTACAGAGAGCTACCCATTCTATGGCGCAGGCATGTAGTACATGCTGAAAGCTGAGGTTGGAGAGAAGCACTCAAAAAAATATCTTCAGGGCTTCAGACCACACATTAAATACAGAATAGCTTCAATCTATCACTGATGTAATTTAAAATACTGAAGGTAAATATAAAGCTACAGAATCCAAATTCAGCTCAACTACTGGCTACACTAGTAAATTTCACATACTAATGACACCAAAGAAGAATAAGCATACTTCCAAAATAAGCATACCAAAACAATATTCCAAAAATAAGTATATTTCCAATTAATTATTTTAGTTTCTATTTTTTTTTACAAAAAATCTGCCAGTACAATAATTACAAGACATGCAAAAAAGTAAGAATAAAAATGATTCGTTATCAAGAGATAAAATAGTCAATGTACCCAGACATAAAGATGGCTGTGATATTGAAATTTTCAAGAGAAATTAAAATAAATAGAGAATCAAAGAAATCTGGGAAAGTATCAAATTGTCTAACAAATGTGTATTTTGAGTCTCAGAAAGAGAAGTGATAGAAAATGGGACAGAGGAAATCATTGAAGTGATAATAGCTGATAATTTTTTAAAATTAATATCAGAAAAAGTCAACTTCTGATCAGGAAATATTATTAAGGATGGAAAGCTAAATTATAAAATAATAAAAAGCTCAGTTTATCAAGAAACTATAACAATCCTAAATGCATATGTGCTTAAACAAAATTTCAGATTACATAAAATAAAATCTGATAGAATAAAGTAATTGACACATGCACAATTAGACTTGAACATACCTCTTTCAGTACTGTAGAGATTTATAGTAATGTATGGTAATGTATAGACAGAACTCAGGAAAGATATAGACTTGCACAACATTGTCAAATAAATTGACCTAATTGACATTAACTGAAGAACCTACTAAGATGAGCAGACTACACATTCTGTTCAAGTATAGTGAGACATTCACCAAAATAGACCATAATATGAGCCATAATATTATAGTAAATTAAAAAAAAACATACATATTATGTTTTCCAAAAATGACGGAACTAAAGTAGAGATAAGAATGAGAGAAAAAACAAGGAAATACCCAACATGTTTGAAAAATAACAAGCATACTTTGAAATAATGCTTGAGTAAAAGAGAATTTAAAAAAATAATTTGAAGTGAATGAAAACAAAATCCCAATATATCAAAATTTGTGGGGTGAAGCTAAAGATACCCTTAGAGGGTAGAAAATAAAAAAAAATCCAAAATTTAAGCCAAAGTAAGTACAAGGAAGGAAATAACAATGACAGAAGGAATCAATGAATTAGAAACAAGAAAGAAAATACTATAGAAAATGAATGAAAGTAAAAGATGCTTTGTTGAAAAACATTAAAGTTGATAATCTTCCAGCTCAATTTATCAATGAAAACCAATGCAAAAATCAACTTAATATTTGGAGAAATGAAAGAAGGAAAACCCCACAAAACCGACAGATGTTAAAAAGACAAAAAAGGTAAAAGTATCAATATTTAATGCCAATACATCCTACAAATTTGATAATATGGATGAATTCCTCGAAAGGTAGTAACTAAAGAAGAAGTAGATACATTGAAAATAAACAAAAATTCATAATTAAAGCCTTCAAGGAGTATTAATTATAAAAGAAAAATTTTGATAAATCAGAATTAATGAAAAGTTAAATTTCTGATTTTTATGACACTATGAAGAAAATGAAAAGGCACGCCACAGATTAGAATCAAATATTTGCAAAAGGTGTATGTAGAATAATGGTATGAGATTCTCAATATAAAAAGATTATACAACAATAGCACAAAGACTATCCAATTTTTTTAAAAAGGGAAAAGATTTAAACAGTAATTTCTCAAAAAATGCTCAACATCATTTAATATCAGGTAAAAACAAATTTAAAACAAAATGAGATATGCATGTTGTGGGGACCTGGAATTGGCCACCCCAAGATATGTCTCTTTGGCATCAGGATTATTTGAGGTTGATTGCTTTTGATAAACTGGGACAGGGAAGGAGGCTCTGAGGAATGCAACTTGCCCTTTGTTAGGACACGTTTACATTTGTAAGGTAAATCTCTATCTGTAAAAGGTGCCTCCCTCTCTGTACCAGGAAGAAGAAAGGAGATGACCTTCTCTCCAAAAACTCTTAATCAATGCCAAAGGCAAGGACTTAAATCTGCATTTTATTGTGCTAGTCTGGTAACCTCCTGTAACTGACTTCCCTCCCCCTCCCAATGTTGGCATTTCTTAAAGATTAAGCATCTTTCTTTAGGCTAGGAACTGATTGCTGAGCTCACCTGTGACCGCCCAGCTCCAGACAATCGACTTGCCTCCTGGACGCCCTCCGAGATAGCAGACCCACTGCCTGCTGTGTCCTTCAAGCCCTGTGCTGACGGGGCAATCTTGTGACTATTGTGGGAGGGACATTTCAATCACATGTGAAACACTCCGTTTGGGGGTATATAACCACTATCTGCACCCCACTTCTTCGGTGCCCTTTCTTCCTTCGGGAAGAAAGGCCCCGGGCCATGGTTCCTCATAAAGCTTTGTTTAATTTTCTCTTGCTATTCTGTCTCATGTGAATTTAATTCGTTCTCCGGCCAGACGAACCCCCACTTGGGGAGAGGAAATGTCCTCCTCCCCTACAATGTGCATGTGCAAGAATAGTTACAAATGAAAAGATTGGAAATGCTAAATGTAAGCAAAGATATGAAGGAAGTTGAACAGTCAGACATGCCTTATGGGAATGAAAAATAATAGAGAAACATTAGAAAAAATATTTGGTTGTATTTTTTTAAATTAATGTTCCCTTCTCACACAAGTAACTTATTCTACTCTCAAGGAGATGAAAGCATATGCCCACACAAACTTGCACACAAATGTTCACAGCAGCAACAGTGGTAATAGACAATATTGAGTAAAGTTGATACTAAGAGTTTAATGGATAAATACCAAGAATTGAATGGATAAATTGTGGTATGTCCACATAATAGCATATTATGCAGCAAAAAAATAGAAGAAACTAGTGGTACATGAAACAATATGACAGAATCTCAAAATAGCATGCTAAGTAAAAAAAAACTAGACACAAAACACAAAATAATTTAATATTCCACTCATTTAACATGTAATCAAATGCAAAATTGTAGCAACGAAAAGGAAATCAGTTGTTGCCTAGGGAAAAGGGCCATGGTAGGAATTGACTACAAAGGGACATTTGGGAACATTTTTGGAGTATGGACATATTCTAAAACTTAATTGTGTTGAAGGTTGCACATCTGCAAATATTTACTAGATCTCATCAGACTACATACTTACTTAAAATGGGTGAAATTTATTGTGAATACATCATACTTCAAGAAAGTTATAACAATACTTTTTACCTTAGCATTAAGAAAGATAAAATACATAGGATAGATTTAACAAAATATACATCGAAAAAGAATATTTTTGAAAGAATTACAAAAAACAATATCTAAATCAGTTTAGAGATGTGGCGTGTTCATGGACCAGAAGACTCAATATTGTTAATACGGCCGTTCTCCCCAAATTGCTTTATAGACTCAAAGAAATTCAACAAGCTGATGGTTTATATATGTTGAGAATCAAAACATTTTGAAGTAAAAGTATAAAGTTGGAGAAGTTGCATGACCCGATTTTAAGACTTACTGTAGAGCTACAGTAATCAGAGTGTGGAATTGCTCTAAGAATACACATTAAATCAATAGATTAGAATAGAGTTATCAGAAGAATGTCCCTGTGTGTGCGTGCACACTTAACTGAGTTTTTAAAAAAGGTGTCAAAATAATTAAATGGGCGAGAATAGCCTTATCAACGAAAGGTGGTGGAAACATTGAACACCTCTATGAAAAATGAAACCTAACACCGCATACAAAATCCAACACTGTATACAAAAATAACAAAAAATATCATAGATCTAAATACAAGAACTAAAATGATAACATGTTTAGGAGAAAAATCAACAATTTTTTTTAATAGGACAAAATAGTATGAACTAAAAATGAAAAAATGATTAACTGGGGCTTATCAAAATTAGAAAATTGCACTCTTTGTATGGTATTTTTAACAGAATGCAAATACAAGCCATAGACTGTGAAAAATATGTGCAAAATAGATGCCGATAAAGTCCTGTTATTTAGAAGATATAAAAGACACTTTTAATAATAATAACAAACAACCTAATCAAAACAACTGGGCAGCAGATTTGAATTGGCACTTAAAAAAACGTACTAATGGCAAATAAGATTATACAAATATACTGGGGGCCAGCCCGTGGCCGAGTGGTTAAGGTTGCGCACTCTGCTGCGGCAGCACAGGGTTCGGATCCTGGGCGCGGACACGGCACTGCTCGTCAGGTCACTTTGAGGCGGCGTCCCACATGCCACAGCTAGAAGGACCCACAACTAGGATATACGACGAGGGAGGGGGGGGGGTTGGGGAGATAAAGCAGAACAAAAAAAAGAAAAAAAAGATTGGCAACAGTTGTTAGCTCAGGTGCCAATCTTTAAAAAGAAAAATATATATATATATACTCAATGTTATTAAACATCAGAGAAATGCAAATTAAATCAACAGTGAAATTTCTACACACTCACTGAAATTGGAACAATTTAGAAGTTTTATTTTTTCATTTTTTTTTGCTTTTATATTATCATATGGCAATATTGCCTTTTTTCTTTTTGTGTGCAGTTCGGTGAATTCTGACACATGGATAGATTTGTGTAACCACTACCACACTGAGGATGCAGAACAGCTCCGTTACTGTGAAAACACCCTCCTGCTATCCTTTTATAGTCACACTCCTACCCACAACTCCTAGCAACCACTGATCTGTCTTTCTGTCACTATAGTTTTGTTTTTTCAGGAATGTCAAATAAACATAACACAGAACGCAACCTTTTGATACTGGCTTCTCTCACTTAGTGTCCTAGACATTCGACCACCCACTTTCTTGCATTATATCAATAATTCCTTTTTACTGCTGAAGAGTATTCAAGAATGCTACAAACTAAAGTACTGACATTACCATGTGCTGAGGTCACATGGACCAACTGAAAATTTTACACCTCCCCCGTGAGAATGCAAAATGATACAGCTTCTTTGGCAATCAATTTGTCAGCTTATTTAAAAAAAAAAAAAATAAGTTATATATATACTTACCATATGACTCAGAAGTTTCATTCCTATGCATTTATCAAAAGAAATGAAAATATAAGTCAAAACAAAGACCTGTCATGAATATTTATAACATCTTCATTTGTAATGGCCAAAATTTGGCAAAAACTCAAATGTCCATCACCTGTTGAATGTACAAACAACTGTGGTCTATTCAGACAATGGAACACTGTTCAACAATAAGAAGGATGAGTGAAACAATGCGGATGCATTTCAAAGACATTATGTTGACTGAAAGAAGTCAGAAATAGCATACTGTCTTTGCATTCCTGAAAAGGCAAACTATAGGTATAAAAACAGATGAGCCATTCCTAGAACCTGAGGATGGGAGCAAAGGGGAAGGACTGATTACAAACAGACACATGCAAATGTTTTGGTGTGATGAAAATATTATAAACCTTGATTTATGATTGTGATTGATTTACGTCTTGATTATGACTCAAAATTCACCAAATTGTAACCTAAAAAGAGTGAATTTTATTGTATATAAATTTTACTACAATTTAAGAAAATGACTTCCAAATAACTTTTTTTTCCAGAATGGTTTAAGTACAAGGCCTATGTAAAAGAAATACAAGACTTTCAATAAGACTTCATTTCAATAAGACTTCGCTCAACACAGGATTACAGCATCATGAAAACAGAGATTTCTCTTTTAAGAAGTATCTTTCAAATGGGCTATAATCAAATGTTTATATTATGTCTTTACTATTTTCTATAGCCAAATAGGCCCTTAGGGTATATGTGTATATTGGATTGATCTCTGTTTCTTATATTTTTCACATAAAGAGAGTATCGTCTTCTCTTGTTATGTAGCTTTTTTTTCCCACATAGATAGGACATAGTATTCTCTTCAAAAATTGTCATTCCTTGTAAGGAGGTGCTCTATTTTAAATGTATATGTCTTATGGAGTTTATATTCACAAGAACTCTATCTTATGTCCTTGTTAGTGAATCAATGTGAGTGAAGTAATTGTATTTCTCCAGGTTTCACGCACGTTCAGTATTTGCCATTTTAAGAAATCTTTTCTTTACGTATATATGGGCTTGCGATTGTTCAAGATATCTGTACTGCTGTGCATGAGTACAAATACGTCCTTAGCAATTTACCATCCAATGCATATAAAGAAGTTAAACAGCTCTCAGATTTTGTGTTCATTTAACTTTTGCAATTATATGATTTGAGAATGTAAAGGTGTTCCATTTTGGACATTACCCATTCGATTCATCGGTGCGTTCATTCAGCATATTTACTGAGTGCCCATTGTGCCCGGCATTGTTCCAGGCTCTGAGGATAAAACAGCAAACAAAACCGGAAGCTCCTTCTCTCATGTGGTTTACGTCTTAGTAGTGGCAGATAGAGAATAAATAAACATAGATATGCGATATAACTCTACAATCCCATCTCCACATTTCTGAAATAAAAAATCTCTGAAAATTGAAAAGGTTCTCATAACTCATTATCTGGCAAAACTGAACCTGAGCCGATAGAAACCTCTTTATAATCTTTGTTTATCAGGCTTAGTGTGTCTATTCATACGCATCACTACAGAAATGTTAATATATTTGCTTAGCAGTTGCTGTCATAAATCTTGTTGGACATCCCAGATGTAAAGTGTATATCCAGTAGGAATGTCAGATAAGTGGTGTGTCTTGTACAACATCAAATACACTGATGAATTCTAATGGAGGAAATTAGAGCCGTCTAAGGTGATAGAAGGCATAAAGGCTGTTATTCTATAGCAGTCAGTTTGCCCTCTCTATTGATGTGACGTTTGAGCAGAGAACTGAATGAAGTGAAGGAATCAAATAAGAAAATTCTTCCAGGCAGAGAGAATAGTAAGGTTACGGCAAGGGAGGTGGAGGGAGACTAGAACAGAGAAAGAAGCCAATGTGTCCCCTAAAGTAAGATGCTGTGTGACTGGCTTTAAGGATGAAGGAAGAGACCATGAGCCAAGGAATGCAAGGAATGCAGCTCTCCACACTGGGAAAAGCAAAGCACTATTCTCCCTTAGAGCTCTGAAGAGAGTTCAGTCCTGCTGAAACTTCAATTTGGGCCCAGTGGGACTGATATTGTACTTACTTCCAGAGCTGTAAGAGAATACACATGTGGGTTTAAAGCCACCAAATTTTCAGTTGTTATGGCAGCTAGAGGAAGAGAATACAACTTTTAAAAGAGCCACACAGGCCTCTTTCTTGAGAAAATCTGCAAAAGGGAGAGCAGAAACCTAGAGACCATTTCAAAATTTATTGCTATAATCCAGGCAGAAGAACAGTGCTAGCAATGGACATGATACTGTGTAACCTTTGACAGATTTATTCCTGTGCATCCTATGTTTAAAAAAGTTTTTTAATTTTATTTTCTAACTTATTTTTGCTTAAGGAAGATTAGCCCTGAGCTCACATCTGTGACAGATTTCCTCTATTGTATGTGGGTCACTGCCACAACACGGCTTGACAAGTGGTATAGGTCTGTGCTCAGGATCCAAACCTGCAAACCTGGGCTGCTGAAGCAGAGCGTGCCATACTTAACCACTACACTATGCCATGGCCCTGGCCCCCACCTGTGTTTTTTTATGTTGATCTTGCCTACAGAAATACTGCTAAATTGACTTACTCATTCTAATAGATTGTTTATAAATTCGTTTATGTATTTTATATATGCAATAATGTTGACATGCAAATAATGACAATTTTCATTTTTTCCATTCAATCTTGATAAATTTTATTTCTTTTTCTTCCCTTGTTGCTATAGCATTAACAATTCCATGACACTGTTGAAGAGAAGTGGAGATATGGGACATCTTTGTCTTGTAACTTAAGGGGAAAGTATTTAATATTTCACCATTCAGCATAATTTTAGCTGTACTTTTTATTGCAGATATACTTTTCCAGATTAAGGAAGCTCTTTTCAACTTCTAGTTTGTTGAGAGTTTTTATCATGAAAGGATAGTGAATTTCATCAAATTAGTCTATTGACATGATCCTAAGGTTTCTCTCCTTTATTCAATTAATGTGGTAAATTACATTAAATAATTTTCAAATCTTAATCCAGCTTTAACTCCCAGAATAAATTCCAGAATCATAATGTATTTTCCTTTGTGTATACTGCATTTTGACTTGCTAATGCTTAATCGAGATGTTTATTTGCATCTATGTTGATGAAAGTTACTGACTTGTGATTTTACTTTCTTGTATTGTCCATTTGAGATTGTAATATCAAGGTATTGTTGGTCTCATTAAGTGAATTGAGATGTGCTCCCCTTTTCTCTATTCTGTTTTTTATTTATTATTTCTTCCTTAAATGATTGGCAATATTCACCAGTAAAATCATCTTGTCCTGGAGTTTTCTCTGTGGCAATTTTGCTTTGTTCCGCCCTGTTTTGTTTTGTTTCAGCATACTTTAAAAGGAGTTTACAAAATTAAACTTTAAACTATTCTACTATCATATAAACTAGTGATGTTTACTTCACTGCTAAGAAACATCTTTAGTAGCATGCTTTTCATGTAAATTAAAATCCATATTAATTAAATTTTCACATAGTTGCCATAGAAACATAGAAAAATGTAATCCCTATGTCCTTGTCTTTCATATGGCTGCATTTGCACCAATATTACTCTTAGAAAAACATTTCAAATCAAGAATTAATCAGGAATAACTTTAAGTGATCTCCATACATGCCCCAAGCTCATGTTAAATTTCAATTAACAACTACAAAAAATGTTATCGGCAAACACTACCAGAAGTCCTGATAACTTTTCCCTCTACTCACACTGAAATTTTGATTTGTATTTTGCTGTATCTTTTGCCATCACAGCCCAAGTATTATCTAGTAAAGAGTTGGCGTCCAAAATGCCTTGACTCTATTTATTCATATCAGCTTTATTTTGTTTTATTTTTTGTATTATACATATTTTTGCATCTTTTACTTTCAACCAATTAAATCTTGATATTTAAAATATGCCTATTATAAACTGCATACAGTTGTTTCCTGGTCTTTTTTTATCCAGTTTTGCGATTTTTTCCTTTAATATTAAATAAGAATTTTAGGAAAAAATGGATTAAAGTAACCTCTCAAACAACAAATAAATAAAGTTTCATGAAGGGAAAACTTCAGTAACATTACCAAAATTAGAATGACAGAAAGTTCAAACACAAAACAAAACAGTGGAACTCAAAAGATATTTTGCATATTTCCATTTCTATGCTTTTATAACAAAGGAGATAAAATTGTAACAAAAATTTGGAAGAAGAAAAAAAATAGCTTTTATTCCCTCTTCCCTGGAGCAATCATTTGAGAGCCAAGCTTTGAAGTAGATGCTTTAGAAAGCATTTATATTAAAAATAAAGAAGAAAAATATGTAGTGTATCATTTCTTTCTAATTGCAATATATTCCTCTTATAAAAATGTCATACTACATAAGATAAACTTAAAAGTCAGATGAGCTCCATATAAATTTTAGCTGAAGGCAGTGATTTTTCTATCTAATTTTAGTATATAATAAACAAGTTGGCAATAAAATCTTCAAAGGTGATTTCTAAAGGAATGCTTTGCTTAGAGCCATATTAATAATAAAAATGGTCTTTATTTGCCTCCAGCAAACCCAGAGGCAAAAGTAATTCCTAACACACAGCAATTTGTGAGAATCCTTTGAAGGCAAGAATGACATGCCGTTGGTGCTCACTGGTCAAGCACACAGTGCATTCCTAGATGGTACCTTAATAGTGCTGGAGAGGCAGTGAGACGTAGGGAGAACTGGAAAGTGGGACAAAGGATTCTGGCTCTGGCTCTGCCACTCGTTACTTCTGTACATACATTTGTGAGTCACCTAACCTCTCCAGGTCTCCTGATTGGCTAAATGTTAAAGTTAATTTAGGCAATTTCTGTGATCTCCTCTAGTAAAAATGAAGCTAACACGATTTCTTTAGGAAATTTTCAAGCTTTGCATTCAAATATGCAAACAAAAAATGTAACTTCAAATTTTCCTGTATGGAACTTAATATTTTATGGCTATTCTGTCTAATTTGACTAACCTAGGTTGATTCCAGGTAAAAATCATTTGGATTAAGTTTAAATGCACTTCTTAAAGGATTTTCTCTTCCTCCTCATTCATCGTTGCTTGGGTGGCATCTATATTGTCATACTATTAGCTGCACTGTCTGATCATCTGTTGGTGTCTGTCAATGGCATTATCTGCTGGGATGTGTACATCCTCCAGTCTGCTTGTTGCCATGGCCACCCTCCATACTGATATCCTCTGAAAGATCTGAATCCTCATCTATATAACCAAAGCTCCCTCTTGCTGCAGCTGTACAATATGTTCAGGTCTTCTGACTTTGGTCTCTTCTCACATCTGCAAACATCTTGGGGGTAAAGGAAAATTCAGCCGTTCCCTCATGCCATTCGGGAAATAGGAGAAATCTTGCTGGCTGCTTTGGTTAATCTCAGTTTAGATACAATTCACTTCCATATATTTCCCCAGTGAATGCCCAGGAAGCTGCTCGGGAAGCAGGGCAGGGTTCTACTCATATGTCAGATTCTCCCCCGTGTCTAGAAGCTGTACTATATCCTCTCACCAGGACACAATCTGAAGGTGGGTACTATATCCTCTCACCAGGACACAATCTGAAGGTGGGCAGGCTGAAGATTTCCTTCACAAAGAGATACCTCAGGGTCCTAATTGATCATTTTGGTTCCTTTTACGCTCTTTTTATTTTTTTACTCTCTCTAGGCTTATAGAATTTTTATTTAATTTCAGATGTTTGTGCTTGCAAGGGAGAAAAGTCAAAAGGATCACATCTAATAATCTTCTCTTCCTAATTTTTAAGGTGGAAATTTAGCCCATGATGCTCAGACTTTTAAATGCATTTTTTCCCTCGAAACAATTGCCATGTTCTTCAAAATTCTCTTTTGAACCTCAACGTCTTTTAGCATTTTTCTTTGTCACTTTTTCTTGAGGGCGCTGAATGTGGTTGGTTGGATTTTGCTTCTTGGGCCTAGGGAAAACTAAGTGCACACAGAGTGGGCATGGAGAAATGCACCAGATAATACTTAAAGCTGTTTTTCCTCACATAACTTGCAATGATTTTGCTTTGCCTCAGGTTTTTAAAGTAAGATAGTTTGGCTCAGGAACACTATTTAGCCTAATATGGTAAATAAAGTTGATGGAAATACAAAGTTTGGTATATATTTTCTAAAAATATAAGTGCTAGGAAATTATGAAGATACTTAGCTCTCTCCTAAGAATATAATTTTCATTTCTCTGGGCCTGAACGTGTACAAAGGGAGATGGAAATTGTGTGAATTATTTTCTATTCGACTTCTCCTTAAGATAGCCTGATCACAGATCTGTTGCTTTAGAAAAACATAATAATTATTTGGGCCTAAAATTTTAATTCTCAATAAACAATGTCAAAAATAACTCACAAGTACTCTTTCTAACCCAACTGTTTATCAATGAGTTTGTTCGTAAGCCTACAAATACAGACGTATCGGAAAGCCTATACCCAAAGAAGCATCAGAGATGGAAAACATTGCAATCAAGGGGGAGTCTTATACAAAGGAAAAAAATGTTGCCGTCAAGTCACAGAGCAGGCTACCAATTATTCAGAGACCATCAAATCTCATCTCTAACATTATCCCATTGCTAGAAAGATTTTAATTGAGGGAAAAGTCCCATTCTGTTTTGTAATTGTATATTTGCTTTATTATATTTCATTGTACTTGTTCATTGTCAGTGCTAGGAGATGGTTATTCCCCAAAGAAATCTTTCACCAAGGATTAGGAATTAGAAACAATTGGAAATACAATATAATAGAATAAACAAATTAATCATCAGGGGGACTGAAATGGATTTTGGTCTTCCACAAATAAGTCTTCATTTCTTGTCATAGCTCATCTGCTAGAAGGTCCGGTAACATCAGCCAAACATTTCTGAAGACAGTACTTCATACATGGTCATTATCACTAGGAGACAGGATTGACGTGTTATCATAGTATAACAAAGGGGTCAAATGAGGTGTACGTGAGTACTAATCTGAGTTAATTTTGTTGTTGTTTGAAACAGAAGAAATAAAACAGCATGAATATAATCTTGTTATGAATAGGAACAACACACTTTTTAAAATTACTATAGTTTAAGTGTTTTTCAAATGATAATTTTCCATTCCTGAAATAATAAAAACTAAAACGGTTTCCATTTGCTTTCCAATACTTTAAATCTTTAAATAAAAACAAGTGGTACAATTGAAAGAGAACAGAGCCCAAACACTCGTACGCATGTGTGTGTGCGTGTGTGCACGTGTGCTAATATATCCAATCTGTTTTACTCCACGTGCACAGATTTAGTTTGATTTTCCTAAGTCAAAGCCAATGTTTTCTCCACGTTTTCTTTATTTTTTCCTTTGTAAGTGCAAATGTGATACATGACTTTTATAAAAATTTTGAAAAATAAATATAAATACTTAAATTCAAATTTAAATTAATTAGAATTATATGCAATTAAATATTCAGTACATCAGTCACACCAGTCACATTTCAAAGTTTCAACAGTTATGTGTGACTATTGGCTACTGTAATGGACAGTATGGATATGGAACGAAAATCCCATCATTGCGGAAAGTTCTATTGGACAGTGCTACATTAATTTTGAAATCATTTTTAATGGCCACATAATATCCTATCGTGTTGTACAATAATTACTTAAGTATTCCTATATTGTTGTGTATTTACAGTGCTTTCATGTGACTTGTTTCATTTTTTTTTTGTTGGTGTTGTAGTTGAGGTTGTGGTTATTTTATTAGAAATAATGTAATAATAAACTATACATTATAAATTATAATAAATATAATTATGTTATACATAGCTTTTTTACATTTTTGTTTTGGAAATGTTCATAATTTATAATTTTTTTTCTTCTGTGGTCATAACTAAAGCTAGTATGGCACAGTTATTGGCAAGAGTACAAAACTCTAGAAAACTACATCTCTATTTTAGAAAGAGGAAAGATTATTTCGAATTATTTTGAATTTTAAATCAATTTGGTGAGAGATTTTTAAATAGTCATAACATTAGAGTTTTTAAAAGTATATTTAACTCTTTGGGGCCTGAGGTAATTGTGAACTCACAGTTTAAGTACTCAGTGAACAAATAGGATTTGAACAGCTTTAGGTTGTGGACTTCATGCACTATGGACCTTAGAGACAGCAAATTTTCACAAATAACCAACTTTTGTCTGGATACTGTTCTAAATAAATATCCTGAAAAATCTTTGAGCAGTTAAAGTATTTAACGCTCAGTGAGTTTGGCTTTTCAATGTTTTGCTTCATTATATGGTTCACTAACAAAGTAATATCTTACTTTTCTTTATAAATTCTCATATGCAAGAAAAATATGGGTAGCAGAGTGGTAGTTTAAGCACTTTTATGAGCAAACCAGAAGAAAGTAAATGTTATGCAGTATAGTTAGGAGAAAAGGTAAACATTGAGTGGATTAGAGCCCTTAAATGAAAGTTTCTGTAAAGTGTTCTCTTTGTAATTGGTTTTGATTTTTCAAAAGAATCTCTAAAGTTTCCATTTTCTTTTAACTTGTAATTTTTAAAAAATTACTTCTACTTTCCTTTTCATTTTAAAATACCACATCTTAACTGTAAGAGAAAAGTTGTCAAGACAAAAAATTTAGAGTCAGCAGGGACTTCGTTCAATTGTGAGTGTTGAGTGAGGAGAGATAGTCTGTGTTGCGTCTCTGAATTTCACTCTCCATACTCCACTGCACAGCACAGTGTCATTAGAGAACTGCTTTGGAATTAAACAGAACTAGTTTCAAATCCAAGCTTCATGACATACTAACTGGGTGACTTGGGGCAAATCACTTTACATGTTTTAGAGAGCTCCTTCATGAGGCATCAACGAGCAAATGAACGAAAAACACTTCGTATGGCACATGGCACGTAGGAAACTCTCAATAATTGTCAGCTGCCGTTGTTAGTGAAGGGGCTGAATTGAATTAACCCTTGAAGACATCCTTTTTAACTTCTAATTTAAAAAATAAAAGACGGAGGTCCAAAGAGATCAAACGGCTTTTCCTAATTCTCAAAATTAAAGTAGAATAATCTAAGGATATAAATCTCTCATGCATTTTCTATAGCACTATTTTTTTTCTGAAGATTTTAAATCTATATCTAGTTTACTTCTCAGTCAAATGAGTCAACTAGCAGCCATCTCAAATATAAGTGAAGCCATTGCAAAACTGGTTTCAGAATCTGAGTGTCATTGTATAGAAGAGATCCTGTGGGGAATATGGTGGTAATGAGGTTGGGAAAAGAGAAGCATCAGAGTTGGTTACCACTTTCATCTGGGTCACCTTATATTAGGGAATCAAGGAAAAAAGTGAAGTTATTACTGTAGCTTATCTAGTAGTCCCAACTTTTTATACGAAGATGGTTTTTAAGACCAAACGTTTTGTGGAACTTACAAGAAATAATTGTTAAATCAATATGTGAAGTACATATGCATTTACCCAAGGATTGCCAGTTTTTAAATATCAGTGTAGATTAGGATTAAAAAAACAGTTCTGTATGCTGCCATCCTTACTGAAAATTCTTTAGGGAATTAAACCTCCAAAAAGTCAAGGAAACTGGAAAAACTAATGTGGAGAAAATACAAAAGCATCCATAAAAATACAAATTTATGGCACAGATTGAAGAGAGAGAAAATTATTCAAACCTAAGACAGGAAAGATGATAGGTTTTCTCTATTCATTTCCATATCCTCACTTCATCTTTGCTATCGTACCCATGCCCTATTCCAGCATCAGATCCAGATAGCATGAGACTTAATCATCAGACTTTTGTGCAGCAATAATAAATGTCTAATGTGCTTCACATGCTCTATTGGGCACTTAAATACATTATCACTTTCCATAGTGACCCTAAGAAGCAGGGACTATTATTATAAGCTTTCTACACTTGACAAAACTGAAGATTAGTCAGGTTAAATGAAATGCCTGAGGACATAGCTAATTAATGGTTGACATAAGGTTCAAACAGGAAACTGTCATGCCACATTCCAGGAGTGCTAGAAGAGCTCGAATAGGTCAAGGTTTTGAAGACTTTTTGAACACTTGGAGTGTGAGGGCGTTCCAGTCATCGACATTTTTAGAACCCAAGTGAGAAATAAGAGGACATCAACAGGAACCTGGTATTTATCCCAAACGTCCATTGCACACATAGGCTTTTTGAAGCTAACTCTCTAAAATTTACCTAGCAGTAGAAACGCTATTGGGGTTAGTTAGGAGAGCACTCAACCATTTTCAAAAGTTGTTAAAATGAGAAATAAAGACAAAGTCTAATATGTGAGAAATATGTGAAGGTTTAGAATTCACTCATTTCTTAAACCTCTATAAAATATTAGTACATTTAAACTGTCAATTTAGAGTGTTTGCTATTCTCATTTTAAAGTATGTAAAATTCCTGTTTTAAAATAATAATAAAATTTTAATTTTAAATGTACTCATTTCTAAAGAGTCTGAACAAATATAGAACATATATACAGCTAATGATTCAAAATTATTCAGCTTTGTATTTAATTAATGCCAGCCCTGGTGGTCTAGTGTTTAACATTTGGTGCTCTTACCACCATGGCCAGAGTTCATTTCCCTGTCAGGGAACCATACCACCCATCTTTTGGTCATCATGCTGTGGGGGCTGTGCATTGCTATGATGCTGAAAGCTATGCCACTGGTATTTCAAATACCAGCATGGTCACCCATGGTGGACAGTTTTCAGCAGAAGCTTCCAGACTAAGACAAACTAAGAAGAAAGACGTGGCCACCCAATTCTGAAAAAATTGGCTGTCAAAATCTCTGTGAACATTAGTAAAGCACTGTCTGATATATCGCCAGAAGGTGAGAGGATGGAGCTAAAAAGACCAAGTAGGCTTCAGCTCTTCTGTAGGCAGGGTCACTAGGAGTCGGAATCCACTTGACAGAACTAACAGCAAATTTACTTAATAATTAATATGCTAATTTAGGTTATTGTAAAGTTCTTAAAGTAATCACTTTCAATTTTTTACTGTATCCTGAAGGCATTAGAAAATTGTCTCTCAATTGTACTCTACTGGTACAAGCACCAAAATGACCTGAGCTTCTTTTTGAAAATGTGTTTGTAGGACCAACTTTAGATATACTGAGGAGAGTATTTAGATTTGCACATTCTTAAAGAACTCTGTAGATCATTCTTATACTCAAAATTTTAGATAAATCTTTAGATTAAAATTTGCCAAAATTCTAGAGATGACACTCTTCAAAAGATACCATTTTTGGCATTTAATCATAAAAATAATGTTTGAAAGAAAGAGACAGTAAATCAAATGAAGTCTCAGAGAATTGAAAACAAAACAAAATAAACAAAAATCATTCATTCAGTCATATATATTCAGGACGTACAACGTACAAGGTAGTGGACCAGGCCCTCTATGAGGCTAAATCTAGAAATAAGGCTACTATGAAATACTGTAGAGAAGAAATACAATTACTCAATTTATACTTCAAAGCAGATGCTTCAAACAGGAAAGATTCTAAATGTTTTCAGATGCTGCCAATGTTCAATTCCATGATCTATGTTTTGGTTACATGGATATTTCTTATTTAATCATGAGTTAAACCATACATCTATACTTTGCAAAATAAAATAAAATTTCTGTGAGATACTATCAAAATTATTTTCTTAAAAAAGACCCTCAACAACAAAGTTGGCACAACACTCAAGTAGATACATTACTTATGGACTTCCATGTTTGTTCTCTTCAATTATCTACTTCAATCTGATCAGCTAAGTTTAAAATGCATGAAGAAACAATGTTATTTTATCCTGAAAAAGTCAGCATCTATAGGAAGGCCAAGAAATGGACCTGAATAGCATTTTTCAAGGACGGTAAGTTTTAGCCATTTTGCCAGGATTTTCTGGAGTCCTTGATTCTGAGAGGAAGGGTTAAGTATCAATCAAGCTTTTCCTAAACAATTAATCAAAGTTGAATGTATAGAAAACATATTACTCTCCTAAACTAAGGTATTGTTGATCGTATGACAAATAATGCCATCATAACCATATAATCTAAGTCCTACACATGATTGTTTTTGTTTATTTGGAAAGTTGTGAACTCAGATAAAGAAATAACACCAATAAACTTTTACACGTCTAACATTTTCAGAGCTTTCACACCATTATATAAATTAGCTTTTACAGCACTGTGAGATTTATAGTAGAGGAAAGTGGGCAGTGGAGAGGTGAAATGGCTTGCATGTGGACAGACTCCAGGTCTTATTACCCTGAGTTCAAGACTTACACTTATACACATAAACGTTAAGAATTTAGCATTAGACACATTTATATCATTATCCTACTTCTTTCAATTGCCATAATTTTAATTTTGGTGTCCATCTTAGTTTATCATTATTCTCCTTGTCTTCAAAGGGGATAAGCTTTATTAATATTTATATCATGTTGTAAACACACACCAAACTTTTAATGCAGATATATATGATTTGCTAAAATATAGAGCATATGATAGTTCATTTCCAAAATTTTTGTTGAAAAATGAGATTATGTTTAATACTTCATTGATTTCTACCTTCAGGATCATATGACCAAGAGATGTCTTTAAATACTATTCTTTCATAAGAATCTTTCATCTTCAAAGATGATGCAATTCTGGAGTTTAGAATACTATGACTTTCCTCTACCTGGAGCTAACAAAAGAAGGGAACTATAGCCATGAAAAAGAAAAACACTGAAATTGTTTGGAAAATGAGCTTGAAAATGTTCAGAAAACTGCTTTTCCCTGTCACTGGGTAAATGTTGCTCACTTTACCACCTTTAGAAACCAATTGCAAATTTTTCTAAAACCTTTTTTTAAGGCATTTGAAAAACAAATTCTTAAATACAGTTTCTCTCTTCAAGTACATTTGAGTATCTAAATGCTTTTGCTCGAAAAATACTTTCGCTATTTTCAACTGAATCTTAGTCATCTTGGTTATATAACTTAACCAAAGTTTGAAAAATAGAAGGAAAAATGAAAGAATAGACGTATAAAATACTACTCAGAACTAACTTATCCAAACTAGAGTGGCTATCATTACGCCATCAGGTTTTAAGAGAAAGCTTACCTTGTCATTAATATCACTGCGGGAAATAATTTTGTCAAACCACACTCTGACTAACTCTCCCTAAACATTCCTGAAGGTCCATGCTGGACTGGAAACTGGAAGACTTCATTCACTGATTTTGAAAATAATTGTTTTATTGTCTTTATTCTCTTTTACCCTGCTGTTGTCTGAACTTGGTCATTTAGGATATGAAAACATTAGACACTTATAAAAATTTTCTCAGCCTACTATGTCTCTTTCTGAAAGAAATGAAAAATAATATCTAAGTTAAGGATGGCATGATAGACTTATCATTTCTGAAATGTAATTTCTTCAACTACTATTTCCACGCTCTCTTTGTCTTCACTACTCTTAGGTGTGAATTTTGACTAGCAGCTAGGGTTCGCCCTTTACCTCTTTAAGCTTAATGCCTGTACCAAAAGAAGTCACTAGTATATTGGTTATGAGTACCAATACATACTGTACTTAAAAAAATAATATCTTTTTAAACATCGTGTGTTAACATTCTTTTGGTGAATTTTGTTTTCTTTGGAGAAATTTATTTAATACCCAACAAGTAGTAGCCAAATAGTAGCATTTATTTCCTTTATAATATTTATCCTCCCTAAATCAATCAGCATAAAAGAAAGTTAAACTGGAAAAAGGAGAAAAAACAATTGACAGTATACTTAAAGATATTTCAGTGTGGATAAATTACTTGAGAAATCTAGTGTCGGAAACTGAGAGAAAGAACTAATAGTTACTTTAGTTTTAACTTAAAAGCTCTTTTTCTGTATCATTGTAAAAGAAAAAAAGTTCTAAAACTGAGTACTAAGCAAACTGTGCCCTCTGTATCTTTGATTCATTGCCAAATAATTTTTCTAATATATGCTTGAAAAAATGTAAGACACTGTTATGTATTCCATAGCTTTTGACAAATGTATTATGGCTTGTACCCTAAAGTCATATGCATCATATAGAATCACTTTCCTGCCCTAAAAGTCATCTGTGCTACACCTATTCATTCTTTTCTCCTCCCTCCCCAATCCGTGGCATCCACTGATCTTTTTACTCTCTCGATGGTTTTGCCATTTCCAGAATATCATATAAACCGGAAGCATATAGTCTGTAGCCTTTTCAGAATGACTTTTCACTTAGCAATATACTTTAAAGCTCCTCTGTGTCTTTTCATGGCTTGATGGCTTTTTTCGTTTGTTTACTGAATAATATTCCATTGTATAGATGAACCACAGTTCGATTATCTACTCACCTATTGAAGGACATCTTGGTTGCTACAAATTTTGGCAATTATGAGTAGAGCTGCTATAAACATGCATGTGCAGAGTTTTTTTGTGTGTGTGTGGATGTAAGTTTTAGCTCATGAGGATAAATTCTAAGGAATGAAGTTGCTTGATCATATGATAACGTTTAGTCTTGTAAGAAATTGCTAAACTGTCTTCCAAAGCGGCTGTACCATTTTGCATTCCCACCAGTCATGAATGAGAGTTCCTGTTGCTCCACATCCTCCCCAGCATTTGATGTTGTCAGTGTTTCTGCTTGTAGCCATTCTCATAATTGTGTGGTGTACTCATTATTATTTTAATTTGTAATTCCCTAATGTATATAATGTTGTGTATCTTTGCACGTGTTATTGCTATCTGTGTGCCTTCTTTTTTCAGCTTTATTGAAGTATAATTGACAAATAAAACTGTAAGACGTTTAAAGTATACATTGTGATGGTTTGATATATGTACACATTATGAAAGAATTCCTCCTGCCTAGTTAATTAACATATCCAGCAGTATATATACATATATATATATGAATATTTGATTTCTACTCTCTTAGTAAATTTCAATTACACAATGTAGTGTTATCACCTATAGTCATCTTGTTATATATTGGATTCCCAGACTTTATTTCTCTTATAGCTGAAAGTTTGTATGTACCCTCCCTTTTACCAACTACTCCTTATTTCCCCCACCCTTAGCCCCTGGCAACCACTTTTCTACTTCCTATTTCTATGAGTTTGACTTCTTTTTAGCTTCCACATGGAAGTAATAGTACACGTGAATTGTCTTTCTCCATCTGGCTTATTTCACTTATAATAATGTCCTCAATGTCTATCCATATTGTCACAAATGGCAAGATTTCCTTATTTCTCATGGCTTAATAATACATCATTTTATATATAGACCACATCTTCCTTATCCATTCATCCATTAACAGACACTTAGGTTATTTCCATATTTTGGCTGTTATGAACAATGCTGCAATGGGCATTGAGAAAAAGGCTTTGCACAGTGTAATGCGGCTTTCTCCCTCTTTGTGGGATCAGCAGAAGAGCTGAGGCAGGTTCTTCTCATGGGATGACAGAAGCTCAAGAGGTCAAGAGGAGACATGAGAAGCATCTCATGTCATAGCAGTAGGAGTATTTATAGTAGACAAAACTGGAAACACCAAAATGTCTATCAACTGGGGAATTGACAAATTTCATTTGCCTATAATGTATTTCACTGTCTTTCTATAGCTTTTTAATGTTGCTCTAGATACTACATGGGGACATGACATTGCAGATATCTCTTTGATATCCTCTTTTAGTTTCCTTTGAATATTTATCCAGAAGTGGGATTGCTGGATCATATGGTAGTTCTATTTTAATTTTTTGAGGAATACTCCATACTGTTTTCCATTGTAGCTGCATCACTTTACAATGATTTTTTTGATTTCATACCAAAAGCAAAGGCAACAAAAGTAAAAATAAACAAATGGGACTGTATTAAACTAAAAAGCTTCTTCCCAGCAAAGGAAATCATCAACAAAATGAAAAGAGAACTTTCAGAATGATAGAAAATATTTGCATAACTTCTTTGATGAGATGTCTGTTCAGATCATTTGCCTATTTTTTAAATTTGTTTTTTTTCTTAAGGCTGAATTTTCTGAGCTCTTTGTATATTTTGGATAACAATTCTTTATCAGATATGTGTTTTGCAAGGACTTTTTCCCAGTCTGTGCCTTCACATTTCATTCTCTTAACGCCTTTTGCATAGCAGAAGTGTTTAATTTCAATGATGTCCAGCTTATCCATTCTTTCTTTCGTGGATCATGCTTTGTTGTTGTATCTAAAACGCCAACACTAATCTCAAAGCCAACTAATTTTTTCAGGGTTACCTTCTAGGAATTTTATAGTTTTGCGTTTTACATTCAAGTATATAATCAATTTTAAAATAATTTGTGTGAAGAGTTTAAGGACTGCGTCTAGATTCTTTTTTCTTTTTTTTCATGTGGATGTCCAGTTGCTCCAACACCATTTGTTGAAAAGACTATCCTTCCTTCATTGAACTGCCTTTCCTGGCTTGTCAAAGATCAGATGACTATAGTTGTGTGGGTCTATCTCTGGCTCTTTAATTTGTTCCATTCATCTATTTGTCTATTCTTTCCCTAATACCACATTGTCTTGACTAATGTCACTTCATACTAAGTCTTGAAGTTGGGTAGTGTCAGTCCTCTGATTTGTTCTTCTTCAATAAATGCTGTGTTAGCTGTGTGGGGTCTTTTGCCTATTCATATAAATTTTAGGACCAGTTTTTCGATATCCACAAAATAACTTGCTGGGATTCTGATTGGAATTGCATTCAGTCTATAGATCAAGTTGAGAAGAACTGATATCTTGACAAAATCTCAATATTGAATCTTCCATAGAACATCTCTCCAATTTTTAAAATTTTTTATTTCTGTCATCGAAGTTTGCAGTTTTGCTTATACAGATCTTGTACTTTTTTTTGTTCAACTTATACAAGTACTTCTTTTTTTGGTGCTACTGTAAATAGTATTGTTTTTAATTTCCAATTCCAGTTATGAATTGATGTTATATAAAATGCAATTGACTGTTGTATGCTAACCTTGTATCCTGCAACCTTGCCATCATTTCTCATTAGTCCCAAGTGTTCTTCCGGTTGATTCTTAGGGATTTTCTACATAGACAATCATGTCATCTCTGAATAAAGACAGTTTTGTTTCTTCCTTCCCTACCCGTATACCTTTAATTCCCTTTGCTTGTCTTACTGCATTATCTAAGGCTTCCAGTACAATGCTGAATATAAATAGTGAGAGTAACCAAACACATTTAAGATGTTACAATTTAGATTCCATATTTCATTATTTATAAGAAACACTTTTTTTAATATTTTAGCATCTCTAAAAATCTAGATGTGTTTAATCATTGATGAAATTTTTTTACAAAAATGTTGTGTCATTTAATTACAGTGTTTCTTTTTATTTTTTCTTTTTAAATACTACATGAAAATGGTGATTGTTAAAATCAATGCTACCTTAGCATAAATTAAACATAGTAAAATAGAAAAGTAATCTATTTCAAGACTAAATATGCTTATCAGATATTTGAAGAGTGGCAAAAATCCATATTTTATTTGTTCAAGTAGCATGTTAAGTAGCCCAACTGTGGGTCTTGAACCACTGCTTCAGTGAAAAATGTCAGTGTTCTTCTGGTCTCCAATGCTTTATTCTGAGTATGTCTCCACATAGTACCACCCCTACATTTTTCTCCTTTACCTGTCCAAATTGTGGTCATATTTTACACTAAAATCACAGTTGCTGGAAGAATCTTTCCCTTTTCCCTGTCATTAGTCACCTTTATTCTACAGCGTGTGATAACTTTACAGTTCCCACTACAGAGTGTAAATAAATGCTGTTTACATAGTAGACACTCAAATCTAGTTGATATATTTGCTCATGGAGGGAAGTGAAAATGCTAAAATCATTTCCCTTCCAATCTATAAATAAATAATCTGTGCCCTTGCCTATGGCATGCCTTCTACCTACCAGAACTAAATAACCAAAATGGAGGGAAAATCATTTTTTACCCCCGGATATAAACTCTTTTGTTTGTTATAATTGTATTTGATTGGCATGCAAAAAAATTGAGCATGGGTCATGAGACTTAAGATTAAAAGGCATAGACTGAGAAGCTTTATGACACGCACACATGTATTTGTTGAGGGGTGGTGTATATCTTGTTTTATTTGAAGCCTAGATAAATGTTTTAAAGGAGGTATATAGGATTTGGAATTAGAAAAAGTTATGGGTTTTTTGTTTCGTTTGTTTGTTTTTGTTTAGACAACTTAATCTTTCTAAACTTCAGATTTCTCACAATCAAACAAGTATAATAATATTTAATTCAATATTGTTTCAAGGTTTAAAATAAGATATATATGTTAAGGAGGTGCCTGAAATGTAGAAGGTACTAGATGTTTAATAATATTGTTTTTCATCTTTTCTTATTTGGCTAAAACATGGAATTCTTTATTCCAAGATGAGATTCTAAGTTTGACTCATTTCTCTTGTTTGTATATTATCCTAGACATTTGCTTTTTTTCTCTTATTCTCTTTCATTTCCTAAATCCTAATAATCTTATACTTTCTTAGGATTATTGCTAGAGAAAGAGACGGAGGTCGAGCCTTAGCTCAGTTAGTATTGCTGTTGCCGTACTTGAGGTAAAAAGGTTTTGTAGGACAAATTGAAAATTAGTGACTTAATGAGCATCCTATACTATCTTTTGATTTAGATAATCTATTCAACCCTTCATGTTCCCAAGAAACACTCTCTATACATCTCTATTTCACCATATTTCATATGTATTTCAAATATATATATATGTATATATTCTTAAATACAGTTTCATGAAAGCAAAGACCATGTCACTATTTTTTCTTGTCCCAAAGGGATACCAAAAAGCTTCATGCACAGAAGATGCTCAGTAAATATTTGTTTATTAAATGGATGAATGTAGGTATAGATGGATGACTGGATTGATGGGATCATTATTCTCCATTATAGTGAATAAGAATTGTCTAGAATCCCACCATATGAAAATTACTAGGTATGGATAGTATAAAGTGGCCTAAATCCACAGGAAGCCCCCACAAACATGTCGGATTCTTTTAAACATTTTGTGGAAATGCTAAAATATTTTGAAATTGTATTCATATTTAAAGAACACTTTTGTAATATTTATACCTGTATACTGATGTTTTGGTTTATAAATTACTTATATGAACATTCCAAATTGAATCTTTTCATCAATAATGGAGTTAGATAGCATAGATATTAGATTCCTATTTTCAGATGAGAAAAATTGAGTCTTAAAGGCATTAAATAACTTGCACACATTCACATACCAGGAGAATTATAGCTCTGTTACTTGTACCCAGGATATCTTCTTTTTTTTTTTTTTTTTTTGTGAGGTAGATTAGCCCTGAGCTAACTGCTGCCAATCCTCCTCTTTTTGCTGAGGAAGGCTGGCCCTGAGATAACATCCGTGTGCATCTCCCTCTATTTTATATGTGGGACGTCTAGCACAGCATGGTGTGTCAAGTCGTGCTGTGTCCGCACCCAGGATCCAAACCTGCGAACCCTGGGCCGCCACAGCGGAACGCACACACTTAACCCCTGCGCCACCGGGCCAGCCCCGAGGATATCTGATTTTAACTTTGAATCTGTTCTCTGTTTTCAAACTAGCAACTTAGTAGTAAATTCTTTTGGTAGTTAAATGCTTATCCCCTAATCAGTTAAAAACAGCTCATTTGAGTCATTCGGGGACTGAGAAATTTGAGTTCAAACATATGTTCACAATTAATTTTTTAATAAAATAAAATGTTCTATACAACTAAAAATATTAAAGTTGTGTACTATTTTTAATGTTAAACTTTTCAATTTCATTATATTTTTTACCATCCCTTCTTCCTCTGAGCATTTAGTTGATGGTTAATAGCTATTTAGTGAATATATAAATGGTACCAGCAAAACAATTAAATGCTTGGAAATATGAAATTTTGGGAAATCCTAAGGTAGATATAAGGGCAAAATATAACCGGTACGTGCAAAATATCTTTGACAGTCCCAGATGATTTATTCTGTTATTACCTTTAGGAGGAGTCATTAATGACTTAATGTACCAAGTGAATCCATGACATATGGAGTGAAAAATATCTGTACTATTCAATATTTTGTGAAAGTAGAAAAAAATTTCATAATCAATCATCATTAAATATAGATTAATCCCTAATAAATCAGAAATAATGAAATGCTCTATTTCAGATTAGAATATCTGACTAAATCATGGGATAATATAAGTGATGAACTCTGAATGTACTCATAAAGAGAGGCCAAGAAAGAAGCTATTTATTTATTGACGTTCGTTGCTGGGAATAAGAAGATTGGCCTTTTGAGTGCATGTTCTTAACAGTGACACAATAAATTTTTTTGATTTAAGGATCCAGTTCCTGATAGCATTTCACTCAAATATGTATGCTAAGTGAGAGGAATTTGAATTCTAAAAATATAGAATAAAGTAAATAAATAGATACAAATAATGGCAATGAGACTTCAGTAGAATTATTTTCTTCTCCCCAAAGCCCCAGTGCATAGCTGTATATCTTAGTTGTAAGTCGTTCTAGTTCTTCCATGTGGGATGCCCCCACAGCATGGCTTGGTGAGCAGTATGTAGGTCCATGCCCAGGATCCAAACTGGTGCACCTCAGGGCACCGAAGCAGAACAGGCAAACTTAACCACTTGGTCATGGGGCCAGGCGCCCTTGAATTTTAAATTCATATAATAATTGGTATAGATTCCAGAATATTTTTCGACACTTATTAGGAGAGCTTTAAAAACTATAGGCAAGAAGAAGAAGAGCAGAACAAACAAACAGAAGGATATACTTGCCTCACTTTTTTTTTGTGAATCAGATTGGCACTGAGCTAACATCTGTCACCAATCTTCCTCTTTTTTGCTTGAGGAAGATTATCACTGAGCTAACATCTGTACGAATCTTCCTCTATTTTATGTGGGATGCTGCCACAGTATGACTTCACAAATGGCACTAGGTCTGTGACCAGGACCCAAACTGGTGAACCCTGGGCTGCCAAAGTGGAGCGTGTGAACTTAACTACTACTCCACCAGGCTAGCCCCTTGACTCACTCTTTTTAATTACAGCAAGAAGGAAAAATTGGGACAAAGGTACCCGTCTTGGCTAAAATCTAGTGGCATCTTTTTAGAGTAACTTTATTTTTTTGAGGAAGATTAGCCCTAAGCTAACATCCACCTGCCAATCCTCCTATTTTTGCTGAGGAAGATTGGCCCTGAGTTAACATTTGTGCCTATCTTCCTCTATTTTGTATGTGGGATGCCTGCCACAGCACGGCATGATAGGTGGCGCGTAGGTTTGCACCCAGGATCTGAGCCAGCCAACCCTGGTCCACCAAGGTGGAGCACGTGAACTTAACCACTATACCACCAGGCGGCCCTAGAGTAAATTTTTAAGCTTCTATTGAGCTTTGGCTGTCTACAGAACAGCAAATTAATATTCCAGCTAGGAAATCTTCATTCATACAGGACTCTACATTTTATCGAAATATTTGTCATGCTCAAAACATGGTACCTAACCTAAGCATCACCAGAGGTGTACATCTTTCTTTAGGTACAGTGAGAGTGGGATGACCCAGGGAAGTCATGCGAAAGTATGCAGCTGTTACAAGGACAATGACATTAAAAAGAGAGCTGAAGTAATTTAGTTCACGATAATATAAAAATCCATATAGAGGGAAAGAATTTACTCAAGTGGGAAGAGGGAAAAGTCTTGGTGTAAAAGACCTACGATCAGAATTTGAGTTCTGTATTCATTAAGTGTTTTGTAAAGTTACTAATCGCCCAGTTATAAATGTGGAGATGATGACATTTAACTTGTTTGACTATTGTGAGTATTAATTGAAACAATCTATATAGAACATTAAGCAGAGTGGCTGGTATACAGCAGGCCTTCAAGAAGTGATGGTCATTATTCCGGCAAAAGAATGAATGCACAGCAAAGACTATTGATGTTGACTAATTTAGTAAATTGCTTATAGATTCTTATAGTAGGTTTCTATGCATAAAACTAATTTCCTTGCCCTTTCAAGTCGTTTTCTTCTTAGCTGCTGAATATTTGTTACAAGAAAATATTTGTTTCATGTTTAACGAGTGAAAAAACTCATGGCTTCTGGGGTTTAGTCTGGAAGAGAAGCTAGGTTTTATGCTTCCTTCATCACAGAGCTGGGCTCTTTACTTCAAATAATAAACTTTTGAGGCTGAGAGGGGCTGGTAAGGTTGGAGTCCATGTTGTTTGACACTGAACTTTGCCTAACAATTGGTCTTAGAATATGTGAAAACTAGAATATTTCAACAAGTGTTTCAGTAGAGAGCAGTTTTGAGGGGAAATAAATGAAGGCTATATGGCTGGTGAGTAGAGAGGAAGGGGAAAAGTGATTCCATAGGAGCCTTGTTAATGGGGGCCAGATCATATAAGGTCCTATCTGTTAAAGTAAGGATATTGTACTTTGTCTTAAAATGGGAAGTTATTGGAGAAATTTATGCATGGGAATGACTTGAATAGATATAGATTTTGGCTGCACTCTGGGGAATGTTTTGAAGATGGCAATAATAGAGGCAGAGAAACCAGTTTTGAAGCTGTTAGATTACTTTTGTATAGAAAAGATGGCTCCTATACCTAGAATTGTGGCAGCGGAAATAAATACCACATCTTCTTTATCCATTCGTCCCTTCATGGGCACCTATGTTGCTTCCAAGTCTTGGTTATGGTGTATAATGCTGCAATGAACACAGGGGTGCAAGCATCTTTACGCCTTTGTGTTTTCAAGTTCTTTGGATAAATACCCAGCAGTGGGATAGCTGGATCATATGGTAGATGTATCCTTAATTTTCTGAGGATACTGCATACTGCTTTCCATAGTGGCTGCACCAGTTTGCACTCTCACCAGCAGTGAACAAGTGTCCCCTTCTCTCCACATCCTCTCCAACACTAGATGATGCTTTTGACAGATAAAGTATAGTTACCTAGGAGTGAAATTAGAATTGAGACTCAAAATGCTACACCTAGTTCATTCACTCATCTTTTCATTTCAAGAGTTATGGAGTAGCTATGGCCAACAGGGTCTTAATGTTGCTACAGGGAACTGAAAGATAAATCAGGAAAAAAACTAGTCCAGTTTCAGAATAAGATAAAGGCATATATAAACATAATTTGTGTCAGGATATAATAAGTGATCAAAAAGAAGCATAATTTTGGTGGTGTGGCATTTAGATGAAGGCAAAGTCACATCAACTTTAGCAAAATCATAGAATGAGCCATGGGAAAGAGAGATAGATTTAAAGTGAGCGTTGGGGATGGTTAAAATGTGCATCAGCAGGAATGGTCTTGAGAAACGGCTTTATTAACTCACATACATAGTGGAATTAGAAGGTGTTATTCCTCAAAGATATCACTTTATCAAAGTCTTTAATGGTAGATTTAAGGTTTTTAAGGATTTAAAAAAATATACTTTTTTTTTTCTTTTGGTGAGGAAGATTGGCTCTGAGCTAACATCCATTGCCAATCTTCTTTTTGCTTGAAGAAGATTGTCCGTGAGCTAACATCTGTGCCAATATTCCTCTATTCTGTATGTGGGACACTGCCACAGCATGACTTGATGAGCAATGTGTAGGTCCATGCCCAGGATCCAAACTTGTGAACCCTGGGCCACCAGGGCAGAGTGCTTGAACTTAACCACTACACCACCAGGCCAGCCCCTAAAATAATTTTTGCTGACTTTATTGTTTCCTCCTGAAAGAGTAACACAAAATTATATTTTATCAGTGATGTAAGGTGGGTTTTTGTTGTTGCTGTTATTGCTTGTGTGTGTGTGTGTGCGTGTGTAAGCTGGAATACGCGGGATGATGGAAGTTGGATAAGGTTCAATTAATGAAGTATTTGAATTTGGTTGTCCTTATCTGTGGAGGGAAAAGGCAATTTTGACTAAAGGCCGTGTCTGCTTAATCTAATTTGTGTTAAAATTACACAATTTATATTTTGATTCCTATTTTGACGTTAGCAAAAACTATGTATCTCACAAACGCAGTCATATATTCATACAGATTTTATTTCTGCTTTCTCCCCAAACAACAAGACTATCCACCTTACCTATGAAACCCGCATGCTTGTCTATTTATTCATGAGTTCTATCTTTTGGTTATTTTGAAGAATAGAGTCTCATTCAAAGTAGTACACTTACGTCTCTTTCTGTACTTTATACTATAGACTGTATAAAACATTTTTGAAATTTTTCACTTAAATGAGGAGGCAAAGAAACCCACAGATTAATTGCTGTCATTGACGCAGTATCAGGAAGAGAGTGCACATGACCTTCGTTATATCCTGAAAGGTGAGTAGGATATATGAACAAAGATCTGCCTCTAAATTTAAATTTCAGAATTTGGCAATAGCTCCATTTTTTGTATCTCCTCCACTTTTTCCAATGATATTCAAGTGTGTCGCTTGGAATAGTAGCCAAAACAAAACACATCACATAACAATAAGGCAGATGGTAGGGACTTGAGAACATTCAAGTCTGTGGAAAGTAAAGAGTTTTTTTTTTAGTAGATTATCTGACCTAGTAGAAAATGAAGACTGTGTGCTTGATACCCAAATAAATTGTCCAAAAAATAATCACCAGTGTTGGTGGAAGTCTTGCTCATCAGCATTCAGTGCCTCCACCTAAAGATGAAAGCAGGGAAGAAACTACCTTCGGTGCAGAGGTAACAGAAGGACGCTTATCAAAGGCTTCTCTCATTGACTCATCCCCAACTCTCATTGACTTCAATCAGCTTCAGCCTCTCAGCAGGAAGAATTTGGCTGCAGGATAGAAATTTGAATTCCATTAGCAGTATTACAAGGAAATCAAGACTTTCATAATGTGTTTAATGTCTTGGATGTAGGAAGAATTACTGATCACAAGAGAGTCTTAAAAACTATTATTGATTTAAAGAATTTGATGTTTCCTAAAGATGAAAAGTTTTAAAGTAAGTGGATATATACATATAGAGATGCAATTGCTGGATTCCAAAAGCATGTCACTGGAATGTTGCATGAATGATTTCCATTCCCAGGTGGAAGAAGTGGGGTGTACATAGATCTAGCAATAATGCATATGTGTCATGATGAATTTGATTACGAGAATTGCACCAGTTTCTTAAATTTGACCCTCACAACCATATATGCTTCTTTTCTCTCCCTCGCTTATCCCATCTCAATCTGTAAAGAAAGCGAATAATGATGAAAACAGCAATGCTAGCAAACATTAATAGAGTGCTCACTAAGTGCCAGCTAACGTAAAATGGACTTATGTGCATTCTTTCATTAATTCTTACTGCAACTTCTGTGGTAGATAATATCATTATTCCCATTTTACCAGAAAAGAAACTGAAGCACAAAGAAGTTAAGCAACTTTTTTCAGGTCACGCACCTAAAAAGGAGGAATGCAGGGAATAAAACCTAGCTCTGTCTGAAATTAAAACCCATGGAAATGATGCATTATCCCCCTTACACAGAAGCAATAGAATCCCTCTGACTTTTTCTATATAGAGCTGCTGAAAACCAGGTCCTCTTGCAGGAGAACAACTTACACGTAAAAGGAGCATCAGCAATAAGCCATAGCTCTGTAGCAGAAATTGTGTGTAATCACACAGGTATTTGGAAAGACTTAGGTTGATGAAATCACAAAAGTGTCATCAAAGAAGTGTAATTGTTTGAACAAGACAGCAGACCTGGAAGTTCCTAATTTGGAAGCTTTGTGGAACCCATTCTTCATCCTTTCTTTCAAAGCTACATTCTTGTTTATTTCAGATAATCCAGAAAGACAATCTTGCTTCCTATCCCATAAAGCAATGAAGACATGAAATTTTCACCAACTAATAGATAACATGAGATTTTTCTAAATGTATCCTTTTAAAGATATTTTATAGGCCTCTTTAAGGTCTTTTTGTTTTGTTTTTTGGTTGAGGGGAGGAGGCTGTGGGACCTTTTTAAAAGTATTCAAATCATCATATCACAGAGCTACTGTGAGAGAATATGGAATAAAAACAAAAAAGGCTGAGCAGGAAAATTTGTCAGCCTAAAGATAATGAAAGAAATCAGAAGAGGTCTATCATAAAACTTGCAATTTTAAACAGATCAGATTCTCTGATTAAGATAGAATGAGATGAAAGATATATCGTATCAGCTGTAATTAAGTTTTATCTTCTGTAGGTAAGCATATGAGAGGAACTTTTTCTCTTTCCTCAGTCAGTCTGCAAAATACTTTAGATGATATCTCAGTGGTCAATTCCTGGTCTCCAGAATCTCTTAGCAACAGTCTCTGATGCCTCTAAGCTTTTGCTCAGATATACCAGACATTGAGGTCGTTCTCATGAAGGCAAGGAGTTTATTAGGATTCTTACTGCCACCACTCCCAAAACCTGAGCTTCTGTCTAAATTTCAGAGCCTAGCATTCTCTCAGATACTGGAGCCTGGCTCTATACCCTTGACTCTTACACTAGTTTCTAGCAGCACCCAGTGTATTATGTTTATCTTAATCTGACTAGTAGCTGCTGTCCTAGTCTCAGAAAACTGACCTCCTAGTAGCAACCATAATAAAAAAAGACAGTACAGGGAAATTAGATAGCCCCGGTACAAGGACCACGTGTAATTTAATGCAGTATACCACTTTTATTTACTTTCTAACAAATTCAGCCAATGTCTTTCCCTCCCTTTAGCTATCTAACATATCATTCTTCAGGTTCCAGATTATATATTTCTTAATTCGTGAAGCTTTCAACACCTCCTTCTCAAGCACACTGAATCTCAATCTCTCTCTCCCTTTCCTTTCCTCCTCTCTCTCTCTCACACACACACTCACAGCAGATTAGGTTTTCGTATTATATTGTCTCACAGTATCCTCTTCTTTTCATTTATAACATGAATCAAGATGTTATTAAGTAGTTTTGGCAATTATTTGATTAATTTTGTCTTCTTCAAGTGGTGATAAATTTGATGGTGGGTGGGGAAAAGTCCCTACTGTTTGCCATTTTTTATTGCTAAGGCTAGTACTATGTCTGCAACATAATTAGCAGTAAATAAATATCGCAGAGTAAATAAATGATTTCAGTAAGTTTTGCCACGCAGACCCCTCCATTTCCTGGACTATGTCTCTTCAGATATCTGTACTTATTTGAACCAAATCTGCATTTATCATCCCTTTAGAACATTGTTATTGGAGGTCAGCTGCTATACTAGGTTTCATTTTTCCAGTCTCTTTGTCCTGCTCAGTCCTAGCTATCACTTAACTCTGTTGTCTTTTGCTGCAGCCTTTACATGACTTCTGACAGTCTAGTCCTCAGATTTGCCATGGAACAGACATCAAACTACTGTTTTGAATTCCTTCATAGGTCTTTACCACTGCTCAGACATGGCAGATGATTCCAAGATAGCTAGTTTTGTATAAGGCTGTAACTGATTTTCCCCTATATTACCTTAATCCATATCTCAACTTCCCCAGAGAACATTGTCTGAACCTGAAAGAATTTGATTAATCAAACAATGTAGTTTACAAATAAGTCAAGCAATACGAAGAATGGGCGGTGATCATTTGATTTGGCCATTATGAGGTTACTGCTCTCCTTGAGAAGAGCAATTTCAGAGAAGTGGGAGCCAAATTTAAATCTTTGTCATCCAAATGCACAGCTTCCAATTATGCACCTACATACTGATGACTCCTGAATATATCAATTTAATCCCTTTCTTTCTCTTCAGTATGGAACCGTATATCCAACTATTAATTTGAAACCTCCATCAGGATGGCACGCAAATGCTTCAAGTTTAATCTAATTAAAATCAAAGATGTTAGTCATGTTTTACAAGTACATTACCCCATCACCATTGTGACCAAGTGTGCATGGGCACGCACACACACAGCTGTCCTACATCCTGTGTTGCCAATCTGAGTTCGTGCCGCCACCAATCACACAAGTCAGAAACTTGGGAGGCATCTTGGACATTTTCCAGTGCCTATTCTCTGAATCTAATAAGTACTAACCCTTCTTGATTTTAGTAATATCTAGATCTGGAATTGGACTACATTGGAATCCAGATTAGGCAATTTATCAACTCTATGATGTTAGAAAACTTACTTAAACTTCACTATGTTTCCTTATTTCCTACCTATTAGATGGAGATAACACTGCCACCTCCTCTGGAAGGTTAGTGTAATTGTTCATTAAAAGAGATTATACATGTAAAATATCTAGAATCTTATCTATTTTACTGTTTTTTATTATTATTATTTACCCTTTGAATGCTTCGGTTCAAGCCCTCATCAGACAATAATCTGATTTTTCTACCTCTAGTCTTACTCCATCTCAGCTTTATTCTCCACACTGCTATCAGAATGATCCTCCCAAACACCAAATCCCAGCACATGTTTCTATGCTGCTTAAGTCCCCTTAGTAACTCCTAACTGCCTCTTGGATGAATTCCTCCCTCCCTATTGGGACTTGCAAAGCTGTCAGAAATCTGCGTCTTGCCTACCTCTCTGGAATTTTCTTTTGCTCCCCTCTTTCTCCTAGCTTTTGTTGCAGCCGTACAAAATACATAAATGTTTCTAGTTTTGTGATATGATTTCATGACTTCATGTCTCTGTATCTGCTATTTCTCCTTGGAAAGCTTTTCCATGTATTCTTCAGTACAAGGCAAGTGTCTTATTCTTTGTAGGACTACACTTGACCTTCTCAAGAATAGTGGATTATTTTCTTCTTTAGCCACTGCTGAATTTTGTATATGCCTGTATGATAGCACTTGTGCTTTGTGTAGTGTTTACATACTTATAAGCATACCTCTTCTATTAGGCTTTAAGTGTTTGTTTTATGTTAGGAATTATGTACTGTGCTAGAGATACAATGGTGAATAAGACATGGTCACCAATCCTGAACATTTCACACTCCGAAGGAGACAGACATGTAAGTAAGTAGTTTGAACTCAGGGACATGTTTCAAGTGAAAGTATACAAAGTGCGCATTGTGATTTCAATAAATGAACATGTTTCCACCATCTAGGAAGATTGAAAAGGATCTCAGTGATAGAGTGACTCTTCAGCTGTGTGTTAAAGATGTTAGAATTAATCAAACAAAAAAGAAAAGGAAGTGAGGGTCAGAAATTCAAAAGAAAGACTGTCATGCGTAAAAGCACATATAGAGGGCGTTGTACAATGAGGAAGTGCAATTTCTTTTTTAATAACCAGAGAGTAGTATGTTTGGGGGATAATGGTAGAGTTAAGGACAGAAAATAAGCAGATGCTGAATTATGAAGGTATCTATATGTCTAATTAAAAGTCTGAATGTTAATACTTTGAACAATAGCAAGCCGTTGAGGGATCTTAAGCAAAGGAAAATATCTAAAAGTTTATGTCAAATGTCCTTGTGAAACAGCCACTTAGGAAGCTCAAGTGGTAATCTATGCTGTCTGTGATAAGACCCAGAAATACACTAAAGCAGTGGTATGCAGGTATAATGGAGTACATGAAATTGAAGTATATATTAATAGAAGATGGAAGATTCAATCTTGATTGTATGAGCAGAAATCAAGATTTCTTGATTGTATGAGTAGATAAGATGAGGCAGGTAATATGGAGGAGAAGTGGATTTTTTGGGTGGGGGTGAGACAACAAGATAATTTTGGGATATGTTGAATTATAACACCTGAGAATCAGAATTTCTGCAGTAAGTGAATGGAGACAAGGGCTCTCGAACTGGGAAGTCAGGTCTGGGCCAGAGACAATGATTGGGAAATTCTGAGCACATACTGGTCATTGAAAAATGAATGAGTTCACTCAATCAATGAGAAAATGATAACAAGTCAAAGGAAAAAATTTCCGGAAACCTAAAATTTCAGAAGTGAGTACATGAAAATATATTTATAAAAAACTATAAAAGAGACATCCCAAAACCATAATAAACTGGAATTAAGGAGAAGCCAAAGGAATAGAGATTTTAAAGAGGGAAGAAGTATTCAAAAGTGTGAAATTCTTTGGAGAATGTAAACAAGATAATGGTCAAAATTACCCACTGGATGTGGCAAATAAAATGTCCTTCGCTAGGGTCAACAGAACGTAATGAAAAGGAAACAGATTGCAGCAACTAACGGAGGAGGAGCAGGAGGTGAGGAATTGGGAATGTGCGTGTGGTCTCGTATTTCTCAAGATGTTTAACTAATGGGAAGGTCAGAGGGGTAGTAACTGGAAGAGATTTCACAGTTGAAGAAAGTGATTTGTTTATTTGCTTTTATTTTTTTAATGGAAATATTTAAGTAAGTTCATCAGGTAAGATAGGGACATGATGAAGAAGATAAATTTATGAAAGAAGAGGCTTGCCTTAATCACTAATAGGAAATCTACTTTGTTGTCTTATCACACGTATACCAACTTTATAAAGAAGAGTAGAAGTAAGAAAGTTCTCCTTCTCCTTAAAAATCTTCTGGCACATTTCTTTTATTCTCTCATATATAAAAAGCCCATTTTTTAAAAATTCTGAAACAAGATCATTCACTCCCTCCCATCTAGACGTTTTCCATATTCTTTTTCTCTCAGCATTTCTATTCAGGTGCTTACCTTCCACACCTGACAAGCAAAGTTTCTCTTTATTCTCTGGACCTTTTGCGTCTCCTTTTAGAAGAAAAATTTTCTAGTTTTGTGCTTTGCTGTAGCAGGTATTTGCAAGATGGCTGTGACTCTGAGAAATGTATTCCTGCTGAAGTGATGCTCTCCACGAGACTGTGTTCACGATTGGCAATGTTACTGCTGTTTAACCCAGGTAAGTTTGTAGCTTAGGAGGCATCTGCAGTACTTGATCTCAAAGAATAAACTAAGGCAACGGGGCTCAAACTTTAGCTTACATCAGAATCATCTGCAGAAAACACTGAATTCTGCGCTCCAACCCTGGAGATTCTAATTCAATTAGGCTGGGGTGAACCCCCAAGAATTTGCATTTCTTGCAAGTTCCTGGGTAAAGCTGATGCTGCTGATCATCAAGCTCACAGTCAGTGTGTTACTCAAACCAAAGTGGATTCCCTCCTGGTGAGTTAAATCAGGCTCTCCACCAAAGGTAAGTTGTCTCACAAAGTAAAGCATATTTGCAGCAGGTAAGAAACCATGAGGAATCATTTCTGAAGTGATGGCAACCTCAAGCAAAGGGAAGCAGGGACATTTATTTTGGATGGGAATAAATATTCAAAACAGAGAGGTGGGTATTCACTTACACAGGCTCAAATGGAAAACATGCTTCCACATACACTGCAGGTTACAGTAATAAGGCCTAAGCTCCTCCTGGAGAGATCTTAGCATTAAAAATAAGGCAAAGGTCATAGGCATAGGTCTTGTGGTGAGGCTTGATCTGGTTCAGGGTGGTTGGTGATTGCATCTCCTTAACATAACAAAAGGAAAAAACCAATTTGGAACAACAGTTAAATGCTTCCAAACCCACCCTTGAGTTCCTTGGGGCAACTAGTTAGCGACAAGTAAGCACCACTGACAAGGATAATCGTGTTCCCAGTTGGACACAGAGAGTATAAATATATGTGGGCAGCATTTTGATACTTGTTAAATAACAGCTATTTGCTCCAACTGGCATCATCACTTATATTGAAGAGAGAAGAAATAATACAAGTCATAGACTATGGTCCTTTCAAGAGCACAGGGTTTTGAAAGACCAGAATTCATCCAGTAATAACCTGAAACTGAGACTCTGAGGTGTGAATGTGTTTTAACGGCTCAAAACCTATAGCACTTCCATGACATTTCAGATTATTGTCTTAGAAAGTGTATGGCAATTTTGAAACATGTAGACATTTAACAATGGAAAAAATTGGAAGTTTTAATAGAAGTCTATTTTAGAAGTGCCTGGGAAAGTATCAGAAAATAATGTGTTTTGAATGCACTCGTCTCTGAGTCTGCCAGCTTATTGACATAGATTAAAGTCAAACAAGTGCTTTTCTTTCTGGGTCTTTGTGCTTCACATTTGAGTACACTAGTATTAGTTACTAAGTGTCTTTTACAGCTTTGCAGCAACAAAGAAGCTAAAGAACATT
This sequence comes from Equus quagga, assembly GCF_021613505.1. Classification (NCBI taxonomy): domain Eukaryota; kingdom Metazoa; phylum Chordata; class Mammalia; order Perissodactyla; family Equidae; genus Equus; species Equus quagga. The sequence continues at coordinate 138,573,911 of NC_060268.1, forward strand.
CTCTGTGTCAACATAGCCTCCCATCATGAGCGGGGCTGCAGCTATTATGTTATTGCGTATATTTCCTAAGAAACTAAAGGGCTTGGATGCAGCCCATCTTTAACCACAGGGTGTGTCTGTGTGCATTGAACAACAGACTCCTGCATTAGCTGGAGGTGGATGTCTGTAAAAAAAAAAAAAAGCTAAGAGACATCATACACTATTTGGAAATTTTTGCCATAAAACTCTCTGTTTTCAGTTTAGATGTGAATATTAAAACAACCTCACATTTAGAGACTGGGAGGCATGGACCACCTCAGTCCCAGGCCTTGCTCTGTTTAGGATTTGGGCCCACTAGCCTTGATTTCAAGTATGGCCTCTGTCCCTTCCTTAGTGTATGACCTGGGCAAGTTACACAACTGACAAGAGATTTTCACACATTGAGGTATATGGGGTAACTTCTGGTTCAGAACTGATGTAGCTTGAACTAAAGAATTCTGACTTATGGCCTATCAAACATACATTGTACATCTGCTTTAGCCATTACAGAATGTACTGTCTCAAGATAATTCATACTTGCCCTCCTAGGCCCTATCAGTCACAACCTATTGGTAAGGCCCAGCCCTTATTAGTCCCTTTCCAGATATGAGTGTCATGTTGACCTGCTAATTTGCAACTGAGTACCTCTTTGAAACTTTGATGAATATGTATCATGGGTGTGTTTAATGTATGTTCTTTGTTCTAAAAATGTATAAGACTGTACTGAAAACTAGGGTTTTTCCTTTGTGGACACTGCCTTCCCAGGTTATAATCCTCACTCTGGCTCAAGGAAAACTCACCTTCTCTCTCTTATCTATAGAGTGGTTATTGGTCAATATTTTGTGTCAATACAACCTACAAATACTTTAATTTCCTTCCCTGAAAAATAAGGATAAAATGCCTGTCTCGTGAGGCTGTAATGAGAATTGCTACCTAACATATGCAAATATCCCATTATTCTTGACTATTCCTATATTTCTGTCAAGTAATATAAGAAAATAAAAGTAGGAAAAGAATGTGAAGAGTTGTTCTGGCTGAGAAAGCCAAGTGCTTAATTCAAAGAAGCAAATACAGCTATTATACAATAAATAATTCATCTGGACTTTGTCCTAGGTTCTTGTCATGCAGCTCTTTAAATCTTTGAAATTTCTCAAGTGGTAGGAGACTTTGTTATACTAGTGATATGACTCATTGTGTGTCCCTAGATGTCTTCATGGTGGGGACTGGTCACCAGAAAGACCAACCACACAATTAGAGGATTGAGACTTTGATCTAGCCCAGCCTCCAAGGAGGGCAGGGGGCTCGAGATTGAGTTGAATCATGTGGCCAATGATTTAATCAAGCAGTCATACCTACATAATGAAATTCCACTAAAAACTCTGGATTCCAAAGTCTCGTGGATCTTCTGGTTACAAGCCCTAATTCCGTAAGGAAAAGACAACGGGAGCTCTGTCTTCCCTCCCAGACCTCATCCTGTGTTTCTCTGCATGTGGCTGGTCCTCCTGATTTGTATCCCTTATGATTAAACTATAACTGTAAGTGCAGTGTTTTCCTTAGTACTATGAGTTGTTGTAACAAATTATCAAACCTTAACGGGTTATAGGCCTGCTGGTCAAAAGTGTGGGTGGCCTGGGGACCCGTGATGTGTGGTTGATGTCTGAAGTAAGACCAGTCTTGTTGAGGAGCGAAACATTTAAGTTGTGAGGTCTGCACTTTCTCTGAATGGTTAGTATTAAAATTTCATTGCAGTACTCCAAATTGGGATTGAAAAAGAGTCAAAGCTCTCCTGAAACATCTTTCTTTTGCATCTGCATCAGTGTAGCTTTGGTTTAGAGATTGAATCGCATTTTCAATACCGTGATTTGGATCTCAAAATGCTCCACAGAACTGGTCTGCTATAGGTAGAGTTGAAGTGTTGAGTTAAGGACAGCTCATATACCTGTCGTCAACCTTTCCAGGAAGTATTTCCACAACTTACATCCTGGGCTTATTAGCCAGGAGACATACCTTTCCCAGAAATAAGAGCACATTTTCTTTGTCCTCTTCAATATAAACTCTTGGACAAATTAAATTGAGTCCTCTTGATGACCTGGTCAGGCTTTTAACACAGAGGCCTATTCAGTTGAATGTGGAAGGCCTTCATCCTATCCCCACTCTTTGTTCTGAGGTGGGATATTTTAATCATTTGGGCATCCCTCTCTCTCTGATGGTGTGTTTGGTGCTGAAAGCAATGGGAGTGATTCCATAAGTCAAGCCTCAAAATGTCATGTAAAAAGTAAAATTCGTTCCACACAAATCTAGCTTCAGCCTTTCTCTAGGGCAGTCCTCCTACACTGTTTGTTACAGTATTCTTGTTCCTCTTATCCTGTCATTTGTCTCTTTATTCCTTTCATAGTTCATAGGTACAGCTACAGATGCACCTGAGTCATATGCTCAGGTGAAGGAATCAGAAATATATATTTTTCAAGTTGTCACCTCCTCTCATCTAGTGCATTATAGTAATTACCCTTTTTTTAAATCATTGTCTTCTCTATATGATGAATTAGTAATCTTGGAACTATGGCATATAAATAATAGCCATGTTCTCACAGGTGCCAAAAACTGAAAGCATGGGAAGAGTTCAGGTTGGGAAGCTTGGTGAGTTATGTGACGCCAAAGGCAACAGTGAAGTAAGATATGTAGTTGTAAGGGCCTTGTAAATCACACTGTTGATCAGTATTCAAATGCTTTAGATAATATTCTGAAGGAGGGTAAACAGAAGGGAAGTCTGAAGATAGGAATGGTAGAGTGAAGAGCAGTTAAGAGTGGGCTCAGAGATCAGGATAAAGGCACGAAGTTGTGCAATTGGTTCTTAGGTTTTCTGCTTCATGACTGAGGACTCAATTCTTCCATCTGACACCATGCGATCTTAGAGGAGGCCTTTTCCAGAGGCCAAGAAGAGTTTGTAGTCTCTATACCAGGAAAGCTGGGAGATATGGGACTGTTATATTGAAATTCTACTAATTTAATTTTGTCTCTACTTTCCCGACTCCTGAAACTTTCCAATTCACCCATTGCCAGCCCACTACCGCCTCCCTTGGCCAACTCGTCAACTCTCATTGTTCCTTGCAACTCAGGCTCTAACTAGTTTTATTTGCCAGATTCATTCCACCAAAATCCAGTTCAGTGATTGGATAATTTTTCCAAAAGAGCAATTAGCTAAATGTGCTCGTCTTTTCAGTTATTAATACAATTTACAGTAACTCAAATTAGATTGCATGGTTTTAAAAGCTTTTGAGACCATTATAGTGTTTTGGCTGTCTAACTTTCATTCTAGCTTACAAAGAGCTTTTAAAGACTTTTTCAGTTTGTTTCTCCACCATGTCCTTGCAGCTAAACCTAGTGGGAGCTGGAAGAGAGAGGGAGAAAACTTTCATCTGGAGGAAAAACTAAGGAGTTCATTCAGAAAATCATCTTAAATCATCTTTTTTTTTTTCTGCTTTTTCTCCCCAAATCCCCCAAGTACATAGTTGTATATTTTAGTTGTGGGTCCTTCTAGTTGTGGCATGTGGGATGCCACATCAGTGTGGCCTGACAAGCGGTACCATGTCGGCGCCCAGGATCTGAAACCCTGGGCTGCTGAAATGGAGCATGTGATCTTAACCACTTGGTCACTGGGCCAGCCCCATAAATCCTCTTTTTGATAAATAGCCATTGGGCTAATTGGCTCCTTCTTCTTCTTCTTCTTTTTATTTTTGGTGAGGAAGATTGGCCCTGAACTAGCATCTGTTGCCAATCTTCCTCTTTTTGCTTGAGGAAGTTGTCCCTGAGCTAACATCTATGCCAATCTTCCTCTATTTCATATGTGAGATGCCTCCACAGCATGGCTTAAAGAGTGATATGTAGGTCTGCACCAGGGATCTAAACTGGTGAACCCCAGGCCACTGAAGCAGAGCGCACAAACTTAACCACTGTGCCATCAGGCTGGCCCCGGGATAACTGGCTTTTGTCAAATTAGCTCAAAGAGAATTGGCTTGCTTTCTGCAGCTTTAGGCAATAAAGTTAAACATTTGCCTACCAACTTTCAAAGGAGAGAGGTTTCTTTTTTCCTTTGTATGTCAGGTTTCCAGAAAACTGTAGAATAAAATCCTACTAGACAAAGGAGCTAGACACAGCAGTGTAACTACACATTTTGCATGCTTATTTACAATCCTGAAATATGAATTAACACAGAAAAATTAGTTTGGTAAATTAAATAAAATGGGACGAAGTTGCTAAGGGGACAGTATAATGGGATCTTGGATATGAATGAAATTGATTTGTGCTGGAGGATAATAAGTATTCTCTGACAGAGATCCTGCAAATCCCAGCAGGGACGGACATGATTTTAGAGCTTGGTTAAAAGCAGAATCTTTTCTATTTAAAAAGATTGTTTCTCTTCAGCTTGCAAGAGAAAATCCAGATGGAGAAGTGACAATGCTAAGTTATCCAGCGGTACTAAGACTGTCAGAAAGCAGCAGCTGTTGGTCAGAACAAGAGAAATTTTAAATCAGAATTTGATCAGAGTTTGCACTGTGATGGCAACTATAACTCTATAGATGGAAGTCCTTTTGCTGAAAGGATGAACTAGCCATTACAAAGTGAGAGCATTCACATGTGAAGGAGTCTAACAACAGCCCCACTTTCCTCTTTTCCCGAAGTCTACTACCAGCACATGAGTTAACTTTCGATGTGTCAGGAATTCAGACTTGCCTTCTGTGAACTTGCATATTTACTACATTGCCAAATAGCTTTTTAAAATTAAACTGAAATATATTAGTTTAGAAGTTATATATATGTTGCTGATATAACGGAGAGATGATTATTCTTTAAAATATTGTCAACTAAATCATTGATGGAATGTAACTTAAGAACACAATCCTATTAAAACTAAAATAAGAATAAAAACACATTGCTCACAAATATTTAAGTAATTATTCAGATTCATTCGTTGTGTCTTTCCAAAGGGGATTAAAAATTGAGAAAGAAACAGGAGGTTTAGTGGTCAGTGTGTGACAGCAGCAATGTAAAATTTGCTTTTCAGAGATTTTTTTAAATGTTCTGTAAGGTCGAATGGACGGATGATTTTTGTAAATTTCAAGTACACATTCTTCATGTTATGTGTAGTCTCAGACCATTTTAAAGAAGTCTAGCACGGTGGTTACAAAATATAATTTGAAGCCAAAGGAGGTAGGGCTGATGATGTAGAAAAGGAGGGGTTTCAACTCATGATAAACATTTGAGGTGGAACTTTTAAAAATTAATGGCACTAGAGAAACAGAGGGTAACTTTGAAGACTCTTTTCTTCCTTTTCTTAACTTTAATCCAATGGTAAGACAAATCCATGGCCAGAAATATGTGAGATGTTCTCCATAGCAGTGAACCTTGGCTATTCCTGCAGAGATTACATATAAATTCCATATTTATTTATTAGAATTTGAGGTGGCTCACAGGCTGAGCTATACTTACTGCATATATTTCTTTACCATCTCTTTGAATATCAATCTCCCTCAGTGAGAGTTTGAGGATAAAAGTATAAGCTTCTTATACAATCTTCTTTCACTTAATTTAAATCAGAAATCAATATGGAGGGGAAAACAACCCTCCTTAACATTTAGAATCATAATTTTCTAAATTCTTGCTGGAGTTTCTTCACCAAGTTTTATAAAAATGATCACGAATAATTTTCTCATCTTTTCACTCCTATCGTTCTACTTCACAACTTACATTTACTCAATATCTAGCACTTGGAAATTTATGGTATATTTATGCTGTGCTTACTTTACCTGTCTCCCGAAGAGTGTCTCCTGAATAGTAATAGACACTGTCACAATATCCAATAAAGATACATAAGTCAAACTGATTTATTTTTTAGTCTCTTTCCACAGAAAATGCATAATATAAACCAGATTTCTGCAGATATTTGACTCCTCTAGTGGAAATTATAAGAAGTACAAGAGTCCTCCAGGCACAGACACTAACAGAGCTACTTGAGAAAAGTGTCTCTTACACTAAATTGTTTCTTTTCAAAGGATGTGGCAATTTCCTAAATACAAAAATTAATCAGAATACAAGCTAAATCATCAGGCATGATAAAAGCTGCATTTTGGGGTTCATGATAATTGCTTTGGAGAACTGGAGGGTATGACTGTATAGATCTGGGACAAGAGCTTAAACCTAAGTTCCTTTTATTTTCAGATTCAGCAGTCAAGGCAGACACTTAAGAAAAAAGAAAAGCCAGCAAGATTTATTTTAAAAATTGTTATTGTCTTTAAGTCATGGAGCCTCAGAATCACAGTGTGAATTGTTATGCTGCCCAGAAGATAAATAAACTACTGGGCAAACAAGCTCAGAGAAGTTTGCTTTCATTTTTCTTTTACTCCCTTTCCTGATCATCACCACATTTCCACGTGACTCAGTGCTCTTTTTCTGTCCCCTGGCTGCTCCTTACAAGAGGGTTGTAGAATAGTTTGTTACATTTAAGTCCTCAGCTCACCATCCTCAAACGAAACTAGCTAGAAATATCAGAATCACATTCATCCTCCCAAATTCAAGGAGTGGCTGAAATATCTCATGTGTGCTTACAAATGCCTTTGGCTCATTTGTTCTCAGCTCATGTTGTTTGCCACATCTTCCTTACACTCAGACCACAATTCACTCATTGTCTGCAAAGAACTGAGATGACTTTTGACCCCATTCTTGGTGACTCCCAAATTAGTGCAATACGGAGCTTTAACTGTTTCCGAATTTGGAAGAAATATTGTTTTGCCCTCGTTCTAGATATCACGTTGCTAAGAAGGGAAGTATTTTCCCTTATCATGTGGGCCCATCCATGTGCTTTTCTACCATTTTGTAGAGACCTACGGACACAGTTCCTTGGTACCTCTTTCCATTGTCCTCTTGCGCCCATAACTTTCTTAGAAGTCGCTATAAAGTGGGCCAGAAGACAAGCTGAGTGACACACGCAGGATGATACTCAAAATTGCCCTTCCATTTCAGCCCTTTTTTACAATCTCTACACCAAGCCTTCTGCACTTCCTCCCTCCCACAGAATTCCTGCTTTCTGAGATATACTTTTGGGGGAAGGTATACGGTAGCTCTTATTGTTATGAATTAGAGGTATTTTTTTCTGAAGGACTAGCCTCTGGCCACAGTGAATCTGGTGGTTTCTATGGAACTCCTCAAACCATCATGAAAAAAAAGCAAACTACTGCCAAGACTTTTTTGAAAATTGAGTTTTAATCTCTTCCTTCCCTTCAATTAATTCAATAAGGCAAGTCTATTATCAGGAATGATACTGAATATATCTTATTATGCTGTTACAAAGCTTGGACAGCATCATGTGAAATTCCCACAACACAGACATTACTAAATTACAAATGCAACCACATTGCCTATTACTGAAATATTTCCAGAAGCTTTATGTACAAATAGTAAATAGACATCCACCATTTTAAATTATTTTCTGCCTTATCATGTGAAAAGAAATAGACTTAGTTTAAGTTAAAGTGATACTGGAAGCAGAAAAATATGCTATTATATCAGCCCTTAACATTTATACTGTTTTTGACCACCATCTTTTAAAAATAACCGTAGGCTAGCCTTATTCGTCTTCATTTTGCAACACAGAGAGGTTAAGTGAGCCACATCGGATTACACAGAAAGTCAATGGCACAACTAGAACAGAAACTAATATTACTGAATCCCTAGTGTCCTTTTATGTTCTATTGAACAGTGCTGTCTCTTATTAAAAAGTACAACCACAGTTTATCTCATTTACAAGCCTATTACTTAGTCACGTTCTAACAGATTCAATTTAACATTTCACATTGATTAAATGATTAAAAGCTTATTTAAATATAATTTAAATTATTTACTAAAGACTTTGAAGGTGTAATTTCTTCAAGGCCACAAAGCAAAACCCTTGCCAAGCTAATAAATGAGTCAAGATCATAAATGTTCAGATCACTGTGGCTGTCAGCAGAACAGATCTCAGGCAATTCTTTTCTGGGAATTAACAAATTTACACAACAACCGTAATAGCCCTCTAAATTCAGTCTTTCATCAAATGGTTACTGAGTGCCTACTATGCTCCAGACATATTCTAGGTGCTAATAGTCCCTATTACAGAAAACGGGAAACATCTCAGCCTTCATGGAGTTAACATTGTAGAGGGGCAGATAAATGATAAACAAGGTAAGTAAATAAAATGTATAGTATGTTACCTGGTTATAAGTAGTATGGATTCAAAAAGAGGAAAGAGGATAATAATTATTGCAAGTCAGAGATTAGCGGACCTCAGAAGACCATACAGAGATGATATATGATGAAAGTCCTGAAGGATGTGAGACTGTGAGACAGGTGTGGGGAAAGCATTCCAGGCAAAAGAAACATGAAATGTAAAGGTCCTAATAAGAGAGTGTGTCTTATGTGTACAAGGCACATCAAAAAATCTTTTTTGGCTGGACTGAAGGGAGAGATGGTTTCAGAGAGGTGATAGAGGACAAGATAATGTAGAGTCTTGTGGATCATAATAAGGCTTTAAGCGTTAATAAAACTCCAAGTGAAATGGGAGTAGAAGAATGATTTTAGATTTTAAAAAGATAACTCTAACTACAGTGTCGAGAATAAACTCCTAGATACTAAAAACAGAAGCAGAGAATTTTCTGTTTCTTACCACTCTCAAAACATACATTTCTGCCATTGGGTAATTCACCTGGAAATTGAAACTGTGTGCAATGGTAGTGCACTTTGACTAAAGATCAATGGCATTCTGTGCTGGCTGAGTGGCTTGATGTGCAGTGGGAGGTACTGGATGGGTTCTGGTACCACCTGCTTGTTGTCAAGTCATGTTGATCAATGGTTGGCAATGACGCTAGAGCTACAGTGAGGAAGTGGAAGATAAGCTAGACCAGCAGAGCCACTTAGGAGTTGAGGTGAACTCACTCCAGAATCAAGCTGAATGTCAGATATTTGAAACTATTAGGCAGTAATGACTTCAATGTAGACAGAGTCTGTCCAGGTGGGAAGCTAGAGTTGGGTATTAAAGCAGACAAATAGGTATTCAGATGGTCCAAGGCCTTGTTTTGAGAGATATCAAAATTGTGCTAGAAATACTGACAAACCATTTGGCAGTCACGAAAGAGTTATTGTCAAATAGTATGTTGCATCCTTGCAGAATAGCTCTGTTCAAAAATGACTCAGTCTTGCATTCAAGAGAGCCCTTAAAAAATCAGTATTCTTACTCCTACAGTAAGTGACATGGAATGAACAGTCATTACTACCTGGGTAACATGTACGAATGATCAAAAATATTTTCAAAACGGAAAATGTGAAGTAGAACAGTTCTATTATCACAGAATGTTGCAGAAAAGAGAGTTTTGAGGGCATTTCAAAAACCATGTTTGCATCAGTTACATGATTCCGTTTTTAGGTTTCTTTTGATATTGCTCTCTCATTTGTAAATTCATTTTCAAAAGACTGATTAAAATTCTGCCTGCTTCTGCTCTGAACACTTCCCTTTCACCAAAGCATGAAAGCTGTGAAGTTATTTTCTTTTTCCAAGTTTATATCTCCATTGTCAATTTCAATTTATTTGATTCATCTAGCTCTAACTTTTAATTTCAATTTTCCCCCTTTTATCAGCTTGGTTTGAGATTATATATGATTTTTATCTCTACTTTTCTCCCCACTCCTTTTTTTGATGAATACTTTGAAAGTCCCTGTGGACAAGGCAATAATACTTAATTTTGATAGAACAAAGATTAGCTACAAGTCGCCTTTATCTTCAAGAAATATCAGTTCCTAAAAACTGCTGCTCATATAAATAACATCTATTACGTTATTTGGAGATTTTTTCAACTTTTAAATTAAGTAAATTGTCTTTACCCAATCCCAAAGATGTCAAATGATCAGTAGAAAACAATCTGTAATCTATTTAATGTAATCTATTTAATAAAATTATTTAATAATTTTTGATAGTATTATCATTATAATTTTAGAAATAGAACAGATGATCTCATAAATGCAATAGTGTATAATGATTAACAGATGCAGATGAAATTGTAGAGAAATTAATTTAATGTATAAAAGATGGCTATGTTTGAAATAATCATAAAGGACCATACTATTTGGTTTCAATATTACAAAATAAAATTAATTAATTCAATCAACAGGCATTTATTTAGAACCTAATGACAAGTAATTAAAGGTGTCTAGGTAGAAAATGTGTAATAGGGAAAGTTAATTAGCAACAGGATAAATCTCAGTATTTCTCTAGATTTCTAATATAGAGAATATTTTTGTTATTTTCTCAAAGATTGTATATATTTCTACCTTTGTAGAATGACCTAAGACACACTACTCTCCTAAAATGTAATTCGATGGTACTTCCCCTTAAGATGTCCCTAATTTCTACCCTTATATACTATGAGACAATTTCCATTCTACCATTTAATATTTATGTTCTAGATTAGTATGAATGTTTCCTTGGAGACAAGTTGTGATATTCTCCAGCTCCGTATACAAGTGATTACACTCAGGGTCAGCTCCATGAGTGTGCAATCTGTGCAGTCGCATCAGGCCCCACACTTAGAAAGGTGCTGTACTTGCTTTAATGCTCTGAAGTCAGTGCCTTAAAATTCTTAATAATTTTATTTTGAACTTATGTTTTATAAGTGAAGTTTGATAGGACAAGAGAGCATTGTGTGAGCAGAGTAGATATGCAGTAGGTGTATCCTCTGTTCCTTGCTGCCGTGTTTGCATACAGTGTTTGCAGTGCCTCATGAGTATAGAATCCCAGTGTACCCATGATGCTTGGAAGTTCAGCAACACTCAACTGGGTACAAGGTAAGCAGGTGTCTTAGTCAGCTTGGATTGCCACAATAAAATACTATAGACTGGGTGGCTTAAACAACAGGAACTTATTTTCTTACAGTTCTGGAGGCTGGAAGTCCAAAATCAGGGTGCCAGCGTGGCTGGGTTCTGGTGAAGATCCTCTTGCTGGCTTGCAGACCTCTGCCTTCTCACTGTGTCCTCACATGGGCGAGAGAGAGAGTGCTCTAGTATATTTCCCTCTTCTTATAAAGGCATTGATCCCATCATGAGAATCCCACCCTCATGATCTCGTCTAACTCTAATTACCTCCCAAAGACACCATCCTCAAATGCCATCACACTGGGGGTTGGGGTTTCAACATGCGAATTTTGCAAAGACACAATACAGTCCACAGCAGCATGCTATGACTGACTAACTGGGGGTGCTGACAACCCTGGCAGGCCATGCTTTTGGTTCAAACCAGAGCCTGCTTCAAGTGCAGAAAGGGGGTCATGATATTCTAAGAAATATGAGTGACCAAAGAAGACTATCATTATCTTTCTTCCTCATGTTACTTCCCTTTGTTAGCCAACGTACGCTGAAAATAATGACATAGAAGGAAACAGAAAGATCAAAGCATAGTTCATTTTCCTTCCAGTCTTTTCTTATTCCTCAGTAAGCTGACAGTAGAGAGTGTTGATAGAATGTGTACATATCAAAAAGGAAATAAAAACAGTTTGAATTAGTTTTGTGTAACATTTCTATTGCTCTTGTAGGATACGTGTATATATATATATATATGCACACAGGAGCTTCAGATACAGTGTAATTTCAGTGAGTCCATATATGTATAAGTAGTACATACTCAGATACCTGCATTGAAAACCGGTATTGCTCAATATAATGATGAATAGTGAAATTCATGCTAATAACTTAACATTTTAATTTTTCTTACTTAGAACAACATTAGATAGCAAATAAAAAAACATTGTGAGAGATCAACAGATGGTACATGTTAATACCCTTAAGGATATGGTTTACTTTCACACTAGAAATAGAAAATATGTGGCAGGGGTGCAACATGTAATTGCAACAAAGAGATTTCTGAGTTAGGACTCAGAGATTCTAAGTTAGACCCACTGAAAAGGAGTGAGAATTGGTGTGCAGCTGAGTGCCCTGCTATAAGTTACAGGTGAAGGCTGGTTAACAAAGGATTAATATCAAGGCTTCATTGATGAAGGCCAATTTGAAAATGACCTTGATCTCCACAGCACTGTTTCCTTTAAAACAGCCAAGTTAAGATAAATTAGCTACATTGTAGCTGCCTCAACTGCTGTGTGAAAATACAACTCCGTGGGGCATTGTGAGTTGGCATACTGGCCTTTGGTCTGCATGACTAAAATGATATAAAAAGATTGGCAGGAAAAGGGGCTCTGGCATCTCCCTGTTAAGGCGACCAATACACTCATTGGCTCTTCTGGGTAAGCTCTCCATGCTCTATTTGAGTAAGGGGACAAAAGATGTTCAGTAAGTGGGAGCTAGTAAACTTCCTGATGAGATGAAGATGTTGTGCCTGCTGTGTCCGCTCCCTTACATCCTTCTACAAAGCTCAACAGATTAGATGGAGTGAGGTTGTAGCATTAGATTCAAACCTATTTGGATCTCATAAGTCTGATTGACAAAACTAACCCAGAACTACAGCTGTCCTGCCATGCAGTGGAGTCAGAAACTGGGCTTGGCTTTCAGACCCTTGATTCTATATGACCAATCGCTATGGTGCAGGAGAAAGGACAGTGGTGGGAGGGTGTGAAGAGAAGTTGATGCTTGAGGGCCAGCCAACCCACCTATGGTTTGAGGTAATGAAATCTCTGAGGCAAATAACAGGGGATAAATGCAACCAGCGAAATCTGGATGACTTCATCTTATTCCCTGGAGAACTGGCAAAGTAGATGGTCAAGCAGAAACATGAGGAGACAATAGAAAAAGATATTTTTTGTTTTTGTTATCTGCTTTAATGAAACACAGTGTTTGGGAGAGAGCAACCAAAGCAGCAATATGTTCAGTGTTTGAGACAAAGCGTATCCACATTATAGACCAAAAGTCTTGCTGGGGATCTGAAAAACATTGTGTTAATCATTATGGAACTACTTTGTGACTGCTCATCATCAAAGTGTGGTTCTGGGGCCAGAAAGTGAGGGACATTTTGCCCCAGGAAGCAGAAGCTATAGTATAAGGATCATTTCATGGAGAAGAACTTTCAGATGCTGGAAATTCCATGTTTTTCTTGAATTTTGGACAACATTTCTAGGGGCAAATATTTATTCATGGACACAGCAGAATGGAAAGGAATGTTTGATCTGAGTTCACAACTTGTTACAGTGTTTGGCACTCAGAAATTACCACTGGTGTTATGAGCAAGGTCCCATTTGGATGAAGGAGGTGAAGATGGAGAGAGGTTGGTCTTTGCAAAGGAGGAAAATTGCCCACTTCCTTTTTGGCTGTGAAGTGGTGTAATTCACAAAAGTTGTAAAAATAAAGGTCGAACTTACATACATTACTCATTGAATCTGCAAGTCATTTGAGTTATCACTACTTCCTTCTATATTAAGGGTCCAATATTCATTAACATGTCTCTTTCTCTGCACGAAATTTAGTTTCCTTAATAAAGTTGACCCTGCCACAGATGAATCTCAGTGTTACAAATCATATTTCTATGGTTCCACCCATACTTTGAAGCAAAGTGCTCATTAAAAGAAAGAGACTAGAATGGGATTTGATTGCCTTTCCCTCCAGCCCCTTCTCATTTGCCTGCAGATAGTTTTCTGAAATACTGGAACAAAAGAGAGAGCTGCCATCATGACAAGAACAAATAGAGGCCTGGAAATTCCCCCTGTAAGTGACAAGCTCCATCCTATAAAAATATGGTTGGTTGTTTAAGGGCAATAAGCACTTTAGGGTAGTTTTTATATCCTATATTTATTAGAGCAATTGCAGGACCACTGATTCCAGATAGGACCTACTTTTTAAAGGACTGACAAAGAGTAGACTAAATTGAACAATTGCTTGTCCTTTTTAAGGTTGTTTAGAAGAGAAGAGCTTGCTTTTTAAACTAAGCAACTTTTCCATCTAACTTTCAGTCGGTACCCTGCAGTCGTTTTTAATCCCCCAACGCTACTTAGAGGCGGAGCCCCCAGGGGCTGTGCTTCTGTTCTCGCATTTAAAGATTTAGATTTGCCTAATGTTTAACAATTGGGCCTTTGGTGTTAGAGGGCCTGAATTTGAATCCTGGCTTTGGCACTTTTCCTATGCTGTCAGAAAAGTGCCTTATTCTCTAAGCCTCAGTTTCCTTGTCTATAAGCATTAATAACATTTTGGTAATTGCCTCAGACAACACTACGAGACTAAGCGACACAATGTTGAAAATAACATATCAGAATTCTAAGCATGTTGGAAGTGCTTATTGCTATTATCATATCTTTCATTTCTCTCATCGTATTTCTTTACATATCTTATAGAGGAATCTATACAGATAGATAAAAATTAAGAAAAAATGAAAATGAGTAACTTATTATTAGCACCCTTTGTGTAATAGGAAAGTGAAAATTTCAAAATATGTTGAAATTATCCTGTCCCTCAAATTCCTACCAGAAAGTAGTTCATTATTTTAAACAATTATAATATGTGGGATCTTCAACTGTGATCCTCACTTACGATTTAAAATACAAACAAATTTTATTTCTTAATGACTATTTAGGTAAGAGAACATGAATCAAAGCATGAGAGCACATAAAACAGTGTCTTCTGCTCATCTGATATTTAGTCAATATCACTTTCCATCCTTTTCAGTGCACATCAATAGAGATATTAACAGTGGCACTACACCTAACAATATAGTAATAATAATGGCTAACTTTTGTTGAGTGTTTATAATATTTTAGATATTCTCAGTAATTTTTTATGTATTAGCTCCTTCAATTTTGCACTACAGTCCTTTGTGAAGGTTTGACTATTATCATCCTTAGTTTACGAAGGAAAAATCTGTCACAAAGAAGAGAAGCCACTTGCTAAATGCCAAAAAGATAATACACAGTAGATTCAGGATTTGGATTCAAGCAGTCTTGCTTCAAGACACCCATTGCACTATAGAGTCATTTCATTTTATTGTAAGGAGTGTGTGGGAGCTACAGATATGTGTGTGTGTGTGTGTGTGAGAGAGAGAGAGAGAGAGAGAGAGAGAGAGAGAGAACTGAAAATCAGAGGAAAAGAAGTCTCAATCAATGATGGATCTATGGAGAAGCTGCAATTTAAAGGAATAGCAGGATTCTTAAATGTGGAAAGGATGTTTGCAAGAATTTTTAATTTCATATTAAAATCAAACTTTAAAAATCTAAAAATCACATAAAGCAGTTAGAAATTTGTGTATACTTTCCCATGTAGGCAGCTTTAAAATGACAATAATTATTTGGTTATTTAATTTATGCTATTTTAAAACTGTATTATAAAAATTTGACATGTAGATTAGTAATTTACTGTTAAATACAAAATTAGATACAAATCTTCATCCACAAAATAGACATTAGATTGGTTCTCCTTTCTGTCTTTTGTAACTGTTATAATCTACCTCCTTCTATCACCATTACACAACCGGATGCCTAGAAAAAGCCGCTCCTCCCAAAATAGTTAAAAAAGGAGAGGCACAGGCAGGATGGAACCTAGATAAAATGATAAATTAGTTGATTTTTAACTTTGATGCTCTCTGTCTTTTCTCCCTGACTCATATCTTCTTATCTCCAGGGCTTCTTTTCTCCACACTTTCTTGTTCTCTCTTCAAAGACTTAACCAAACCCATTCTTAATAAATCTTCCAATATTAGTCTCTGACAATTTAGTTTCCATATAGTCACAATTTTACCTCTTTTAAAAGATTATCTAATTAGATCTCTTCTCTCAGTAGAGACACTGAGAGTGATGTATTTTGTAGGATGCTTCTCTAATGAAATTTGTTGGATTTCTTTTTGGTGCTTAGGCTGGGGTTATGGGATTTTCAGAGAAAGATCACAGAGGTAACATGCCATTTTCATCATATAATTTCAAAAGTATACACTGTCAACATGATTTATCACTGTCAATGTTGACTTTGATCACTTTGTTGAGGTAGCATGTGTCGTGATACTCTTTGTTCTATGATCCCAGCACCAGACAAAAAGAGTACCAAAAAAACCCAAAAAACTATACTATGCCTTATAAATATAAACGTAACAGTTCTTAACAAAATATTACTAAATAGAATTCAGCCATCTCTAAGAAATATAAATTACATCCTGTCCAAGTCTGTCATGCTAAAGATACAAGGCTGGTCCAATATTTGGTAATACATCATATTAAAAGACTAAAGAAGAAAAATCACACAATCATAGCAAACAATGCAGAAAAGTGCTTCACAAAATAAACACATATTCATGATATGAACTCTCAGAAAAATAGCAAAAGAAGATAGCTTCCTCCAGTTGATGAGGAACAGCTACAAAATATCTACAGCTAATATTACACTTCGTGGTGAAAGACTGAATGCTTTCCCCCTAAGAGCAGAATTAAGGCAAGTATGTCTGCTCACATCGCTCTTATTCAGCGTAGTGCTACAAGTTCTAACCAGCACAACAAACCAAGAAGAAGAAAGAACAGGTTTACAGACCAGAAAGGAAGAAATAACCTCTCTCCATTTGCAGGTGATATGACTGTCTGTATAGAGAATCCCAAGGAATCTACAAAAAACTCCTATAAATAGTAACTCAGCAATGTTGCAAGTAAACTTTACAAAAGCACATAAACATATAAAATGCTAAACACATGGACACTAAAAAAAGAAAAACAATACCACTTTAATCACTCCCCTCCTCCCCAAAATACTTAGATGTAAAGCAGACAAATATGTACAGGATTTATATGCTGAAAACTACAAAATACTGATGAATGAAATCAAAGATTAAAATAAACGGAAAGATGTATTTTGTTCATGGATTGGAATATTCAATATAGTAAGATGGCAACTCTCCCCAAATTGACACACAAATTTAATGTAATTTTTATGAAAATCCCAGCATGAAAGTTTTGTAGGTATAGTCATGATTGTTCTAACATTTACCTGGAAATATCGAGGAATTAGATAAGCTAAAAATGTTTCTTAAAAGGTAGGAAAAGTGAAAAGAATCAATCTACCTCATTTTAAGAGAACATGTGGCTACAGTAACGGTGACTGTTTAGTATTTGCAGGGGTATAGTCACATAGATCAAAGGAACTGATTAGAAATACTAAAAATTGACCCACGCAAATGTGCATAAATGATTTTGACAAAATCGAAAAAGCAAATTTTCAAAAATGGTACTGGAGTAAATCGACATCTATTGACAAGAAAGAAAACATGAACTTTGATCTAACACTCAAACCTTATAAAACAATTAATATAGATCATGGACTTAAATGAAAAATTAGAAAACTTTAACAATTAATAGGAGAAAATCTTTGGAATCTAGGGCTAGGCAAAATTTTCTTAAATTTGATACCAAAAATATGATCCAATAATAGAAAAATTGATGAATTGGACTTCATCAAACTAAAAGCTTTTGCTCTACAAAAGATTCTGTTGAGAGGATAAAAATACAGGCTATGGACTGTAGAAATAATTTGGAAACCACATACCCCAAAAGAGACTAGTACTTAAAATACATAAAGAACTTTCAAAATTCAACAGTGCTTTTAAAACAAATAAACAATCCACTTAGAAAGCACATTTTACTGGAGAGGATGTGGAGATGAAAAATAAGCCCATAAAAAGATGTTCAACACTATCAGACATTATGGAAATGCAAATTAAAACCGCAATGAGGGGCCTGCCCGTGGTCAAGTGGTTAAGTTGGGGTGCTCCACTTCAGTGGCCCAGGCTTCAGTGGTTTGGAGCCTGGGCGCAGATATCGCACAGCTCATCAGTCCAGGCCGAGGCAGCGCCCCACATAGCACAACTAGAAGGACCTACAACTAGAATATACAACTATGTACTGGAGGACCATGGGGAGAAGAAGAACAAGTAAAACAAAAAGTGAAGATTGGCAACAGATGTTAGCTCAGGTGCCAATCTTTAGAAGAAAAAAAAACCATAAGGAGATATCACTGCATGCATGTGAAGATAGCTAAAATAAAAAAAATAGTAACAACGCTGAATGCTGGCAAAGATATGCAGATTCTGGATCACTCACAGATTGCTGCCATACATTTTGTGCCAACTTTGAAAACATTTTGGCAAGAAGTCACAGTGAGGAAATGATAAAGACAGGAGCAGCTTCCAAGGTGTGGGTACCAATTATGGTTCAAGGCTTAAGTCAGTGACAAAATTTGGACTCAAGGCTTGGTAGCACCCTCTGAGGGTTCTGAACTGATGGGTTCCGCAAGATATGCTCTGATCTCGGAGGGGGGCAGCAGTGGCCTCTCTTCACTGTGGTTTAAGCTGCTTGTGTGGCAGTGGACCTTAACAGTCAGCACATCTTGAGGTCCTGCTGTATGAGAGGTGGTCCTAAGACTTCCCCAGGCTATGAAAGAGGTTCCGTTCCTGGATGGCAACATAGGCGCCTTCTGAACTCACCTTCTCCCATGGACACATGAAAGCTACAGCTATACCAGGAGCAATTTCCTTTGAAAGAAATCCAGAAACTAGCTGTGCAATTCTTACACATCAGGCAAGTGAGAAAATACATCACCCACATGGAAATGGATAGGAAAGGCAGAGACACACTTTGACCATAAACCCTACCCCTTACATAGTCTCAGATGATCCAGAGAGAACTCTCAACTCCCAGGTTCTCCCTGAGGAGTCAAGGCTTTGAACATCTCGTTTTAAGATTCCCACCTGAGGGATAGGCTCCCCAGACACTTAGCTCTGAAAGCCAATGGGGCTTGTGTTCATGAAACCTACAAGGCTATTACACAAAGAAACAATTCCTAATGGGTTCCAAAAGACTCACTGTGGTTATCCACACAGGTACGGCTCAGGGTGGAGGGAGCAGGCAAAAAGTCCATCTCCCAGTCATTTGTCAAAAAGGCCTATTTTCATCCTTTACAAGCCTCTACTGAGGGTGAGACTTCTCATTTAGCACACACATAGGGGTGACTGTGATTCTCTGGAGACTGGGGAAGCCAGAAGGCACTACCTCCACCTTCTCACTTGAGCCCACGACAAATCACCAATATCTCCCTGGAAGGAGCTTGTACGCACGTCTGGCACTCAAGCATTTGCAACTGTCACCCAAAGGATGGGACCCTGGAAGGCCCGGCTGTGATAGTCAATGGTGATTGCATTCACAATTCCCACAAGGCTGTAGCAAACAAAGAAGCAGTTATTAACAGATGCAGGAGCAACACCTCACAATTATACACCCAGGCCCAGTGCAGAGATACACAAAAAAGCCAACCTCTCATTCTCTCCCTGGAAGGACCTTAAGTACATACTTTCCCAGCTGCTGCCTGAGGGTCCGGCTTCCATTCAGCCTGCACCTAGGTAGTAACTGCAACCTCCCCTTTGAGACACTGACAGATCTTGGTACACCCTCAACTACAGGGAGCCACTAAGATTAAGGAAGGTGGCTTAGATAATCACAGAGTTTTGAGAGACAACCAAGAGCTCTTGGCAGGCTGATTGATAAGGTTCATCTCCTGCGGAAGACTACCCTGTCAAGACTGGGAGAGGTGGCAGTTTTATCTAATGCACATAAGTCAACACAGAGAGTCAAGGAAAATAAAGAGACAAAGGAATGTGTTCCAAACAAAAGAACAATATAAAACTGCAGAAACTGACTTTAATGAAATGGAGGTAAGTGATTTAGCTGATAAAGAGATCAAAACAACAGTCATACAGATGCTTAATGAGGTCAAGAGAACAATGTATGAATAAAGTGAGAATTTCAACAAAAGAAATAGAAAATATAAGCAAGTATCAAACAGAAATCACAAAGCTGAAGAATACAATGACCACCTTCCTACATGACTTCAAAAAGTTCTTCTTACATGGTTATTTCCTATCTCTCTTTAGATATTCCCAGTGAAAAGGAATTGCTTTCCCATGGCGCTTGGCATATGCTAGACAGGTAGGCCTTTTCTGGAAATGATGTTTCATACCCACCACTCTAGTTCTCTCAAACAAATATCCTTTGAGAGAAAAACTGTATTTCAGGAAAAATCCATGAATCCAATCTCTTCTAACTTAGTTGATCCCTGGCTGGAAGCAGAAATAAGAGGGAAATTGTTAGGCCGTCTTTATAATCCAATGTCCTGGAAGCTATTTGGCTCCTGAGTTTAACAACTGTCTATAAATGAAATCCAAACAAAAAAAACTTTGGTATAATCAAAGGGAAATAAATAATAGT
Source organism: Equus quagga (assembly GCF_021613505.1). Lineage (NCBI taxonomy): Eukaryota > Metazoa > Chordata > Mammalia > Perissodactyla > Equidae > Equus > Equus quagga. The sequence continues at coordinate 138,594,172 of NC_060268.1, forward strand.
TCAAAGGCAAAAGTTTTCAAAGTAAAAGAATACTGCAGAAATTGACTTTGAAGGAATACCACGTGATAAATTGTTTAAATCCACTAGTGTTTAGTATGTAGATTTTCAGTGTTTTCATTTAGGCAAATTTGTAGTTCTTCAAACCAGATTTGTCTTTATAAAACAAGGAAATATGTACTGCATTTTTAAAGAATGTTTTCTCTTTTAATGTAAATCAGAAAAGGTTTAAGTTCATTTTTTCCTCCCAAAAATGCATGTGCTTGAAAATAACGATGAATAACTGAAAAGCAATAAGATATATTGGAGTATATGAGGAAACCATTTGGTTTAAAACTAATTTGCCTGACCTTGTTTTTCCAAAGGGTCTGACGTGGCCTGTTGAGCATGCATTGTACATCCACTTTAAACATTTACTGTGTCCCAAAGATAAAAATGATGCCCTTAAAGATAGGGATGTAATTTCCCCCCATATATAAGCATTTCTTTAAGGGTAAGAAACTCTTCCTGAATACTAAGAATTAATTACCGACGTGCTCTGCTCGCATGGTGGCCACTGACCTGCTGACCACCGGCCTGTTGTGCCAGCTAAGCATCTCATGAAAGTAGTAAAAAAGATATTCCTCTTATATGTGATGTGTGCTCTTTGCTCCAAGACGGTATATAATGACTCTGTACAGCCCGCTTCTTTTGTGCCCTTCCTTCTTGGGGAAGGAAGGCCCTGGGCTATAGTCCTCAAACTTGGCTCGTAATGAACTTACCCCAATTTTGATTTATAGATTGACTATGGATTAGCTGCCTCAACAATAATCAGTAATTCAACTTTGTTTTGGAACATACTTTGCTTCCTTTCTTGTAAGCCTTAAAGTTTCATTTTCCTTTGACTTTTCTTAGTCTGTCTCAGAAATAAAGCCTCTAGATCTCAAGTTTTAATTACTAGTGTGAGTAGAGTGGCACTAAGGAAGTGAAAAGAAGCTACAAATAATTAAGTGAAAATCATCCATTATTAATGATGTGGCTAAGACCAATCAAACCTGGAGTCTTATTAAGATATGTTAGCATTTCTAAAGATAATAGCTCCCTGAGTCTCCTCAGTTCCTATCACAGACATTTATAGCCTTTATTTACATTGTAAATGTTCCAAGAGGTATTTGAGATAACCGTTAAGGAAGCCGTAATATGGTCTGTTAAAGTTGTTTTGCTTTTCAGGGTGAATGTAGTAGTAATGCTTTATTGTTATGGTAAAAATAATTTTCTCTCTACACTTGTACCTGAGTGTTATCAGAGCCCATGCATCTGACTATTTGATTGCTGGAAGGATGGGGACCATGTATACAAAGGCAATAGCTTATATATAAAGGCAAAATGATATAGATGGCAAAGTTGGGCTCTGGATACTTTTTTCTCTCCCTTTTGAGAAATTCCCTCCTTCCTACAAGCCCCTCTGCATTCTAGTATCCTAAGAGCTCTCATTATGGGTCCTGTGAAATTATCCTTCATAAGTAATCTACATGTGGCTGACTTGACTTTGGCGATACATTTGTTTCTCAAATGTTCCTATCTTGTATGTCGTTGCTGCACAGCTTGATCTCACGGTTGTGAAACCTCTTCTTCTATTTGTCTGCACTAAAAAACATGATGAATGGTGTTACATTTTACCATTTAAAGAACACTTTTATTATTATATGGATTTTTATTATTCCTAGAAATACAGAGAACGAAGCTTTGATGATAGAATTTCAGTTACAGTGTTGAACGGATTAGGAGAAGCAGTGCTTCACTGTGTCTTTGAAATTTTACCACACAAATAGCTCCTTATCCTTTTTGCCTTTAAAGTTGACCCTGTTTAAATGTCATATTCTAGCTCTGCTGTTGTATCAGATAGTATGACTATTGTCCGATTACTGAAGTTAAAGTAAGGAAGGGAAAGAGGATATTGTAATTGACTCAAATGGTGTCTTAAATCCGTTGTAGTCTTTTCTGACTTAATAGTGTATTCAGGTAGAAAAAGTTTAATTTTCCTTAGATCTTCATGACGGAGTATTGCATTCGAGTGTGTGTGTGTGTAGGTGAACATATGCATATATACAAGTGCCCAGGCTGATGGTGGTGGTGGTGTGGTGGCTTTGAAATCGTATGAAACATTTAATTGATTTATGTTCCCAGTGATACTGGGATGAAAGATTCTGGCATCTGTAAGTGATGATGAAACCAGTGACCTCACCACTTTACACCTACAAAGATGCTCTTCCCCTTACCCCCTCATCTACCAGCCATCAAAAGACCAGGTGCTTGGAGCTGCATCTCCAAGTGTAGCCAACACCGCCAGAAGTATGTGCTCCCAGGGCGAGAGCCACGTGAACAATAGGGGAATCACAATCAAGAAAATGTGTGCATAGAAACAATCAATAGATATTGAATTCACTCCATAACTAAATAGAAAAAAAACATATACACGACACTCTTCTCATCTGTTAAAATGATAATTATAAGCAGGCTGATAATTGTTGGAATCAGAATCATAAATATTGACACTCTACAGAAAAGCAAATTCATAGAACTTTTAGAGAAGAAAATCTTACAGCAATGTAGCATACAACTTAAAATTAATGGTTAATATCTAATTTCCTTGGAAGTATTGTCATTTTGCTGTGAAAAATTTTTAATGAATATATAAAAATTGAATATGTAGGGGCTGGCCCCGTGGCCAAGTGGTTAAGTTCGCGCACTCCGCTGCAGGTGGCCAAGTGTTTCGTTGGTTCGAATCCTGGGTGCGGACATGGCACTGCTCATCAAAGCACGCTGAGGCAGCGTCCCACATGCCACAACTAGAGGGACCCACAATGAAGAATATACAACTATGTACAGGGGGGCTTTGGGGATAAAAAGGAAAAAAATAAAATTAAAAAAAAATTGAATATGTATCGAGTGCTACAAGATGTTTGGTACAGTTTTTCCTAGGCACTTCACATTCATGCATTATCCTTTGTAATATTTTCAAAATTATCCCCATTTTTCATATGAGGAAATTGTGGCAAATAAAGGGTAAGTGATTTATTCAAGGGCATAAAACTAGTAAGTTATGAAAATAGAATCTGAAACCAGGCAGACTGACTCTACAATCCACTTGTTTAACCACATAGTATATCAATTTATTCTTACTCCATACATCTTGATAAATTTATCAAAGATAAAAGCAATATTTTAAACAAACATACTATTTTTAACTACAGTGAAATCCAAAATTGAGACTAGATTAAATTTAGCTTATTTTTGATAACGTTTGATCAGAGTAGATCTTGCTCTCTTCCTTCTTGACTTAAATATATACTTTAAAAACAGATTTATTTATTATATGAATAATCATCATTTAAAAGTGGTTCATCTATATGTTATGTATATGCCATCTAGTACTTTAAATTTCCATGTGCTGTAAGGCAATCTGTTTACGTACAAATTGCTTCAATATGATGACAGGCAATTTGGGGCTACAGGAAACTCCTTAATATCCAGCAGTTTACAGCTGTATCAGACCTTAAGTTGGTGAGAAAATAATGAAGGTGTTGAGGAAAACCCTGTTACCTTTATTTGAATGTAAATTTTACTAATCTAATTCCATGCCGTAATCCCAGAATATTTGTTTTTCCTTTTTGTTATACATGCAGCAAGCCATTTTTATTTCCTTTTTGTAAACCTTCTTCCAATCAAATATTTTAAAATTCTCCTCCTTGGCTGGACTTTAGGAAAGGTGAGACTTCCACAGGCAGAGTATTGTATGACAAGCTTAGATTCAGATGTCCTTGGATGAGCTAGTGGCACCAGGGACCCACAGGTGGAGTCTTGCTGTGAACAGTGAACACGCCACTGCCATGGAAGGTGGGATGCAGTGGGGTCAGGTAGGCCAGGGTATAGGAAGTATTGTCAAATTATATTCTCTTTCTGGATTTTATTTTCCTTCTGTCTAATTTGAGGTGGGAGAGATTAGTGTGGATGAGGTGATTTCTAAAGTTGCATGTAAAATTAATTTTCTATAATTTCTATATGATTTAACCTTATAGAAAGTTTCTCTCCAAAAAAAAAGCCAAAAAACCTGTTGATCATGTAAGGCAGCTGAAGCCCAGCAGGCTCAAATGGCTTACTGCAAAGTGAGCAGATGTTCAGGGACAATACTGTTCCAGCCACTGACCTCTTGATTCCAGTTCCAAGGCACTTTTGAAATTTAGCAACATTAGACATATTCCTTATTTTAGTTTTAGTACTTTGCTTGGAAGATCATTGCTTAAATACAATTGTTGAGACAATTTCCTCTGGTCTTATGCTGAGATGTTAGTATTTTTACTATCAAAATGTAATGAAAGCTTGTGGCAATTTTATTAACCCCTCCCAAGTCAGTTATTTGAAAATTTTATCTATCAACCCCTTACACGTCTTTTACTAGATGCCTGGCGTTGTTTCAAGGTCTTTGCAAATGTTGCCTCATTTAATTTTCATAGCAACTCTATATTAGAGGATTTATTATTATTTCCATTTTACATTTAGGGAAAGTAAGGAGCAGAGAGTTGAAATAAGTTGATCCATAACTTGGTGTCCAAGGTCACAGAGATGGTAGGTGAAGGACCAAGATCCCAACCCGAGTAGACTGGCTCTAGACTCCATGTTTGTCCAGCATGGGAGCAAGATGCCAGGAAACTTCTATTTGAAAAGTTCCAAACTTTTTACTTAAAAATAATTTAAATTTCAAATAATTTTACTTTCCTATGCCACAGGGGTAGGGATATTACCGTAATTTAAAAAAGTGAATCTTATACATAGGCAATCTCATATGTGGCAAATATGACGTTTATGTCAAAAATAGCATATATGCAGGCACTGAAATTCCACTGTTAATATTATGGTTAGTGTTGAAAATTTCTAGTATCTTGATGGACGTTCACAGGGTAGACTTACTCCATATAATGGGAGGTATAAAAAGATGAAGCATTCACAGTGTAAGATCACCTAGAAAGGGGGAAAAAAAACTGCAGAGAGAGATACTTACTCTCCTTTTGCCAATTTCTGTTTGGTATTTTTTGCAAGCTAGGCACTCAAGCTCATTTTTCCAAACATTTAGGACATGAGCTCTGAAGTCAGGCAGCTAGAACTAAAGTTCACATTGATGGCCTAAGTTCAGTTCTCTCCTGCTCTGGCTCACATGGGAGGGATAATAGGCTGCCCATTTCTCAGTCTGTTTGGCTGCATTGGTCCACTCCATGGGTGTGTTTTGGGATGACTTTTAGAATGTATTCAAACTCCACCCCTGCAGGGAGATCATCATCCAATCCTACATTTGATGTTCCTTTTTAACTCTGTAGGTCCACTGGTATATGCCTAACTTGGCTACTATATTCACCAAGAAAACTTGAGGGTAATGAAAAGCAGAAATGATCCTCAAGAGAGTAGAGACTCTGAGAGCTTGAGGTGGATTTTATAATGACTGTGCAGGACAGGAATAGTAGAATAAGGTCTCATTATTGTGAACACAGCTGAAGTTTTTGATGTACATGAATATATTCCATCACAGAAGAGGCAAGGTTCTCCTTTTGATGAGGTAGAAAGAATTTTAGTGGGTATCCTGACATCCACATTTCTGATTGTCTGACTGTTTAATGTTTCCAGGAGAGAAAAGAGAAAGGAGTTTTCCAAGTGAAGTACCAACCTATAGTAGAACATCTATGGACCTCCCTCCCACCGCATACACCTGCTCCACAATGCCATGCCCCATGTCTACACACAACTGCAAACCCGAACAACTACACACCTACACATCCAAACTGCACATGCAATCACACATCCACATAACTACACATACTTAACAGACACACGCTAGTAGCAGATCAGGACTGGAACCTAACAAAAATGAATAACTGATAATTCATTTTAGTAACTGAAAGAGATGAATAGAATAGAGATTATATTTCTAAACCCACAATCCAACGTGAATTCACTATCATTTGGAAAATATGGGCAAACCTTCCACAAAGACCCATTTTGCATATTTCCCTAAACTGTATGTGTGTGTTTATGTGTTTCTTTAGCTAACAGTAATATTGTTAATGATGAAGTGAACCCATCTTTTCCAAATGTAAGCTTCTATTACTGAAGTTCCATATATTACTGTAAGGTTCGGGTCCTATGTCTGTGTGGAAACCTCTAATCTTGGTGGTCTGAAAAGGATGTCATAAGGGCACAGGAACACCTTTTGTCTCTCTCACTTAAGTTTTAGACCAAAAGCAGTACTCCTTTTTCCTTAGGTCCATTCTCTGATCTTGACCTGGAGAGCACTTTATTCCAAAGGCTACAAGATGTTGTTTTCAAGAGACTTGGAAAGTTAAGTCTCCAAAGAAAAAGGAGATACATTGCTCTCAGTTATTTAAACATTTCTCCTCTGATCAAAAGTCCAGTTTCTGACAACTTGGTCCTATACATTGACTCTTCAGAAGCTGTGAAGGATAAGACGTCTGGGCCTCCCGCGGAAGTCCATCTATACCCAACAGGAAAAATTAAACAACTGCATCTTGGACTTGGTCATCTTTGTTGTTTTAAAAGTTACTTGGCAAAGAAATTTTAACACGACACTAATATGCATCCATTCTTTTATCTGGGATTTCAACTCATGAACAGTTAAGATGTTCACTATTGGATCTTAATTCTCTTTCATCTTAGCTCATTAGGGCTACAGAACATTCAGTCAGTCTTCACTTCCATGTACTTGTTTAAAAGTCACTGTTTTCTCTAACATCGTGTCCTTAACTGAAAGTTGAAAATTCTAAAGAATAGCGTATATTCAACCATAACATCTCTCCACTATTGTAAGTATGACTTTCAAAAGAGCTGTTAAAAGTCTGAATATCTTTCCTGAGCTTAAATTTAAGCATTTCACTGAGTATAAAGTGTTTTTGTGTGATACTCATAAGAGATCATTAAGTCAGTGATAATTTGATTCTATTAGTGTAGTTAATGCTTTTATTAAAGGCAATGAATCCTGCACTATGACTTTGGTGTGCTTTGTAATTTTTCCAAAATGCTTTTACATTTTATATGATCTTTTGAAGAAGACATGAAAAAGAATACATGTTCTTTGTAGAAAATTGAAGGTAATAAATGCTAAGGAGATGTAAATATCTCTTTTAAATGACTTATCTATCTTCACAATTTTAAATTATCTTGTAAAATGAGAATTTTTGAAGGAGTCTAAATACCCAAGTGCAGTGACAAGAGAGTTACTAGTCAACATCTTAAAATTTAAATAAATCAAAGAGCTGCTCCTTGAAAGGACCTCAGAATTTGCAGTATAGGAAAAGAGATACTTTCTATTAGGCAGTATTTACACACTTATCAATCATTTATCCAATGCTTGGCATGGTGAGATTGTTAAGAAAACAAAAATTTCTAAAATGCGGAAATAAAAGGATGACATTTGTATGCTTTCAGGGATTTACTGGCGCTTTCTGCATAGGTCTAACAGTTCCACTTAAAGATTATTTAATTTAATTCTCTGGGAGAATACACTTTTCTTTCACTTACTATTTACTATTGGATAAGATAACTTGCAACTCTTTAAAGGTTGATATTAACTTTTAGAAAAATGATAGTAATATAAATAATCTTTGTACAATAGCAAATCAAATGGAGTTTGTCCTGTAGAGATGTAAATGGTGTATGTCCATAAAAAAGATAATTCCATAGGTTGGAGTTTTATTGCCTGTAGGACTTTAACCAGTTATGAATCATTTTACCAATCTTATTCCAGTGTTCTTTCTTTCAGTGCCTATAAATAACTATTTCTCCTACACTCCTTTGAATCAGCGGTTCCTTTTAGCTGATCCCCTCATTAATGACCTAAATAAATCTTTGACATACGCTTATATTTTTAAAAAAGTCATGTTCTTTACCTTTTGAAAGTGATATTTTAACAGGTTTTTGCTCATCTGGCTCTTCTCTCATTAAATGATATATATATGGGGCCTAAGTTGCATAAAATCTGCTACAGATTTCTACAATACTGCCTCAAGGCTTATTCTTTCTAATTACTTATTAGAGCTTACTGGGTTTCCTATTTCATTCTTGATAATAAATTATCTTCAATATCTCCAGTTTCCTCTAAAATCTTAATTTCTAAGCTTTTACCTTTTACGTTTACCCCTGAACATTGACTCCCACTACCTGTAGGTATTTTAGGATTGACAATATAAATTGAGTTTATAATCAAATATGTAAGTCTTTTTTCCTCCTATCTTTACTTTTAGATATACTTACAAGTGTTTCAACACTTCTGGTTTATATAGGTCTTCACTCATGTTTTCTTCTACTTTACACTGGTGTCATTTTATTATAGTCCTACTGTAGTTTTTTTTTTAATGTAAATCTCTAAATCCATTTGGAATTTAATCCAATTCATGGTGAGAGAAAAATGGGTTCAATAAGGTCATATCCTTATGTTCCTTCATTTACCCCAACACTGTTGACAGCTCATCCTTTCTCCATGGATTTGAGTCACACACTGTGTGACAGGAGGGAAGTCTGACAGTTGACTGCCATGGACTCCATAGGTAGCATTTTCCATACACCAAGATCAGAACTTCATGTTTTTATATCGGAAACCAATTCACCCAGGGACAACCAGCCTCTCAGTGGTGGATTCATACTGGATTGATGCATAACGCTAGTTTACAGTTATTCTGCTTTCCTTATTACAGAGGAGGATATATGCTTTAAATGGGCAGAATGTCATAATGCTTCCTAGGGTAATTCCTACTTCAAAATCAAGACAGCCATGACATCTGTCAGTAATCAGGGAGTTGTTTGATGTGAATAGAGTGACAGCACAGAAAAATGGATAGCTGGAGAGATACTTAATTCAGGTTGTGGAGAAGCCTGAAGCAACAAGAAACGTATTTGCCATATGTGTGATTACACACTCTAGTGACCAATTTGATCATATGCCCTCCATTCAACATTCAGCTCTAATCACTGCTGCCTTTTTCTATGCTGTCAGACTCCTTCAGTTGGTACATTTGTTCTTTAGATAAATTAATATCATAAACTGAGGTATAACTCTTCCCGTACATAGCTCTTCCTTAACTACTATCTGTGTATTGATTTAATTAGTTCACTTCATAGAAGCAAGTATTTTTCCAATAAGGCATCTCACAATCTTCTGTGTCCTGCTTACTGCTGGGATAGAGAAAACACTGTTGCATTTGAAAGCGAATTCTCGAAGATGACCATGCAAAATTTGGTTCAGTACATCCAGGCCAGGGCCCAAATGTCTTCATTTTTAATAAGTACTATGCATAATTGTGCTTACTCTTGGTACCTCAAAGGTTCTGCTGGCTTCCAACATTTCAGTTCTGAACCACTGCTATCATTTATTGAATTATCTAGTTATCCCTATAACTAAGGGAACAGTTGTTCCATTTGCTCATAAGCTATGTCAGAACCAGGTTACAAGTTGCTTCAAGGGTGAGTAGTCTCAGGTTAAGAAGGTGAGGCTTTTAGACTTTTGTACAAGGGCAAGTTTTGCAGTACAACTGGCCAACTGGTTTTTGTTTTCATAAATTCAGCGTTCACACTGGGCAGGAACCATGAATAGCAATGTGGTTATGGTTATAGTCTAGGACTAAATGTACAGATGTTCAAGCCACATGAGAGGTCAACGTTTCAGTTACACAGACCCAAATCAGAGTTTTCTAATCAGATTGAAGGGGAAAAACAGAATATCCAGAACCTAGAATGGGCAATTGGTTTACTGATTACTAAAACTAGCAGGTGGCTCTTGATCCTAGAGTAAAGACTTCTGCCCTGGCATTAGGCAGTCATAACATGTGGTTGGAGAAGATCTAAATAGCTTGCTTTATTCCCTGCAATAAGGTAGGGATCGCTGGGTGAAGAGGACTGCCCTGCAAGTCTACCTTCCGACAGATCCTCAGAGTTAAGGCAGCTCATTTGGCTTCTCTCCAAATTTCTAACTTCTCCTCTTGCCCCCTCAGCAGCACAACATATTTTGAACAGACCAATGTTTAGCAGGAGTTTATTTCATTTTTAGGAAACAGAAGCAATAATACATTACCTTGTCAATAAGTAGTAAAATCTCCTATGAGCTGTTCTTCTATATGGCACAGATATAATTCTCTAAAATTAGCCTTTTACTCTGAACGTCAGACATATTTTTATGAAAAACAATATATGGAAATTGTTACTACCTTGACCTAAGACCGTAAAACGAAACTATTCTTTTGGAACAGAATCATTAATGAGAAGGGAAATGCAGGAAAAAAATTCTTCAGGAGACTGAGAGCTTCCAAAAGAACCTGGACCGAATGAGTTCTTAGTTTTCTTTGAGTCCAATATTCTAAAATTTCAGGATTTAGGAGTTGTTATTTTCTTTATAGTCTCATATCTTGCTGGTAAAGCTATGTCTTTCATATTTATATACACTTTACTGAATAAGATGTTTGATTTCCCTACTTTGCTTTTCTGCATCTGTCATTGACCAGATAATTCAATTAAGGAAAACAACATTCCTTTGTTTTCAGCTGAGCTACTTTCTTTTTGATTACCTTGGTCCTGCATACCTAAAACAAATCTTCTCTGGTTCCTACCAATTGTTTTGCTTTCCTTCTATTTGCTTCATTACGTTCTTGAATTGATTTCTTTTGTCTGTTGGGTACATTCTGCTCTGATCTTTTATTTCTCAGGAATAGTTCTGTGAGTGAGAACTGTAAAAGGAAGAAGATAATTTACATCTATTTCTTATGTTTCAGACTTTCCCACAAACTGTTCTCCCACTGCATCAAATAGTCAAATTATTCACTTTCACTTCCGGGTTGGTATTGACACTATTCAGGAAAATGATGGCCTTGCTGAAGTTTCTTGTTTGGGCTGAACAGTAAATCATTACTTAATTTTCACTGCTCATTTTGTCCTCTTGTTGATGACAATATGTGGGTGAATGCGTTCTATTTGTTGTTCAGACTTTAACAAAGACAATATACGTTCTGATTCTGAGCTAAACCTTGTCACTGGTTCTGGCCCAATATTCTATCCTTAACATGGAAGTGTTCTGGAGTGAAGGACTAAATTTCCCTTATGATTTTACTAGAAATGGTCAAGAATTAAAGTCAAACGTCAACCTTTCAGCAGATTTTTAATAAACACAAAATATTGATTCATTGTATCACTCCAGTAACTGGTGATCTACTGTGGGGCTCAGTATTATGTAGTGGTTGTGCTTATGGACTCTGGTGCCAAATCACATGAGTCTAAATACCAGCCTGCCACTTACTAGCTTTGGACCTTGAGTAACTTACTTAAATTGCCTCAGTTTTTTATTAGTATATAAAAAATCCTACTTCACGGGATTAAGTAAGATAATGCATATAAAGTATTTAGAATAGTTTCTAACACACGCTAATTACAAAATAAAAGTTAGCTATTAAGATATGTGCCAAAGACCATGCTAGGTACGTGAGAGTTCAAAAGTTCCTTCAAATGTGTGTACCCTCAAGTATTAAAAGTTTAAAGAAAAATGATAAGCCCACCTGAACCATTATCTGTAGCTCCAACATGGCTGGCAGTCTTCGATTTTTGCCTGAACCCGACTTTTCTCAGAATGTTGCTGCACCTCTTCCTCCTCCCTCTTCAAGGAATCGTAATTTATGTGGATTTTGTTAAAATTTACGTGAGTGATGAGACCACTTAAACTTCCCAATTAGCCATTTGTCCTCTCCAAGATTCTCCCGTTAATTGCACAGTAAGTCTTTAATCTCTATTCCTTCCTCTCATGAATACTCATTCAAACTTCCTGCCTCCCATAGCCTAGACCAGAGCAATTTATATTTTGTTCTCAGCCTACAGACCTGCTCAGCAAATAAAAGTCTCTGCAATTAGTAAGCTTCTTTCTCTTGTTTCACAAGTTTGACACAGAAGGGCTTCAGTTTATCAAGGCGCATGTATACAAGGAGGTAAAAAGCAATGTGGAAGGAAAGAAACAATTTAAGTGCTCTGAGCCTTCAGAGGTGGAATAACTTATTTTGTCTAGAGATGATGGAGGGGGGAGGTTCATGGAGTAAATTACATTTGTGCAGTAAAGAACTAACTCAGCAGGCTTGGGTTGTTGGAACGCTGCATATTCCAAAGAAAGGCCTGGCCCTTGACCAGATCCTGGGAGATAGCCTCGAAGCCCTTGGAATATCCTGCCTAATAAGAGTGTCTCTGTTTACCTGGGGCTTTGGGTCATGCCAGATTGTTAACCAGGCTTGTGCTAACAACATGATTTATGGCAGAGGCCTTTGGCCATGTAGTATCAATTTGACCTCGGGGGAGGCTGGAGACTGAGTAAATAGATCAGCCACGGGTGCACTCCATGCCTATGTGATTGACTCCTCTGGACACCAAGACTTGGTAAACTTCTCTGGTTGACAATACTGCATATGGGTTGTCACACATCATTGCTGAGAGAATTCAATGCTGTCCATATGACTTCACTTGGAAAAAACAAGTAGAAACAAATACTTGGCCGTTCCTGGACACTATACTATGTGTCCTTTCCTTTGCTAATTTTAATCTGTACCCTTGCATTGTAATAAACTGCCGCCATGAGTATAACAGCTTTTCTGAGTTCTGTGAGTCTGTCTGGTGAATCCCTGAACCTGAAGGTGGTCTTGGGGAACAATAATGACAACATTTCAGTTGGACTGTGTAGAAGGAATACAATTTTGGAAATCTCGAAATGAGTTGGCAGAAGATGGAAATGGAAAGAAACAGGAAGAGAGGTGATTTGAGATGGAGGAAACTAGAAGAATCTAGGAAACTAGAGAATACTTTACCACTTGGAAGGATCAATCAACAATTCTGCCAAACATTGCATTAAATATTGTTTTTTTAAAAAAGTCCCTTGCCTCAAGGAGCTTAGACAGTAGTGGAGAGATAAGCTTCAATGAAATGTCTTTCTCTGCCTGACTTATACGTGGAATCTAAAACAAACAAACAAAAAGAGCAAGCTCATAGATACAGGGAACAGAAAGGTGGTTCTTAGCGGTAAGAGGTGGGAGTGGGCGAAATGGGTGAAGGGAGTCAAAAGGTATAAAATTCCATTTATAAAATACATGACTCATGGGATGTAACGTACAGCATGGTGACTATAGTTAATAATCTTGTGTTGTGTATTTGAAAGTTGCTCAAAGAGTAAATCTTAAAAGTCATCATCACAAGAAAAAAATTCTGTAACTGTGTATGGTGGTGGATATTAACTAGACTTATTGTGGTGATTGTCTTACAATTTATACAAATATTGAATCATTATGTTGCATACCTGAAACTAATACTATGTTGTATGTCATTTATTCCTCAATTTGAAAAAGTGAAAAAGAAAAAACAGATTCAATGAAATGAAGTAAATCAGGAATAATATGAGGCAATGAACAAACACCAAGTGGTCTGGGGTACAGGAGTTGAGGGGAGGGGAGGGAGCATTGGGCAGTGTGAAACTGAAAGGACTTCATGCAGATTTTGACTGGCTTTGAAGTATACAGATGGACTACAGGAGACTAATTCTGAGAGCACTCTTCTCAGCACCTATTTTAATGTATAATACAAATGAAATATGTCATTATTAATTTACAGAGATGAAATGCCCCAGAAAAAAGCCTTTAGTCATTGTTGTCTCTGATATCATTATTTGAACTAAAAAGATATTCATTTGTAAAATACTATCAATTCTTGTTATTCACAAATTCTGTATATGCAAAATTGCCTACTCCTTAAAATTTATTTGTAACCCCAAAATCAATCCTCATGGTACTTTCACGGTTGTTTGCAAACACGTGCAGAGTGGTGAAAAATTTGAGTCACCCAATGCAGCCATCCCCAGCTGAGGGAGAGCAAGTCAATCGTCTACCTTCTTGTTTCGGCTCTCGTATTATAAACAATTGTCCTTTTGTGGTCTACATAGTTCCATGTTTTTCACATTTTTGTTCTTTTACTAGGTTCTCTTCACATTTTGTTCTTTAACAGGTGATTTCATCGTTTAACATCACCCCCAGGGGTAGTGCGCGAGTGTTGTCTAGTGCTCCCAAGGGCGAGAAGGCCGGGATGTTGGTTACATAGAAAATATGTGTGTTAAATAAGCTTCGTTCAGGCCTGAGTCATACTTCCATTGGCCATGAGTTCAATGTTAATGAATCAACAATATATATTAAATAAAGTGTCTTTAAACAGCAGCATACATAAAACATGATTATGTATTGATCAGTTCACAGAAATGTTGTGACCAGAAGCTCACAGAATGTAACTCTGTGTTTCTCCTAAAAGCAATGGCTCAGTATTCACTAATTCAGTGTCTGTGGTGACTTTATAGAACACAATTACCATGAATAACCAGACCCGACTGTAGTTAAAATATTATCTTTTGCAAAAAGATGTTAAATTAATCACAGGGGGCTAGGTCACACCTAAACTCATGTTATTAACTATCTTTCTTTTATATTCTATCTAACTATAGGGTATAGGAAAAAATCTCTTATCAATCAAGCAAAATTTTTACTTTATAATTTACTTTCTTAGAACTGTACTTAAAGAAAATTTTATACAGCTTGCAAGCAACAAGAAAATCAGAATAATTTCTTTGTCCATGAAGAAATTGTCTGAAATCTACAGGTCAGTTCCGGCAAATTAAATAAAATGAACAGATTACACCCAGCCATTCTAAACTGCAGGCTGACAGTTAAGCTAGAACTTCCTGTCATGAATAGGAACTCACTGGACGCTTTTTTAAAAGTCCTGTAGGAATGGGAACTTCTTTAACCATAGTCTTTTTTTGTTTTCTCCATTGAAGTGAGTGATTCTGGTTTTGGAAGTACATAGTTCCCTTTTTTATGGATATTTTTCTCTATTTTACATGAAAGAATTCAAGGTCGACCATGAATCACTAACTTCAACCCCTGAAGTAGTCATAAAGGTAAGCCTCCTGAGCAGAGCAGGCTCGCTGCCTTACAGTGCAGCAGTGGATAGGCAAAGTGAAATGCACCTACACAAACTAAAGGAGCAGTGTAGCAGGGTACAGAAGAGGGTAAAGTCTGAAGCCAGACTTATTCAATTTAATCCTGGCATTGACTAGCTGTGTGACTTTGGGCAAGTTGCTAATATCCTCTATGTCTTAGTTTCACAATCTGTCAATTGGGGTTTATTAATAATATGTATTTTACACAGTTGTAAAAATTAAATTCTATATAAAGCACTCAGAATTGTGACTGACTCATGGTAAACACTCAACATGTGTTAGCAATGATTATCATCATTCAACTTCAGCTGACTCTTTCTGAATGGGAATGCAAACCTGGTATGGAAAAACATTAGATTTCTTAAAAGAATCAATAAATTTAATTTTTAGAGGAAATTTCTAAAATGACAAAACATTATGAAACCAAAAACAATTTATCTGGTGGATCAATTAGCCCACAGATTGATAATTAGCAACCACCCTTTAGAGATAAGAAGAGTTCTTCAATGCTGTAATACGATGACTCTATTTAAACTTCTAAAAGCTAACTTGTAGAGTAGATTCAAAGAGAAGATGTTTAATTATATCCATTTTTATTTTATGGATTTAACAGAAATAAGGAAAGAAATAGGAATTATCAGGAAAATACATCATCAGAAAGGCCAAAAATTTTTCTTCCCTGTGAACCAATTCTAAAGTCACTCTAATTTATCTGAATTACGCGGAAGAAGAGTAATAACAGTTCTGCAATTCCCTCCCTCTGTTCCTCCATGGGGACACCATTCACATTAATTACTACTTTAAATACATTAATACCCCCTCCATAAGAGAAAACCAGAAGACAGGAAACCAAAGAACTATCGAATTACGTTTTTATATGAACACCTAATTTTTTATTACTTGACAAATTTTAACCATGACAGCAAGGAGCTCTGTATCAGATGTGAGTGAAATCTCCACTTTTGTCAACTGGTAGTCTCCAAATTCCAACCAAAGAAAAGAAAGAAAGAAAACGCCACCAACACCAACGAGAAGAAGAAAAAAGAAAGAAAAACCTTTGAACTAGCAAAGTAAAGTTTATTAACAGTATTGCATTACTACAGTAGGAGAAAGTTACCTTGATAGAGTGTTGGTAGTCTCCCAGAAGGGGGAACATCAGGGAAGATATTTACAAAACTGCAGAGTCTGAGCTTGGTGATTTTAAGGAAGGTGTTTCCAGACAGAGGATTAGTTAGGATGGCATAATTTATAACATAATACTTTGGGTTAGTTGGCACAGGGAGCGAGTGTCTTGAAGCAATTCTTGATAAGTAACCAATTAGTCCTGAGAAGTAAGCTATTTCAGTTGGTTCACAGTCTTCTCTTTCAGGAGCAAGTATTTTCTGGGTTACTTAGCTAAGTTGATTTTGCTTATTCTCAATATTATTTAACATATAGATAGAAAGTATGCCCAGTGCAAGCGCTGTCCAACACAAGAAACAGGAAATTATGTTGACTTCAGTTTTCCAGTTGCACACTTATCAAGGGTAAACTTTTATTTTAAGCTCAGATTTTTCATCCTGCAAATAGTCTCAATGTTAAGCATTTTTCCTGAGGAGTAAACTATTATTTTAATCTACTGAATCCTAGGACAATTTTTATTTTTGTTATTGCATTGTTTAATGATTTTTATGGTAAATTATTTATTGAAAAATCAATCTATTGAAGCATCCACTCAGTGTGAGCAAATAAACCTGGATGTAAAGAAAGAGCATGTTATGGTATAAATATTTGGCCAAGAAGCATGAATTCAGCATTTCTTGGGGAAAAAACAAAAAGGGAAATCATAAATTATGATACAAGTGAGAAGAAAGTATAAGAATCACTTGTACCTCTTGACATTCCAGTGTTTATCAGATGTTATTTCCATGCTTATTTGTCATTTATTCCATGTTTAGGCCAAGGATGTTGAACTAAATTAAGTAAATAAATATGCACTCCTCAAAACTTTTCTGTTTTGCAAGCGTTAGCCTAGTGTTCTGTGATTCGACCAAGCTATCCATGCTTTTGTCTGTAATGCTCACAGTAAAACATTCTCATGTACACACAGATTTATAAAAAGCTTTTACCTGATACTTGGTGCACATTTGATGTTTATGTACAGAATAGTAATTGATGGTCTTATTGTACCCACAAGGCTAGAATTCACTTCAGTTTTCCGCTGACTTTATAAATAACAAGAACATCTTTCGAGTGCTTTATTACTGACTTTAAAATTCTGAACCTCAATTTAGAGCACTGAAATATTTACTTTATATAAATGTATTTGTTCTCCCAAATGTGAGAATTAAAATGTTGTATAGATACATAAAAGTTGTCATTCAAGTATTTAAATATTTGCAGTAAAAGTGGTTTCTAATGTAAATTTTAGATATCACATTTCTTGTGACTTGAAAAGAGGAACTATGAAGAAAATTATCTTTTAAATAATTTGAAACGTATTTGTGGTTTCAAATGATGGAAACTTAATTCCAAAGTGAGGATCATTTATTCCCATCATTGGGAAGGATGGTGACGTCACTAGAACCCAGGGACCAGTGAAAACATGGGCTTCATTCTGCAGGACTCCCATTCCACTCTCAGCTTTGCACTTACCTTTGTATTGGTTTCACTTATTGCACTACTAAGCAATTTCACCCATGTGGCGATGCCCAGTTGAGAGTTCTTGAGCATCATACCTCACAGCTTCCACTACCATTAGCTTTCTTTCCTTATTCCCAGTTAAAAAAAAATGACTCGGATGGATTGGCATTAGTCAGGAGCTCTCCCCAGGACCAATCATCTGTGGCCAGGGATGGGAACACATAATACATTTGTAGTTCCTAGTGTGCAATACATTTGTGAGCAGGTGGAAGGGTGTGATTTTTTGGAAAAGGGACAGATTCTGGGTCAGCAATATCAGGAGATATTGATAGTTTTCACTTCATTGGGAAAACATAATAAGCATCCTCCTCTAAGCCTATATGAATTATATATTATGAGTTATGATAACAGAAAGGTTGACTCAAACTGGCTTAAGCAATATAGATAGGATAGATATACAAAATTCATGAAAAACCCAAAGGTATATTTAGTATGATCCAACCATTCAATAATGTTCCGAAGAGCTCAGTTGCTTTATGCCCCTCTGCTCTGCCTCTGCAAAGCAGCTTCGGCCAAACGAGAGCTGTGCTTCTGATGGCAAAATGATTACTATGAGCTCTTGTGCACAATACCTTTGTACCAGGATTCCCACCAAAAGTCCAACTATTCACTCTTATTGTAACAGCTTAGAATCATGTCTACCCTGGAAATGTCATACTTGGCCAGCACACTGGAATGCTCTAATTGGTACAGCCCCTACTTCTGGAGTTTGGAACAGAGCCAAATGGATAACTAACATAAATTGGGGGCTACTGGGAATCAGGAAGTGGAGGACTGCTTGCTGGGATGTAATCTAGACTATGTGTCACACGTCCATCCCTGTATTGTTGTGTTTTAATTATTCTATTGCTATTTTATGTTATTTAAATAGAAGATAAAATTTAACAGAAGTCGTCATTGTTAGGGCTTAAATATGTAACTCACTGTTTTTTCCTTCCAGGACTCCAACAGTAATGAAATGCTGGTTATTGCTCAAACACCTGATATTTCAATGAAAACTCATTAAGTTGAATTAGAAATCACAGCTAAGATTTGAGACTAAATTATTCGTATTCTCTCTTTCCCATTCTAAATCTTTGGGAAGACATACTTCAGTACGCCTCAGAGAGAATGAGAGAATATGACCACGTCCCGAGAGAGCATCCAACTCAAGTTACCTGTTTCAATAGAGGGATGAGGAGAGCCAGCCTGCCTTCAGTGGCCGCAGGGAGTATAAGAGGAGTCGGAAAGAAAGAGAAAGTATTCTGAAGGAGCACTGACTTCTAGCACAGTGACCTGTCCATTTACACTCATCCGGAACCAAGCAACGAGATTATCCCCTCTCCCTTGGGGAAGACTTCAAAAGGGAATGAGGAGAGAAGCAAAATCTCTGTCTTCATTCTCCCCTGCATGAGGGAGGGCAGAAAATTTTTGTTCAAGACTTCCATGAGAAAAAAAACAATATTTCTACAAACCTTAATTGTATCCTCACTTCTTTAAGTAACAAATTTTATGTTAGGTAGGAAACCACAATTATATAGCTATAATATGTTTATATAATATATATATATATTTACCTTGAACTTATATCTAGTCTGATTGCTTTAAAACATGGGACATGGGAAGGGAGAGACAAAAGATGAATGATTGAGTCACTGAAATGGGACCTTTGCTGGAGTTCAAGTAGAAAGAAAGCAAATGGGCAGAAACAAATTTGTTAACCAGTTTATTTACTGTACTGATTATGTGATGATGAACACGTGTACATTTTCATGATGGACAGTTATTCCTAAGGCTTGGGAGTTTATTGATCCATTTGAGAATAAAACTTGAGCCAACAGCCTTTAAGTTACTTTTTTTTTGTCTTTCTTAGAAGTAATCCATCAATAAGACCCATTTATATGTGCAATGGGATTATGGTGCTTGGTAAAGAAACAAACAGAGAATAAAACCTTGATCCAAGTCTTGAAAATACAGCTCAGCTCCATTTCACCCCTTCTGCCATTATTTAGGATTGACTGATTGATTGGTCTATCAAGAGGCATAGCTCATCCTCATGGGCGAGGAATCTAGTCTCTCAGGCCAGTAAGCTGTCATTGTATAGGTTAGGACTGATCCCGGAGACTTTATAAAAGCAGATTTTTTCATTCTCTCCCCTAATGGAATTTACTGATCTTACTATGTACTATACTATTTCATCTTAAAGATTTCTAATGTAAATGAGGAAGCAAGGACCCTCTATGTTAAGTCACCAGGAGAGGCAGGATAGGCAGGGCCACTTAGTGGCCTTACTAGGTTTTGCTACCTGTCTAGATTAAGTGCTAGAGCCAAAAATATTAAAAAGAAAAGACTCACAGGACAGCTCAGTTCTTTTAAATGTAGAAAGGTTGCTCAAGAATGGAGGGCCATGGAATTAGGTGGTTTGAACTGCATTACGTCAAGCTTAAAAGGAAACAGAAGGTCTTCAGCAGATGTCAGAATCATTCTTGCCAAGATCAGTTCCCACACAGCATTGATGGACCTCTGTTTTGCCCACTCACCTCACCATGTTGTTTTGGAATTCTAAGTAAAACTTCTCTGACTAAGGACAATCTTTCTCTTGGCCTGTCTAATCGGTCTCTAACTTTGTTCTTAGAGGTAAACCTCACCAGATTTGTCATCAGATTTGTCATGGAAGCTTGAGGCTTTATAACCTCAGATGATTTTTTCTTGTGAAATTGACTAGTGCACGTGATTAAACTAAGATTTCAAGTATTTTAATGTAGAGTCCACTGCATCTAAAGCTAGTTGATATTAACAATTTAAAGAGAAAATTACAGTTCACCTTTCAGGAGAATACCAGCAGTCCCTCTGTTAATATTTTCTTTTATAAGTGAAAAGGAAAATAGGATTTGGGGGTTTGATTTCTAACAAGATTTCACATTTTGTCACCTCAGTTAAACAAATTAAAGGACCACCTGCCTAAGTTTTCTATCACTTTATTTATTTTGTTTCAGAGATAGCCATGCTAGTCAATTAATTTGTAGTAATGGTTCTAATTGCCATGTGTATTCTGAGAATATAAATCTCATTACTTGATCATCACAGTAAATCTAAGTACATTTCTATCAAGAAGAGTGTGTCAATTCAGCTCCATGCAGTGATGTTTGGAGTGTTATTAAATATTAACAGCCATATAGAAGTCTAATTTTAAAGTAAAATTGGAAATGAACTCAGGCAGAAAAGTTAGTATCTGCTAACTTCCCTCTGATCACAGCTGAAGTTCACTGATAAACGATGGCATTGAATAGATATATGTTTGCATAACAGTACTGTGTTCTTTTTACCTCCAGTTGGCTATGTTAGAATGGGTACATCAAACCAAAATATCTTCCGATTTGGTGTTCATTTGTAGAACTTGGTATCTAACTCCTTAGATGATGTGCCAGTCTGTTACATTGATGCTCCCAGCGAATCATCTCTCTTGGCATTCAGGACCGGTGTAGCCCCTCCCTTTGAAGCTGGGCTGGGTCCATGACTTGTTTGAACTATTAAGATATGAGGAAAGCAAGCCTGTCCAGGCCTGGAAGCTTCCATTTCTGCACCTGGATACCCTACAGGAGATACAATGTGGAGAGAGACTCCACAGGGAAGGGCAGTCTTGAGACTATAATGAAGAAAGGAAGATGCTCAGCCATCCTGGAGACCCAGCAGAGTGCAGCCCCTAATCGACCTACCAGCTGAATGCAGCCTGATGAAAAACCACTGGCAAGGAGAGCTGAAGAAATAAAGTGCAAATAAAATGGTTGTCATTTAAAAGTCGTAGTGGATTTTTGTGGGGGGGGGGGGAGTAGGGTTCTTATTCAGCAATTAATAATTAGAACATATAGAAATGGCAAAAACTGAATATCTTCCACTCCCTACCCCTACCCCATCCATCTACCAGTGTTCACCTACTTTGAGTATAAAATGACGAGATGCGTTAACTGGACAAAACAGGATCAGGATTCTCACTGAATGAAATGTGGGTATTACATATGGAATGTGTGTCTCCTAGTAAGATCCCCTCTAACAGGCCCCTTCAGTTCATGAAGTAGTTACTATGTTGACTTGGGGAGAGAAGAAATCATAGGCAGACAAGATGCAATAGATTTTTAGTTCTTAAAGTCTTTGTGAGAGTCCATTTCTCTCTCTCTCTCTCTCTCCTCCTACCTTGCCCGCCTCATGTCTCCTTTCTGTGAGTTAATCTTGAAAGAGACACTGCCTACAGAACTTTCTAAAATTCTACCTCCCGGTTGTTTTAGTTTTAATTTAACTCAGGTCTACATGAGGACAGTAATTTTGTGTGTGTGTGTGTGTGTGTCTGTGTGTGTGTCGAATTTGGCACAACTATTTGCATATGCAAAATGACTTTACAATATGCTCTTTGGCTACACAATGAATACAACATGTTGGATCTGTTTTTGTCTGAAACAATTCAGGCTAATTTCACTATTTTAATTCAAAATGAGTGGATTTTGCTGAAAATATTGAGGGCTCTCACTAGATTAATTTTTTAAAGCATTATTTATACATATTGCAAAAACACTTTGGTTCTCATTATATTAGGTGTAAAACTAAATTTCATAAGGTTGATGTGTAAGATTAATGTAATGCATATGATTAGAGCTTATAATTTCAAAAATCCCACAGAGGGCTGGCCCAGTGGAGCAGTGGTTAAGTCCGCATGCTCTGGTTCAGCAACCCAGGGTTCACCAGTTCAGATCCCAAGTGCAGACCTACACACTTCTCATCAAGCCATGTTGTAGTGGCATCCCATATGCAAAATAAAGGAAGACTGACACGGAACTTAGCTTAGTAACACTCTTCCTCAAGCAAACAGAGGAAGATAGGCAACAGATGTTAGCTCAGGGCTAATCTTCCTCACCAAAAAAAAGAAAGAAAATCCAAAAGGAAATACTTAAGTATCAAATTAGAAATAAAATAACAATTCAGTGTTTTTCAAAGTTTAGTATATGAAAACTGTCTGGGATAATTCTTGAAAATGCATAACACCAGGCCATACTTCTAGTTTCTGGTGAATAACTTATACCACTGTAGAATTTCATTTAAAAATGTTTCAAAGCTATTTCCTAATAACTTGGTAAATGAGTTAGTAAGGATAATTAAAATATGACATGAATAAATTGTATTTACTGTCTGATTAGAATTCTTGTGGTACTTGTTCAATAAGAAATCTGGTTGCTCTAAAATGTTGTTACACCTCTACTCATGAGTATATTTGCAACCTTGACAC
This sequence comes from Equus quagga, assembly GCF_021613505.1. Taxonomy (NCBI): domain Eukaryota; kingdom Metazoa; phylum Chordata; class Mammalia; order Perissodactyla; family Equidae; genus Equus; species Equus quagga. The sequence continues at coordinate 138,617,142 of NC_060268.1, forward strand.
TTTTGGCGACAGTGCTTTGTTTTCATTGCATCACGAAAGTTGACTTGAGTTGATTATAGTTTCAATTCTCTTTTCTTGTTTTGAAAAATATGAGTAATTGTTACATTATGTTTATTTAATACTTTTACGTTGTTGTGGGTTTTTGTTTATTTCTACTATAGAGATGCATATTTTCAGCAACAGAATTTTTAAACAGTAAATTTTATAACCTGCATTTTCACCCTACTATTAAAGAGGATATATACAAAAATGTTTTAAAGATTCTTAAACTGTGAAACATTATTAATGATGTGCTACCTATGTATCTGGGGTATCCTTAAAAGTTGTCATATAATATGAAAGCAATAATATTAAAATTATTTGAGCATTTTTTCTAATTTATAGGGGCCCATTTAGTAATATAAGATTATAGGTTGAGTTTATATCCTTTATTAAATATTTATTAAATAATTCATTTATGTTGATACAGTAATGTTACTATTAATATTTATATTGCTATGGAATTATTATATCATGAGATATTCAGGATGTTTAAAGTAGCAACGTTCTGGAAGGAAATAGCACTCTCAGTTTAGGTAGTTTTAGTAGAGTTCACCAAAGGCCTACTTAGGGAAACCACAGGATATAGTGCAGGCCTAGTTATAACGATAGTGGAATCACTTACAACTTGGGGCATGGGCTACTGTGATTATCAGAATCCAGAGAAAAGAACTACATGGAAATGGCCTCCTGCCTGGAGCGGAGGCTTGATAGAGGGATAGCAAATCATCAGGGATGAAGCTGTGAAAATAAATACCCCAACCTCACTCTCTAACTAGTGTCCATCTCCTCATAGCGCCCTTCTTTATACTAACCCGAGGCAGAAGGCGAGGGGCCCACGATGTAATCCACAATGGTCAGCCTCCCAGGGCAAAGAGGATTATGAAGAAGGTGGAGGGTGGATCTGGAGAAACAAATGAAAATATCCAGCATACACAAGCAACTTTAACAATTTTGGAGAACCACTGTCTTAATAAATTGGATGTTCATATAATAAATAAAATATCATGCCATTAATGTGTTCACATATTGTGTTGAATGTGCATTGTGGGGTTGACTTCACTGTAAAACTTAAACATTTATCTCTCTAAAAGCTGGGTGTTGGTCCCACAGCATCTTGGATACCTTCTAACTAAAGAGCTCTGCTACATCTTACCAGTATTTTCAAGGAGTTTCTCCCATTTTCATACTGATTTTATATCTTGAAGAAATTAACAACTCTATATACTTCAGAGTTAAATGGAAATGTGCCAAAGGACATCATTATTCATTTTTCAAATCACAGATGAAAAAATATCATTTTAAAAATCACATCTGTATAAACTTTCAGTAAGGTATTCTTTCATGTTCCTAATGAAGCATGGATGTGATATAACTGAAAAATCACAAAATAGTGAGTGTGTTTCCATACTCTGTCAACTTCTTTTACAAGAACAAAAAGAAAAATACTAAGTTTTACTATAGTGATGATACAATAGTTCGTGGGTTGCATTTTGTGAGCTTTATTTGAGCAATATAAATGGTGCTAATTGTAGTGACAGCTGAACTGAAATCAATATGCAGTAATTAATTTTATAAATACTTTTAGAAGAGAAAGAGAATGAAAAAATAGAAACTTTGAATTTTAGGTAGGTGGATTAAAAAATGTATACAATTAATAAGAACCTCATCAGCATCAGCCAGCGGAGTCCAGTAAAATTGCCCTAGAACATAAAGGGTTTATAGACCATCATGTACTTAGTGATGCTGGACTAGGAGTCAAAAAAGGAAGTCAAAATTTATCTCTTTGTATAGCCAAATATACAATATAATATAATAATATAAAAGTATTTCCCTTTATTTTTTTCTCCTTAAAATGATAGAGTTTGTAATAATGTCTCTGCAAGCTTTAAAATATTTTATTTTAAAAGATAAAAACATTAACATTATTATCCCAAGTTATCTTCACTTTCTCTGTTGGAAATTATAAACTGGACATATGCATTTTAAAAAAATTACGAAATAGCATGAGTCCTCCTCAACCAATTATGCAAAAATCATAAATTTAAACATATTTTAGCTAATCTTAAACTGGGCTGGGAAGGTATACTTTCTCTTTTCAGTCCTGTTTTCCATCCCTTGGATTCTTCATGGTCTATCTCTTACTCTTTTTTTTTTTTTAAGAATATTATCTTCCACTTTTACATTCCTTCCAACTCCACATGGTGACTCTATATTTTCTCTTTAAAACTCATAGTTCTCTCTGTTCATCAACATCAACATCACCTGGATACTTGTTAGAAATGTCCATTTTCAATCTAGAACTATTGAACTAGAAAATCTGGTAGTAGGGCTTATGGTGTTTCTTTACTCTTCTAGGAATGACCTTTTCCCTCTTGTCCAATTAACAAATTCTTAATCTTTTTATCCCCAGTGCCAAGCACAGTTCTCCAAGCAAAGAACAATCAGTTAATAGTCAATAAGGCTAAAACTTTATCGTGCCTTTGAATTACCTTCAAAGACACAAAGATATTAGAGAATACAATACATTCAGGTAACTGCATAAAGAGTATAACGTTTTAGGTTCCAAGAACTCATGGTCATCTGATAAGGTAAACAGGACGTAGACCACAAAGGGTTGAAAAGCCATATTAAAGAGTTTGGACTCAGCCTGAAAGCTCTAGATAAAATTTTAGGCAAGGAAGACTGTCAATTGGTCACTGTTATGCTAGGATCAAATCACCGTGGTAGGGAGGTTAGGAAGAACTAGCTGCACTTGAAGAACACGATGAATATGTAAATATAGGGGAAAGGGACCTCCTAGGAAAAGAAAAGTGTAGTTTATATTCTTCCATCTTCCTCTCAGTCAGTGGGAAAAAATGCTGAGCAGTGGGTCTATCCTATGGCTTATGTTCTAATACTTAAATTTAGTGGGGGGGTGGGGCGGTGTAGGAATTTACCAGAGGAAGGCAGAAATAGCAAGAGAGAAATATTTTTGAGAACATTGAGGGTCAGTCTAGGAAAATCAAGATCAGTTGACAAGCATAAAAAGTTAGAGAAGACAAGAATATCATGACCATTTCCAAGAATAGAAAATACACATCAGGAGTGAGGAAGAAGCTTGAACATGAGAGCAGGTTGTGTGCGAGCTGAGAAGGTGTCATACGAATATATCTTTATTGCAGTCACCTCACCCGCAATCTATATAAACGGGCCTGGTGGGCTTAAGATACAGCATCCAGACAGGGGAAATATTTGAAGAGAGGCTCTGAATTAGAAAAATAAGGCATGCATGGAGAAGAGTAAGTCATATTTCAAAAATTGACACAGTCATGATGAGCCATAACTGACAGAAACACATGGAAGATAACCTATGTCTAAAAACCTCAGAAAATAGTACAATATATATTCCTTTCAGTAACACATATAAGAGCAAGGTCAAAATAGAAATTGCCTGTTTAACTGTCTCACTTATGAGAAAATCTTAAAATACAAACAGTTCAGTAACATTGGTCACATATTTGATAAATGATTTAAGTAGGTTTGATGATGAAATGTTGATTCAGTTAAATATGAAAACTGTAGAACTGATAGAGAATGATAATACCAACATATTTATTTTTCATTTTCATTTAGCAGCATCATGAAACAACTGTTTTTGACACTGTATATATCAATAATCAGACCAGTGAGCCATGTGTAATAGCAATTTGCATTTCATAGCATCTTTCTAATGAATTTGCCATAACAGCGTCATTATCTCGAATTTATGGATCAGAGGGGCCTGTGCAACTGTCAGAGTGAACAGATAGATTTTGTGACTGGGCCTGAATAGTGACTGCTTCAATGTTTTTGAAGCATAAATTCCTTGCAAGTCTAAAGCTTGTCCTCAAACTTGTCTAGCTTCATTTTCTTGCTCCTGGTATGTTTCCCGTTATTTACACACTGGAAGGGGCCATGAAACTCTTCTGCATCCCTCAGCATCCACATTGGAGTGACTGTTGTAAATAGAGGAGAGTTTTCTTCTCTCTATACTTTTACTAATTGGTATGAATGCCTGATATTGCTCAGGTTACATTGAAATCACCTTTAATGCTTTCTGGTCCTAGAAGTTGGATTGAAACCTAGAAAAATATAAATTAATAATGCTGATGATCATCATCATAATAATTTATAATGGGCTAGAAGCTTTAAAATGATTACCCTATTTGGACATTACAGTAATCCTACCATGAAAGTATGAAAATATGAGAAACTCCATCTCAAAAAGATTAAGTATGTTGTCTAAGATCAAACAGTAAGTAGCAGAGGCAATATCTGAACCCAAGTCTGTCAAATGCTAAGAGTTCTTTCCCACTATATCAAAGAATTGACTTCACAATATAATGATCACTTTGCACATGTTATTTGTCAAATCTTTCACTCAATTTTTTGTAACAAATTATGACTTCACTTATTATAGTGTCCACATCTTATCCCATTGGTCTTCCAGTGTCTGAACAATCACTTTTTCTCTCTTTGGATATGCTTCATGCTATCAAGAATATCTCACTTTATTTAGATCTGATTTCCAAAAAAATAGAAGAGCTTTCTCAGGGGGAGAATGTTTAGCAAAGAAAAGTGAAATGAGGCACAGTGAGCACGTGTGAAGGACCATTTCTGCTAAAGCTTCGAGAGGTTAGGTGCGGATTTGTGAGTTATGAGGAAGCAGCATTCATAAACCTAATGCATTTACTAAAATTTCCTCAAAGCAGAAAAGGGTGTATGTTAATGACTATCATCACAACATGATTACGATTTTGTCATGACATCTCCATTGGAGTATCACAATGCACTCTCGTTAACCCTTAAAAAATGTGTACATTCTAGTATGTTCCTTAGTATAATTTCTTTTGTGTCTGTAAAATACCATACTTTGGCCAATCCTCTGATTTAGACTATCGGCCCCCTGCTTTGCTTTGTCTTCCAGAAACTTTTCATTTATAATTTTCACTACTCCAAAACTTTTTCCCATTCGTAGATTTCCTTACTTAAAAATGTCTTCCTTTCTCTTCAATCTCTCTCTCTCTCTCTTCCACATATTGTCGTGGATAAAGAGAATCCACTGCAGCTCAGAATGTGGTCATTTTTGCTAAATAGAATCATATCAGAATGATGTGTATGGAAAGCATGCTTAGTTCAAGAATAAAACAACATCTCTGTTCAATTGCTTTGAGTTTTGTGTCATAATATATGATTAATTTCAGATTTAAATAATACTAAAAGAGAGATTTTTATCAAGAGGAATTAAGGGTTTAAGTGGTTGAGAAACTCTATCCTGCTGAAGGCCATGATTCAGAGAAGCTGCCGAGAGTTTCTCTGCGTGGTCTCAGAATCAGAAGGATGAGGGATATTTCAGCATCCTAATTTCCTCAGCATGTCTATCACACTTATTTTATTTTCCTTAAGGTCTTTCTACTGATGAGTAATCAGAACAACTCTAGAGAAATTGGACGATGAAGACTGAATTTTCAGTTTTCCATCAGATGTTTCATCATTTGTTCTAGAATATGAACTTGAGAAAAAAGATATAATAAACAAGTTATCTTGATTTCCCCCAATGGAATAGAATACTGTCCTAAGTTATTTATGTTCTCACGGGATTCTCCTCAAGGAAGGCAAGCAGCTTTTGAAAAGAACCGCATATTCTTTTTAATCTCTAACTTGAATCTGTAAGGTTTTTTTTTCAATTTGAACTGAAGAGATAGAAATTTGAGATAGAAAATATTGCATCATTATACTTACTGGTGGTTCACTGAATACACAAACACACACACACACACACACACACACACGCAGTGTTTTTTCCAATTGAGAATTAAATATCTTAAATTTTCTTACTCTACCAGCATCTGCCATATAGTTAACATTTCACTATATTAAACATCCCATAAGACACAGACATATTTTGGGCATAGGTGACGAGCCTGAGGCTATATCTATAAACAGGCACAGAACATAGAGACACTTATAGCTGATCCTGCATATTCTTAAAATTCAGAGAAGTCTGGGTGTGTATAGAGAAGGCCCTAGGGCTTTATTTACATGAAGTTCATGTAAGCAATTTATCTTTATAGAAGACAGAATACATCAGCTAGATGAAGTGATAATGAATCCATGTAACAGAGAAGCAACAATTTAAAATATAATAGCATGGATTACATTGACTGTCTTATGACTAAGGAACTTGTACATAGAGCCCCCATGGAGAAGAAGTTATAATTCTGAGATGACTTTTATCACTCAAATCTCTAAGATACTTGGAACATATGGTAGTACTGTTTTACGACCTAGGTATCAGAGTGGAGTGTGAAAGAGATTTTTCTCATTTTAGGGAGGGGCACTTCTGGAGTCCACTGACAAGAAAAGAGAAGGAGCTGTGGAAAAAAAGGAAGAGTGTTAAGAGCAAGAGGCTAGTCCAGCCTAAAACAGTTTAGCTGCCATGTCACCTGGGTACCCAAAGAGGAACCATCAAGAACAGAACCCCATAGCTGTATGGGAGCCAGGCCCCTGCATCCTGAGCATGGAGTGGTAGAACATGTCCCAGCTTAAGAGTGATAGGGAATGACCTCTCTGACACGTGGAACTGGGAGGGCTATGAATACTTCCAGAGGCAGGAAGAAGAGAATGGCAAGGGGTTCACAATGATCCTAAACTACCGTGGACATTCATGGAAGTTTACTCTGAAGGGGAGCTCAGAAATTGGGCAGTAGCTGGACCAGGCTTTGAGGGAAGACGAGATTTTCTTTTCTTTTTATTAAATGAGAAAATTTTTAAAAGTTATGTTGACGGGAATGGTTAGTAGAGATAGGAAACATGGCGAAGGAGGGAGGACAAAGGGTTGCAATCTAGTGCACGGCGCAGAGATTAGCCTGGGATTATGCACAATTCATTGGTCCTAACAGGAAAAGACACCAAGCATAGGGCTCAGGGATGGGAGGACCCTGGGGACTTCTGAAACAACGTGAGCAGCCCACAATCCTGTGACTAGGGATTCTAAGTCTAGAAAATGCAATTTGGGTTACTGCTATCAGAGCCTCCTTCATTCATTCATGTAAAAACTATCCTAGACACAATACTACTTGTAGGATATATAACAGTGAGCCAGTTTGATAAAACTAGTAGAGAGTGAGAAAAAAGTTTCACAAAATATGCTATTTAAAGGAAAAACCAGTTATGAAGCTTTTAGTAAGGCCTAACACTGTTAAGAAACGAGACAAATAAGAAAAAGTATCAAAAAGAAGCGTTGAGGGGCCCGCCCAGTGGCACAGCGGTTAAGTTCCTATGTTCCACTTCGGCCCAGGGTTCGCCTGTTCGGATCCCTGTTGCAGACATGGCACCGCTTGGCACTCCATGCTGTGGTAGGCATCCCACATATAAAGTAGAGGAATATGGGCATGGATATTAGCTCAGGGCCAGTCTTCCTAAGCAAAAAGAGGAGGATTGGCAATAGTTAGCTCAGGGCTAATCTTCCTCAAAAAAAAAAAAAAAAGAAGTGGTGAAAAGTTCATAGATAAAACAAGAGAGTGAGTCTCATATTAAATTTTCCTCATATTTTGACATTATTAAGATTTAAAATCTTATTAGTTATCACACCTTAAAAGAGAAACATATTACAGTAACCTCATTGGTAGGTGTGTAAATGCAAATATTGGTGTATAACTATGTCAGCACCCTTTCAGGCAACCAGGTTAGCTAAACATGGAGAGGGCATCAGGAGAAGAATGAGAGGTGGCTAACTAATGACTAAGAGCTGCAGCAGAAGCAAGAAGCAACTACATGCAGCTGGACATGTAAATTTGACAGGACACCGTGTCTGATACTCTCTCCCATATTTCCTTCATCAGCAATTTTAACCTTAGGCTCCTGTGTTCCTGAACTTATTTTAAATTGTTTATGCACATTTCCTTCAGAAACTGAATTTTTTTTAAAAAAAGGAAACACTTGGAACATTCTAGGTTTTTAAAATTATTTTTTAATGATGGTACCTTTGGGTTATAACAATATATAACTTTCAGATGTACATCGTAATATATTTCAAATTCTGTGTAGATTACGTCGTGTTCACCACCCAAAAACTAATTATAGTCCATCCCCTCACACGTGAGCCTAATCACCCATTTTCCCTTCCCACCCCTTACCCTATGGTAACCACCAATCCAATCTCCAGTGCTATGTGTGTGCTTGTCATTTTTTTTATCTTCCACCTTTCAGTGAGATCATATGGTATTTGACTTTCTCCCTCTGACTTATTTCACTCAGCATAATACTCTCAAGTTCCATCCATGTTGTCACAAATGACCGGATTTCATCATTTCTTATGGCTGAGTAGTATTCCATTGTGTATATATACCACATCTTCTTTATTCATTCGTCCCTTGATGGGCACCTAGGTTGTTTCCAAGTCTTGGCTATTGTGTATGATGCTGCAATGAACATAGGGGTGCAGGTATCTTTATGCCTTTGCGTTTTCAAGTTCTTTGGATAAATACCCGCAGTGGGATAGCTGGGTCACATTGTAGATCTATTCTTGATTTTCTGAGGAAACTCCATACTGCTTTCCATAGTGGCTGCAGCAGTTTGTACTCCCACCAGCAGTGCACGAGGGTTCCCTTCTCTCCACATCCTCTCTGACGCTTGTTTCCTGTCTTGTTAATTTTAGCCATTCTGACTGGAGTGAGGTGATACCTCATTGTAGTTTTGATTTGCATTTCCCTGATAGCTAATGATGGTGAGCATCTTTTCATATGCCTGTTGGCCATCCATATATCTTCTTTGGAGAAATTTCGGAACATTCTAGTTTTTTATTCCTTATATTAAAAATACTTTTCAGAGCACAAAGCAGCAATACTTTTGTCAAGATGTTTTTGTTATTTTATATCCATCTTCTCCCCTGTCACCATAGTTTCACGATAAAGTCAACTAGTCAGTCTGTAGGACAGCTTTGTTTTCCTACCTCATTTTGGTATGAGACTGTGCATTTGTGAAGATGACTAAAGAGTTTATTTCAGATTGGAATTTTTCCAAAGAACATCTGAGCAGTTTCCTTCTTCTCCATCACATGGCAGAATTGGTCAAAATGAGAGCCACTTTCAATGCCCTTTCCCTTGCAAAGCACAAAAGCACAGATTTCTCCACAGAGCATTGAGTATACGGCTAATTTTCCTTCATGCCAGCTCAAGTTTGAGCTTTGAAAAAACCTGTATGAAAACCTCATCTCTATGGATTTCCTCTCTGTAACCATTTGGCTTCTGCTATATGTACTGGTAGTGGTTGAAATAATTTTCATCTTAATTTTATCAGATTTCAATTCAAATAAAATACCATAAGGTTTGCAACTCATTGATTAAGTGTTTTGGGTTCCCTTGACATGTAGATGTCCTCACTGAATAACTTACAACAATCTGTGGTATAAGAATCTTGACCAAGGGAAGACTTAGATCTTAACTAAAGAATATGGAAGGACCACACGCTTCAACCTTGCTGTACAAATTCACTAGGCAACTGTTAAGGATTTACTCTTATTTAGAGATATTCTCCATTACAAGAGTCACTCGGGAAATTCTAATGTGTAGCCTCCCTCCAGGAATTTATATTTCCTTAATAGTGCTCACATTCCGGATGAAATTTACCAATCAGAGGTCACTTTAAAATAAACTCTGTTGCCCAGAAACAAAAGACAGCATTCCATTTTTATCAGGTTTCCAGAGAAAGGGTTATAAAATAAGGTTAAATTAAAGGTTAAGGTCAATAAATGAGGAGAAAGAAATTAACATTTCTCCCAGAGTTAAGAGGACTAATGTACATTAAGTTATGAATATCTCATTTAAACCTCACAAAGGCTTCTCAGTAGTTGTTAACATTCACATTTTACTGATCAAGAACCTGACATAGAGAAAATCAAATGATTTTTCTCAAAGTCTCCATAACTGGGAAATTAACTTGGACTTTTTGGCCAAAATTCATAGTCTCCATACAATATTATATTGGGTAAACTTCTAATTGTGTTCAATGGACTTTTAGGATATGGGCTACCAAGAATTTCGTTTCTAGGTTGTTTATTATAGTGCTGAAGTAGGTTCAGAAATATTTATATAATCTTTAGCTATCTCCTCATTAACTTGCAAAAAGTAAGGTTGCAATTATTTTAATGATGTTGATGACACCAAACCATCAGCTTGACACTGTGAGAATGCCCCCTCATCAACAAGCCCACACTATCTGGCTTAGCAACCCTCCTCAGGTGGTATTCCTGGTTCCTGTTTATGTATTCCCATTGCAGAAAGGCATTTGGGTCTGTCATTACTAATTAGTTGCTTCAGAAAGACCAGTAGCTGAGATTTTAGCCAGAGACTCACTGGTAACACGTGGAAAGTGAGTAAAAGACCCCTGACACGTTCCCCTAATTCATCTGCCAAAAACATACCAAATTCACCTCTAAAGAATGGTGCAACTTGTCCTTCCCAGGGCCAGTCATGTAGAAAGAGAACTGGAGAATTGCTGTTGCTGTTAGGTGGGACTGCTGTTGCAAAGTAGTATCAAAGAATTTGAAGTAGCCTCTGATCACAGCTAACTAAAAAGTCATGCTGGTGAGAAAGTAGCTTTTTAGGGGGTACAAAGAAAAATAATAAAAAAGTTCTCTCTCTACACCATTAACCTTAGACTCAAAAAGGTATGGTTCACAGCACTGTAGGCTGGAGTCCTAATATCATATGTGCTTACTGCAGAGAGTCAAGCACAACAGAAAGACCTCAGTTTGACCACATGCTGTGGTGGAACAGGTCCTGCAGCCCAGTTGTGTAAGCCCTGGTACTGACCTCCAACTCCTCTCATTCAGGAGCAGGGTTATGTCCTTTTCTGGATACAAATTCAGTGGATTCCATCATCTATCCAGAGCCTCACCTAATTTTTTTTAATACATAATGTGTTCCTAGGTTCAGTGCAATATTACTCAGGATCCTATGTCGGTAGATCAAACACTCTGAAGGTCTTGGATAGAGAATTTCTGCATAAATGCAATTTAGTGAGCATTATCATAGGGTTCAATGGTCTTCACATCTTGTGATCACTTCTCGACTCTTCCCCAGTTCTTCTTATCTCCAACATGCTAATCTTTCTTGATCCACTGATTAACTAGCCAAACTACTCATCATTCCCATAGATGTCCAGAAGATGCTGAAATATGAATTTTATAGAGAATGATAAATCTTGTGCTATTACTAATGTTTGGTATAGATTGTTCAGGTCCATTCAAACTATATTATGACAGAGGCAGGAGAGTTATCTAGCCCAGGATCAATATCATACAAATGCAGTGTTTTTTGTCCCATGAGTTTTTGAAATGCATCTGGTCCTCCTTCTTCATAATGATGGAAAATAGCACATTTGTCAGATTTAATGGTGAGTTCTTACGTAATTGAGGCCATGATTTAATCCCACCTTCCTGTCCCATCACCTTTAGTTCATCACTCTCTGTACCTGCTTTTGTACATATTATCCTAGCTTCTATCATATTAACCACACTATCTAGCTCCTTCATTATACAGTTCCTGACTTTCACGCTTCACCTTAAACTTGTGATTATCTTCAGCTTTTCACTGTCTTTCACTGATCTATTGATTACCTCAACAATGTCATTCAATTTCTTAGTCCTTGTCATTTATATTTGCCAAATAGGATATTACACCTGCCAATACATTCCCTGCCTCAAACATCTTACTTTAGTTTGATATAAATAAGTTTTAACAACTGTGCAGCTACAGCATTACAAAGACTATCATTGTCCCTCCTACCAGCAATGATGATGTCCTCATTATCAGTCTGCTGGTGACTGACCCATGTCCAATGTCTCACTTTAGAGTTTACTTCCTTAGACCCCTCCTAGTACCAATGGTCTTATACTGAAATCCCATGGAAACAGACTCTAAGAGATATTTGTGCTGGATCACCTGTGAGAAGGAAGCATAATTGGGCACAGGGATATGTTGAACTGGGATGCAGAGTGACAAAATGCCTCAATCAATTCCACGGGGAGCCCTGGACTTGGAATGGTCCTTCATAATCCTCCTGCTTTGAGAAAGACAGCCAGTCCTTTATACAACCGCATGGACCAATCATTGGATATGGGATAGGAAGGGAGTGACCTGCAATAAGGTGACACTTCCTGGCTGATCACAGTTCCTGGAGAGGAACTCAGCTGAAAATTATTAGTTCCCAATACCTTCTGAAGCAGGGGCAATAAGTACCTAAAAGAGTTCGAGATGGCATTCCACAGACTTCAGTACAAAGGCTTTAAAGCATTCCATGAGAATGAGAAAAGGATAAATCCTCACTATTCATAACAATGTTCTACCCATCAAACATGTATGTAAATCAGAGACAGAAAGTAACCAAATCACTAGAATGGTGGGTCATAAAATTAGTGAGCAATGGATATTTCCTGCTGACGGGAATGCTGCTAAAATTGTTGAGTAGTCAGAGATACTGTTAGATTACAGATCTTGAAATATTGTTGAATCCTAAATAACATTTCTGTTCTTCTACAGACCTGCCTGTGTAGCTGCTGGGATGGTTTCCTGCCCACTTATGCATCAAAGGATCCTCATTACATGTGTCATGTGTAAACGTGTTTGTGTGAGTACCCTTTCTTTTCAACCAAAGCACCTTAGTTTTTACAAGACAAATACTATTTCAGGAAAAATAGGAAAGCTTTGCCAAAAGTCACTTCAGGATTATTTATTATTATTGAATTTTTTTGTTTATTTGTATTGTCAGTCGCTTGCAAATGTTTCTATTCTCATGATCAAATTAACATAGTAAATGTAGGATGTGTAAAACTGATCTTGATCCTTGTTTTGGGGCTCATTGTCTGTGGTTCAATTTCCATGCCAAGTTAAACAAATGTTATCATTTTTAATTCACATAATTTAAAATTATGTGAAAGTAGAATTAGATCAATTAAATTTATATCAGGGCAAGATGTTGTTTTAAATTATTTATTTGAACAATAAATCAAAACTGATATAAGTAAATTTGCATTAGTAATAGCACAAGATTTATCATTCTCTATAAAATTCATATTTCAGCATCTTCTGGACATCTATGAAATATAATGTATTCTGGTAGACTATATTCTTTTCATTTTTCCTTAGATTGTTGGCACTGAGACATTTTAGAACACTAATTGGGTTTACTTTGATAAATCAAATATTAAAGGTAATCTCTCTCTAATGAGCACATGGGTAGTATTATGTGGAATTATATTTCATTTAATTTAAATACTTCAATTTAAATAGTTGATATAATCCTATATTACCACATTTATAGCTAGGACAAAACCACTCTTTATTCACTCTTTATTCAAGGATTTTTTTTCAGCAGAATGGATTGCATTTAAATGTAAATTCAGTTTTATGAAGCTTAGGAATTATGTTTTTTTGACGTGGAGAAATTTGAAAAAGATACTGAAGCAACACAGAACAAGAATAATCCTTCAAATCTTAATCAGTTAAAGTGGGGACTTATTTGCACAAAAAAGCATAGTTTTACTATAAGAAATAATCTAACTGTGATAAAGAATAAAGATTATGTCATCATTATATTTATGTGAAAGGAAAGAATTAGCTGACACTAAATTATTATGGTATATCACTGGTAGAATTTTATGAAGCTCTTTTTAGCAATATTATTATTTTTTGTGCACACCTTTTTGTGGTTTGGCATTCCTATGAGCACACACTTTTAGATTTTTTATTATTAAAAGTGATATTGTATAGATGCTAGAAACTGGGCATGTCACATGCAATTTTCTAAGGGACAGGTGCCATCTCGCTGTATACACTTGGATGAAAAATATTAGAAATAATGCTTAGCAATATTTGGACAGAGCAAAGTTAAAAAATGCCAAAGTAAAACATACAATAGTTTACGTCTTGATTGAGGATAGGTTCAGCAAAATTGATATTCTAAAATTTTGAAGAGCCTGCTCATTTTTGCAGTTATAATAGACTACATAACTTTTAAAGAACATATTTCATAAAAGTAGATCATATAAATTATTAATATTTGATTCATTTACATGTTAAGTGAAATACAATGCACATATGTTACATTTGTATCCCAAGGAAAAGAAAGAGGGGTCCTACTGAAATGATTCCATTGTTAGCTTCTGCAGTCACACTTGGACTACGGTTTCATTTACACAGAATTAGTGTCAGAGTTACCAACGCTGATCACAACCTTCATGCTTTCAGTTTATGGAGACTTTCCACTTTTGCAAGCGTATATAACTTATAAAACTAGTAGAAAGAGTTTTGTTCTGCAACATTTTTATTCCTATTGTTTATTTTCACAACTAGTCATCTATAACGGTGTAGGATCTACCATAAAGTAAGAGTAAAAAGAGCAGCACACCTCTAATGTTTTACTGCCCTTACTTGGGATGTTGTTAGTTAATATGACAGATAGAAGGGAGAAGTGCAATTTGAAATATCTGACCCGTGGAGTCCAGGGACTGGACAAGTGAGTTATGCTGTCTTAAAACCAGAGCAAGGAACTTAGAAAAAACAAGACTTCTCGTTTAAATGCTGAACAACTAAAAGTCAGCTTCACACTTTCCTTCCATTGGTGAGAAAACTTACTTGTACAATATTTTAGAATCTAAAATGCACACCTTCAAGGCATTTATAGTGACCAAGACATGAAGTTATTTAAAAAACAAATGTGTCAAACATAATTCACAGGAAGTATCTGAATGCACTGAATAAAAACATCCAAAACTCAGGTAAATTTATTCACTGATGCTTCTGCCCTACTTTGGGGAGCATTTTATATGGCAGGGATATTAATGCACACTCTTCCATTTATGAAAAGTAAAATTGGAGTCACCAGCTGGGGCCTCGTAAGTGCCATTTTCAAGGTGGTGACACAAATATGGGAGTCAATCACTGTTCCTGTAACTGAAGCTTTTCCCCTCTATTGAGCTTGTTTTGGTCTGAAAAGACCTATGTCCTATTTGCTTTTACTAGGGATTCTGGAAAACCTTACAGATTAGCAGATAGAGTCTACTAATAGAGTTTCAGTAGAAGGCACACATCCTGAATTGATCACATTTTCTCATTTTATTTTGTAACTTAGTGCTGTGGTAAACGGACAGGTGCAGTTCTAACGTCTTTCTGAGGCACGTTGTTATAATAGCAAGAATTTAAGCTCCCTGAATTTCTTCTTTAATGTCATGTGTCTTGTCCTTGTCAGAGTCAGATTTCTAACTAAATGTGGATTGAACAGGCACTGTCACCTCTGTTTCCACCAAATCCCATTAGTGACAGGAAGTGACTTTTCAGAAGACATATTCCCTCAAGAAAAAAGAGAACAGACAAAAGAGAAGAGACAAAAAGATTTCAGAAACTGGAAAACAGATGATAAGTGGTGATTAACCCAGCAGTCCTGAAATCTAAGTTAGCAGTGAATAAAGCTGAATGATTTACCCTAGCACATCTCCAAGAGGCTCAGAAATTTGTGATATCTAAGACAAATTGATGAGCAAAATTAGGGTTAAAACTGAATGTTTAAGTTCTTTATCAGAAGCTAAACCCCCATATATCTTCCTTACTTTGAGAATCTGGATGGCTATTCCTCTCTCGCTCTGACAGAATATTGGAAGTGTATTTTCTAGAAAGCATAAAGCAGAACGAAGAACAGAAGGCACTATTGAAGCAGAAGTATTATAATGAAAGCAGGAGCACTGACCGAAATTCACTGTGTGAATGTTGAATCCCCACCCTTGTCTCCCGCTTGGATCCTGGAATAACAGCAGCCAGACTTAAGGCACCCAGCTAAGAGAATATTGTGTTGTGCTTTAGGGGTGCAAGTAGAATATCACCATCCAAAAAGAAAAAGACTTAAACGTCCTAAGATAAGATTCCCCCACTGGACAAACAATTCCAGTGAATTCCACAGTCAACAAATCCATCTATGGACATAGAACTTCCAATCAGCTTTTAACTGACCCTCCCTTAAATAAGAGCAGGCAGATAAAGATCACTGTACACTTGATTAAACCACTATATCAAAATAAGAGACAAAACAAAAGAAAAAAAGAACAATTTGGAGCGAAGAGAAGAAACTTTAAAATATATATTTCAATAATATCTTTAGAGAAAAAAAGCATCCATTAAGGAAGAATGAGCTGCCATATAAAAAGAACATTCAAAGAACATGGTCTTGGAAACAAAATATTTGTGAATACAAATGAAAATCAAACAAAAATATCAATAAATAGATCGGCGAGTGACGTTGAAAAGGGGTTGAAGAAATAACAGAGAAGTGGAGGAAATAAGTAACCAAAAACTTAAGTAAAGAAAAAAATCGAGAACTGAAGGACAGGGATGACTCAGATGTCATGGAGGAGATGTAGGCTGCCCAACTGCAGATGCCCCTGTCATACCATGCAAAGGTCAGAAGGACTACTCTCTTCACTAATGAAATATCCAGACATCACTGAATCGGTGAAGACAATGCTTCTGTCAGAGGCACACAGCACTAAGCTGTCTTGCATGAGGTCAGATAACTAGTCCTCGCCTGCCCTTTACCAACATTAAGAGGTAAGGTAACTTAGAAGTGGGTAACCGGACTGTTCCAGCCTTGCCTAGACTGGCAGAAGCCAATTATGACAAGCTGGATAGACTTACTCTCCTAGCTCAGGAAGAGCCATCCACTTTGCCAGGAACATAAGATTTACATTTGTTGTCCTAAAGTAATAATTAATAGTATCACCTCTCACCCTCAAATGTGTCCCAGTTTGAAGAAAGAAAAATTAGATGGTCATGGTATCCATAGTGTAGTCCATTTATTCTCAGCAGCCGGTTAGCCCAGGAGTCCGTGAGTGGGAAAATGTCAGGAGTGATGCAAGTGTTGTTCAAGGACCAATGCCTAGAAATAGAATCCCTCCATACACTTTTCTTTTTCCCCTCTTCTATCCTGACTCTCTCATTGGGCTCATAACTCTGTATCAAGGATTGGCTGAACACTAATATGGAGTTAATTGCTTTCTTGTGACTGGTTGTTGATTGCCAATTATATCTACCTTGCTTTATGTGATACTGTATTTTTTTTTTCCTGCTTTTTCCTCCAAATCCCCCCAGTACACAGCTGCATACTTTAGCTGTGGGTCCTTCTAGTTGTGACGTGTGATATTGCGTTTTTATGTTCAATCACCATGGTTCTTCACAGATAATGTACTAACTTTCCTAAATTTAGTGCAGGTGAAAATTAGTATATTATGACCATTTTTTGATCATGGGAGTGAGAGAGTCTGCTAGTGGCTAAACGACTCCTTGGTCACATCTGAGGTTATTATCTTGGCTATGGCATGTAGTAAGGATGTTTCTAGAACAGTGGTTCTCAACTGGTGGTGATTTTGCCCCCACTGAAGGGACTGCTGACATTATCCAGGGACATTTTAGCTGTAATAACAGAGGCCATTACTGGCAACTAGTGGATAGAGGCCAGCAATACTGCTAAACATCCCACAATACCCTCCACAACAATTAATTTTCTGGCGCAAAATGTCAATAGTGCTGAAATTGATAAACTTTGTTCTAGAAGAAGATGTCTCTCACCTAATAAGAGAACACTTGAAATCATGGAAGGGTGAGTAGGCTGCACAACCTTGTAATTGAGTCCCTGAGGGAGAGATGCCCCCAAGTTTACCTCATATTATTTGATACTTCTTTCACAAGTGGCAGTCTTGTCTGCCAATCCCTCACTGTATCTGCCAAAAGCTGGATTTACCAGGGAGAAGCCATTAGTCATTTCTGGGTCTACTAACAACCTTGCTTTGCTTGTGGAGCCTGCTGGTGAATGTCTGACTATTAAGTAGCACCTGCCAATGAAAAACTGTCAACAATGGATCCAAGAACAGAAGGCTGAGCGAATCATGCAGGATGACTTTTCCTTTCTTGGGGCTGACAGAGACCATTGGAGGATGCTTGAGAAAAATATACGCAGGTTCAGGTAAGCCTTTTCTTACCTCCCACATTGCAGCTGTGAATGTCAGTCTAGCTAAAACAGTGTAGTCTAGAGAACGTTTGCCTACTGGTCTTTTCTTACAAAAGGCCATTCCAATTTGCCTTGGAAGAACATGATCTTTACCCTGGGAGTGGTACTCCTAACTATCCACGAGCTGCTTCTTCAGCAAAAGCAATGAGTAGCATCTCAGTCATTACAGTTTGAAATTATACAGGATTGCTGAAAGAAAAGATATTTTGCTCAGGGGGAACCCTTTAGGATCAGTGAAATGACCAGAAAGGTAAGGGTTAACAAGTCCAAGGCTGCTCTCCCGCAGGCTGGCTTCCCAAGAAAAGAGTTGACTTCCTGTAAAGCTCCATAGAAACTGCTATGGTCCACTGCTTAATCCTGGTGAGTCTCAGGACTTGGAACCTAGCCTCCTGGTCAAATCAAGGTTCTGCCATGTTGAGCTGCTATTGTATCCCAGCCATGATTATACTCAGCAAGAAGCTGGTGCTTTCCTAATAATATAGCTTATAAATCTCAGAGAAATGGGGCTAACAAAATGTAAGAATTCTAAGTACTCTAAGAGCTTAAGAGAAGGAAACTACAGCTGGCTGAAAGTAGAGGCTGAAATAACATGAGGATCTGGGATTAAATTTGAGACTTGATTAAGCAAAAGGGAAGGAAATTTGGGCATTCAAATGGAAAGAAATTTAAGAAACAGGATCCCACATTTATGATTTCGTATCGAATTTTGCAACAGAAAATCAACAGTGATTTCCTAAATGTACTGAATGACAGTGGCTGCCTTAAAGACAAATTTCTCCCAGAATCTAACATACAATGTAATGAGCACATATTATTTGCCAGCACAATGCTAAACTATTTCATCGTAGGAGCTCTTTTTTTTATTTTTATTTTTATTTTTTTAAAGATTTTAGTTTTCCTTTTTCTCCCCAAAGCACCCCGGTACATAGTTGTATATTTTTAGTTGTGGATCCTTCTAGTTATGGCATGTGGGACGCCGCCTGAGCCTGGCTTGATAAGCGGTGCCATGTTGGCGCCCAGAATCCGAACCGGGGAAACCATTGGCCACCGAATCGAGCACGCCAACTTAACCACTCGGCCACCAGGCCGGCCCCCCACAGAAGCTCTTTCAATGAATGAAATAAGGAGTAAAATGCATTTGTCCAGTCAAATAAAATTCAGTTTAAACAAATTATAATTTTAAAAATCTATATCTTAAAAATTATGTAGAAACTTAAATCATTCATTCATCAATCTTTGGATATAGGACAAAAACTTTTCACCATTCAGTATGTCTGCTAATTAGATTTTCCTCTACTTCTTCTCAGGTAAACTATATCTTTTTTTTTTTTGAGGAAGATTAGCCCTGAGCTAACTACCTCCAGTCCTCCTCTTTGTGCTGAGGAAGGCTGGTCCTGAGCTAACATCATGCCCATCTTCCTCTACTTTATACGTGGGATGCCTACCACAGCATGGCGTGCCAAGCAGTGCCATGTCCGCACCCAGGATCCGAACCAGCGAAGCCTGGGCCGCCGAGAAGCGGAACATGCGATCTTAACTGCTGTGCCGCAGGGCCGACCCCATAAACCATATCTATTAGTCACTTTCTTTGATGGGTATTTTCAGTTTCTCTGCACTGACTCAGCACTGAAAGTCACTTGTGAATCACATGAGAACAGAATCCTTCAAGATGATGTAAACCTTCTCAATATTTTATAATGGTCTTATTTTTAATTCAGTAGATAATTTTCATTTGGGGTTATCTTGATTAAATCTTTCCACAGTGCTCATAGAAATATTTCTCTGCTTTTTTTAGATATAAGTATGTCACTGATTTGTATTATTGGGCTAGACTTATCGCATTAATGTCCCAGTTCCCACAAATCCCTATATCCATTCCTTTTGCCAAGTAATCCTCTAGTGGCTTCCTGCTCTGACTCTGGATCCAGCCATGTCTTACTTTGTTATATGAGGTATAAGCAATTGTGACAAGCAGAGACTTAAAAAAAAATTGCACCTTTTTGCTTGCACTGCTACGCTTCTGGCACTGCCCGGAAAATATGCCCAGGTCAGCCTGATGGACTATGGAAGACATTTGGACAAGTTGTCTCCGTAGTGATTGTTGAGGCTAGCCTAACAATGGCCTCATATGCCATTATGAGGCATAAATAACTTTTCTCCATGTGTGTAAGAGAAGTCAGCAGTCTCATAAGAACTGCCTCGCCAAACCACAGCTGACCACAGAAACATGAGTGAGAGCCAGGTTCAGACCAGTGCAGCCCAGCTCAGTCAAACCCCTCTGAATTGTGAACTAAATAAACCTTTATTGTTAAATGCCACTGAGATTGTGCGGCTGTTTGTTACACATTAATGTGGCCCTAGATACCTGATAGAGAAATTGGTGCAAGAAAGGAATGCTGATTCAAACAAACAAACCTAAAATATAGGGCATAAGCTTTGTGAGTGGGTAGTAAGCAAAAACAAGGGAAATGGTACAGTAACTCTTCTAGGAGGCAGGGAAAACAATGGGAGAAAACTGTTCTGAGAGGTTGGAAAATGGCTACTGATGAGGATTATTTTAGGCTGGTTACTTTTAAAACTGCAGATAAGGGGACTCTGAGGAGTGGAATTTGCTTGCCCTTTGATGAGAGACATTTGCATTTGTGAAGGAAGTCTCCACCTGTGGGGGGTGTCTCCCTCTGCACCAGGAGGAAGGCGGGATGGCCTTATCTCTGGAAACTCTTAATGGGGAAGGCAAGAACTTAAGTTGTTTACTGTCTGGCAACCTCATGTAACTGACCCCCCTCCCCACATCCTCCTTTGTCTTTAGCTGAAGATAATATTTAAGCGGTGGCTTCTGCCATTTACTTAATCCGGTTTGATTCTTATCTAAAAGTTATAGGACCACCCAATAACCAGACCCTACCGGCACTGGTACCATTTTAACAACTCTTTTTACATATTCTTTCCTTTGTCTTGTAAAGAGATAACTCACATACCTATGCCTTAAATTTAGCCTTACTCTCCACCCATGTTGGCAGCAGCAGCGGGGCCAGCAGCACCTCCTCCTGCCCATGGGTCCTGTCCCCATGCTATTCCATACTCTTCTCTAAATAAAAGAGCACTACTGCCAGACCTTGAGAGTCCAAGAAATCTTTCTTTTGACTCCTCGGCTTGCCGACCCCGCATCAGCTACCGCATTATGTAGTGGTGAAATATTTGTTAAAACTCTCACTTGTGTTAAAGAAAAAATCATAGCAGACAAGATGAGCAACCAGAAGTTAATTTTATTCTGATACTATTGCCAGCAACAGGGGAGAGAGCACAGAGCAAGAGTGAAAACTCAGCTCCACTGAAAGGAAAGCAGAAGAGGTGTTAAGAGCTGGGCTGGGGGATCATAGGCCATCTGTGTTTGCTAACTGGCTTTACCTAAATAGGAAGTAAACTTTCTTCTATCCTCCTGGGGTCAGGTAGTGTTTTGCAACTTGGAACAAGGCATCCACTGAAGTTGGGCTTCTGCCCCGACAAAAACTGGGAGACATGGGCTCCAATTTCCTTGATGATTACATTTCAAAGGCACGGCTCCCAGGTCCTAAAGAAAAACATTCTTGGATTGTAAAACTGGCAAGAGCTTTTTAAAAAGATTCACATCTCAAAGGAGCAGAGAAAGAATTTACAATCTCACATTTTCTTAAAGTAAATGTTCTAGATAAGGGAAGTCAGAGAAGCAGCATCAGGAAGAAGCTGGTCTAAAGCTTGATCAACCTGAGGGGAACTTTCAGACCTTCTTGGTCACCGCAACTAGAAAGATAGAAAAGCACCCAATAGGGGCTGGCCCCGTGGCCGAGTGGTTAAGTTCGCGCACTCCACAGCAGGCGGCCCAGTGTTTCATTAGTTCAAATCCTGGGCGCGGACATGGCATTACTCATTAGACCACACTGAGGCAGCGTCCCACATGCCACAACTAGAAGAACCCACAACGAAGAATACACAACTATGTACCGGGGGGCTTTGGGGAGAAAAAGGAAAAAATAAAATCTTAAAAAAAAAAAAAAAGAAAAGAAAAGTACCCAATAAACTTTAGGACATGAATAAACAGATTTCCAGGTAGAATGATTAATGTATAGGCTTGCTTTTACTAGATCTATATAAGTTTATATAAGGACAAGATAGAAAGATAAAAAAAGTCCAGTTCACAAGCAAAATTTAGAAGAAATATGGAGATCTCAGGATTTGCTAGATTAAAAATGAAAACTGTTTCTCATATCCAGCCTTTCACACTAATAAAATGTTCCAAATTAAGACTTGGTCTTGGGCCAAGAGTCGAATCAAGAGTATGGACGTGATAATTTTTGTTAAGACCTTTGGAAGAATTATAATGGTGTCAGGTAGAACATTTCAGTTGCACAAAAGAGCTTCTGGGACTATTAAGAGTGTTTTAAGAGTGTTTGCTATAGCAGACTACCATGCCAAAATTAATAATGATTAAGCTAGTGTTGATACAAATAATACATAATCAATCTATAAATCAAAATTTGGGTGAGTTATTATAAGCCAGATCTGAGGACTAGCCCGGGACCTTCCTTTCCCAAGGAAAGAAGGGCACCAAAGAAGTGAGGTGTACAGAATGGTTATATGCTGTCTTGGAACAAAGAGCATACATCACATATGACAGGAATGCCCCTTTTACAATAGTCACAAGATGCTTAGCTGGCACAGCATGTCAGTGGTCAGTAGGTCAGTGGTCACAAGGTGATCACAGCAGGTCAGTAATTAATCCTTAGTTCCCAAGAAGAGATGCTTATCCTTAAAGAAATGCCAATATGGGGGGAAGTTACATCCCTATCTTTAGAGGCATCATCCTTGTCTTTGGGACATAGTAAATGTTTAAAGCAGATACACAATGCATGCTCAACAGGCCATGTCAGTCACTTTTAGAAAAACAAGGTTAGGCCAAATTAGTTTTAGCCCAAATGGCTTTCTCATATACTCCCATACATCCTATTGCTTGTCATTTATTTATCACTAGAAAGAGAGTGCTGAAAAGAACAATTAGTGTAATTTTGGGCACGTGAAATAGAACAGGACAACATGTATCAAAATGCTTAGAATTTTTGAGACAGTGGTACTAGTGGAAGTATCACCAATCTATACTAAAAGACTGAGATTACTGAAAACTTATAAAAGCTTCTGGCCTCTCATCTTTTTATGGACAGAAAGCAGGCTTAGAAAGTTATACAAAGGGCATATTTTCCAATAACCTTGTCAGAAATTAATGAGGAGGGAGATATTGTAAAGGAATTCCTTTTGATTGGGCAAATTCAAGAACTCTGGAGAACAGTGGACTGGGGAGTGGAAAAGAATGAAAGTCCAAAGCAAAAACATTTTCCATCCCAAGAGAAGGTGGACTTGACAACATTTACCCCAAAAGATATCAGAACTTCTCGGGACCAATGACTGCTAAGTGCTTTCTATTCATCCCCTTTTTCAATGAGAGTTTTTTCTGTGGTTATACTCTTCGTATTTCCATTGTCTCTTTAATTCATGCTCTGTACCAGGTGGTGTTTCATCCAGACCTGATGTAGATCCTATGATTCTATACTCTGAGCTTGATTCTATAATTGGGTGTGACTTTGAGTATCCTGAGTTAGGTTTTGAATGTAGGAAGAGCATAAATAACCACTATCAGAGACTGGACTATAGTGGATTGCATTAGTAGACCAAATTTTTCACCAATAGCTATATCCATTCCTTTTATTATAAAATCTATATTGCTCTCCTACTCTAATTTGCTGTTGGGTTATGCACTTGGTCTTGGCCAATGGGATGTTAGTAGATACGATGCAAGCAGAAACTTGAAAAAACAATCTCATAGCTGTGATTTCATTCTTACACCTGTGCCACAGCCATGCTCAAGCTAGCCAGCAGGAGGATGAAAGATACATGAAGCAAAGCTGAGTTGCCCAGACTATGCCATTTGTGGTCATTTTAGACCAGCTGACAGTCAGTAAATCCGTATAAGCCAACCTATAATTGACTGCAAATGCTTGAATGAACAAGAAAGCTCACCAGGCTCACAGCTAAACCCAACAAATTCATTAATCACATAAAGATTTATTCTTTTATGCCACTAATGTTTTGAGTTATTTGTTATGCAACATTATCACGAAAATAGATAACAGATACAACTATTTAGTTAAATATTGTCATTATAATCACAAGTACAGTTGATCTAAACA
The DNA here is from genome assembly GCF_021613505.1 of Equus quagga. Classification (NCBI taxonomy): domain Eukaryota; kingdom Metazoa; phylum Chordata; class Mammalia; order Perissodactyla; family Equidae; genus Equus; species Equus quagga. Next base: position 138,641,474 of record NC_060268.1, read on the forward strand.
AATCTGAGAATAAATATGACTGACGGATGGGAGCAGAACTATAAGCATTTACTAGAGATTTGAATTTTGCAATTTAAAAGAAATTATTTTTTTCCAAGTAACTATTGATCAAGAAATTTTTCAACATATGGAAACATCAACAGTCCTGTGTTGTATGTTTATAGATGCTTCCACTGTTGACCTATTTGGCAAATAGGAATTTTCTTTAATTTCTTTGAAGAACATTGTGGCCTCATATCAACAACTTCAGAGCATGTTATCTATATAATATTAACATTTTTTAAAATTTTAAATCAATTGGTTGATAACACTTAATTTTATGGAGCAGGCCCTTCATGCTTCTGTGTTATTTAAGACCAACCAGATCTTGCTATTTAAGGGTACAAACTCGCAACTAGTCAACAAGTCCTAGAGTCCTACGATATAGTGAATATAGCAATAATATTGTGTTTTAACTATCAAACTTGCTCAGAGACTAGATCTTAATTATTCCAACTGCTAAAAAGAAATTATAATGATGTGACACGATAGCGGTGCTAATTATTGCTACAATGGCAATCATATTACAATACAGAAGTGTATCTAATTAACATGTTGTACACCTTAAATTTACACAGTGTTATTTTTAAAATATATTTCAATTCAAAAAAAGACCAACCAAATTTCTGAAGATTATAGCTCTTGGAGAAATGTATAATTTTGATAAATACTAAAATGGAGCAATATAACAAGTAAACTCATATAATTTTAGAGCAAAAAATGAGTAAATTTATAACCTAAATATTAAAATATACATAAGTGAACAGATTCAGAGAAGCATATTTTTGCACATTAATTGCCATGTATTACAGAGAGTCTTGCTGCTTCTGTCTTTGGTTCAAACAGGCTGAAGAATGTATTTGAAAACACTAGTCTCTCAGAAAAAACAGAGGGACAGAATTCAATCCAATTTGACAAATATTATTGCATAACAGAATGGAAACTAATGATTCAAAAGAAAAAATATTACTATAATTTTCCACTTGCCATGTTAATTTCATCCGAGATAATATAATAAAAACATCTTATTCAGTTTATTTTTTATGAAGTCCATTTTCCCCAATCTGATGCTGTTAAACAGCTTTAAAAAATAAAAGATAAAATTTGCAGTCCTCATATATTATAAACAACCCTGATGTCAGGAAAGTAATCTTCTTTGTTAATTTTTATATCATGTTTCACCTGGAGAGTGGCTTCATATAAAAAGGTAAAGCATGTCCACTCAAATTGCTGTGTTTCCATGGCAACAAGCTCTGACAATAAAATATTTTTATTATAGTTATGTTGTTTTACTTATTGACTTAATTCAAGCGTGTTCTCAACTTCCTCACCTCAAAGGAGGGTCCTTTAAACCTGAAGGAGGTGAATCAGCCACAGATACTGGACAGTCCATTACACCGGTTTCTTGACCTGCCTTGAGGGAGCTATTCTCGCCCAAGTCTCTCCATCAGAAAAAGGTCTCTTGTTTTCAGCACCATGCGGTTGCTCCTGTGGTCTGTTCCTGGTTGGGGTGGGTGGGGTATGGGTTTCTGAAGAGGGAAGACAGTGTTGGGCTGGAATCTCTGATGTCTTCTTAATTTTTTCTTCTCATTTCTTCTCTAAAGTTTGTTCTCATTTCCTTTCACCATTTTAGTAAAGGTGATACTGGTTTTTCTGTCTTGCTCAAAATCTATGCATGCTGGTATCATTATACGCATCTCATTGTATTGAAATTAGTAACTGGCATAACTCGTCAATTAGCACTTTTTTAGAATTTAATTATACTAACAATTTCCAGTATATTTATTTAGCTTGCTTAGCATTCCAGAGTATAATCTGGACGGTGATATTTCAAATACCTGATATATGACTTAAGTATATTGAATCTGGCTTTATTAAATATAGTTTCTTTAAAAACAATGATAATATTATCATAGGCTTTCATTTTTCCAATAAGGGGCAATTTAGTTCATTATATATAGTAAGGATAGGGCCCAGCAGGTATGCAATTAATGTTTATAATTTCATTCGAATTGGTTTAGAATTTTATTCTCATTTCTAATTATACTTATATTTCACACTAAAACAAAAAGAATTTTGTATCAGCCTCATTCACTTTACTGAGTTGATTGTGTAAATGATACAGATATATCAATTATTTTTCTAGCTTCCACCATATTCTTCTAAGTGAGTTTGTCACTGCCTTTCTCCTCCTTGTGGCTCTTAATTATAGAAATCAAGGTTTATATCTCTGGTATATTTTAGCAGCATGAATAAAACTTATTTCTTTTAAAAGGGCTAGGATTGATAATAATATCGATTATTTGAGCAAAGCCAAAACAAAAACTATAAAATTATTTAAGAAAATATACATGTAAGTTAAATATATCACAGTCCTATCATAAATATGATCTGATAAATATTTCTATAGCAAACTTCCAAAATTAGAAGATAAAATGTCAGTAATTTTAAATAGTACTTAGATTGACAAGTTTACCCATTACTCTATAGGAAAAAATAATGTAGGGAGAGAGAGAGATTTATTAGGACAAGAAAATTAAAAAAGAACTATAAAAGAATCCAGAAAATAAATGATGTTCTTTGTCAGGTATTTCTATTTGCTTAAGGAAAGTAACTACGTTTCCACCAGTAGAAATCAGCATAAGATGCAATGATAAATGGCATGCCACTTCTGACAAGCACTTATAATGAGAGTGGCCTAGAGCGTTCATGACCTAGTCCCTTAGTAGAAGACATATCCAAATTATCTTTCACAATCGCTTTGGTGACAGCTAGAAAAAGACAGTAGAATACAACTCATAAGGCAGAATTCTTATCCAACACCAGTTAAATTATAACTTTTCTGAAGTAAGAGACTATAACTTCCATATCTTCTTTTATTTTAGTGGAATTTATTCCATACCTTGCTCTTTATAAGCATTCAAACAAGTTGATTGCTTAATGGATACCAGAGCAATGGAAACTTTACTTCTAAAAGAAACATAATACAATAATGTTCACGGCTGCCTCATTTTAAAGATAATTCACATATCTTCTCATACAGAGAGGGAACATGATGTTATAGGCAGAGCTGGAATAATCATTAATAGATCTGTGCTCAAATCCTCATTTTATCAATATTTGTCCATAGACAATTCACTTTAATTTTCTTGGCATAATTGCTTTATGTGGGTGGAAAAAAGAGGTTGAACTACACAAATTGCACCATCTTTCAAGTTTCATGGCTCTATCAATATCTTAAGATAATATTTACATTGAAAACCATACTGTCTCCTGCAATGAATTTGTTGCATATATGTATTACAGACATTTATCCAACACTTACTGATGGCAGCTGCATTTGCTTTCTGTTGCCACATAACAAATTACCGTAAACTTAGGGGTATAAAACAGTACACACTTACTATCTCACAGTTTCCCTGGGTCAGGAGTCTGGGCCCGACTTGGTTGGGTTCTCTGCTCAGGGTCTCACAAAGCTGAAATCAAGTTGTTTGCTGGGCTGTCTTCTTATCTGGACAGTCCGCTAGGAAAGGGTCCTTTTCTGAGCTCCTTCAGGTTGCTGACAAAACGCATTTCATTGTGGCTATAGAATTCATGACAAATTGCTTCTTCAAACAGCAATGGAGAGGGAAAGTCTCCGCTTCCCCAAGTCTCTGACTTCAGGAAAAGCCTAGGCCCTCTTTTATGGGCTCACCTGATTACATCAAGCAAACGCAAGAAATTCTCTTTTGACTAACTCAAAGTCAATTGACTAACAGTCAACTTTAATTACATACGCAAAATCCCTTCACCTTTGCCATGTAGCATAATATAATCCCAGGGGTGATATACCATCAACCTTGCCATATTTTATTCTTTAGATGCAGATCACAGGTCCAGCCCACACTCTAGGAAAAGAGATTACACACAGACATAAATACTAGGAGGCAGAAATCATGTGGGCCTCTTTACAGTATGCACATCACATCAGCTCTGTAATAAGCACTATGTTAAACCCTAAGATTAAAAAATATGTGTAAGGGGCTGGCCCCGTGGCCGAGTGCTTAAGTTTGCGCACTCCGCTGCAGGTGGCCCAGTGTTTCGTTGGTTCGAATCCTGGGCGCGGACATGGCACTGCTCATCAAACCATGCTGAGGCAGCGTCCCACATGCCACAACTAGAAGGACCCACAACGAAGAATATACAACTATGTACTGGGGCCTTTGGGGAGAAAAAAGGAAAAAAAAAAAAAACGAGTAAGACAATATGCTTTTCCAAGCATTTATAATCTAGTTGGAGATAGCAAGTAAGTATACATGTAAGTTCATAAGGATTACTGGTACCGTGATAGAAGGGAAATGAATGAGTGGTTCCATTCTAGCTGGAAACAGAAGTGAACAGGGAGGCAGTTCCCAGAAAAGGGAACAACTGTGCTGAATCTTGAGGTCTTGCTCACAGATAAGATAGGCAAGTAGATTTAAGGAGTGGCTCAAGAAACTTCAAGATATGTAAGATGGCATGTCATTGTGTGTTAGGAGAATAAAGAGTTTGATCATTCTTTCACTAGTGTAGTAGTATATATGAGCGTGTACAACATGTGTGCAATGCACAAATCAGGGTAGGTGGTGTTTTCTGTATAGTAAATTCTGTAATTCCCAGATCTCCACCTTAGGACCAAGACATTTCTTACCCAGGCTGCCAGTACTTTTGGCTTCTGATGACTTAAAGCTGAGTCTCTCTATGGAAATTCCTTTCAGCCAAAAGGAGCTACTTCTGCCAAGGTTGTATTGCACTGCTGGCAGCAGCTCACATCTGGTGACTGGATAATATGGTACAAAGGTCCTTGCTTCAATTCAACACATATCATCTGAAAGAATAAGTGTGATATATTGTTTAAAAGGTGGCTACAACTACTTCTTCCATGCTCCCTCACAATGTGGCTTTGCTACTTCTCTCTTCACCCAGAGGTGGCATCTATCTTATGTCCCATTGAATATGGGGTGACTTTGTAACAGGTTTTGACTAAGAATATGGCAGAAATAATGTCCTGGCACTTCTAGAACCCATACCTCAAGAGGCCTTGAATCTTCTGCCTTCACCTCTTTTGAACACCATACCAAGACGCCATGTAATAAAGAAGCCCAGGATGAAAGTTCTTGTGGAGGGAGAGAAAGAGACCTAGCTGCCCCAGTTTTCCCACCCTAGCTGTCAGCTGAAAGCAGCTGCTTGAATGTGCCCAGATAAAAGCAGCAGAGAAAGCACCCAGACTACCCATAGAATCAAGAGAAACAATATGTCATTTTTATTTGTGCCAGTAAGTTTGGGGATCATTTGTTAGACAGCAATAGATAACATACATAAACATGTACTAATAGTATTAAAGTATGTGGCATTGGCTTTGGGACAGGGCAGTAGGTGGAGATTAGATAGATGGCTGATATGAGAAAACCTGGTATGGGTGGCTAAAAGAGCATTGAGGAGGGGCTGGCCCAGTTGCATAATGGTCAAGTTTGTGCACTCTGCTTGGGCAGCCTGGGGTTCACAAGTTCGGATCCTGGGTGCAGTCCTACACACCACTCATGAAGCCATGCTATGGTGGCGTCCCACGTATGAAACAGAGGAAGATTGGCACAGATGTTAGCTCAAGGACAATCTTCCTCAAACAAAAAGAGGAGGATTGGCAGTGGATGTTAGCTCAGGGCCAATCTTTCTCACCCAAAAAAAGAAAGAGAGCAGTGAGGAAACTGTTATACAAGGCTGGAACAAAAGGTGACCTATGTTTATGTAAGGTTAGAACAAATGGCAAGATAATTGCCTGCAAGCAACTTGGTAGTTTGAAATATGCTTAACAGATTATGAATCTGATGAAGATTTCTATAGAAAACTTTGGAAAGTGCTAGTTTTTGTTTGTTTTATTTTAATTTATTCAGCTCTGTATGTCTAATATATAGGAAAAAAGAAAATGATTCATTTTGTAACCAAAAATTAGAGAGCACATAAAGAAGACAGACTTGCTGGATTGGAAAATAAAACCATTTCTCATCTGCTTTTCTTCAGCCACCAAAAAGACACCCAAAGTAAACTAAAAGTTGAAAAATCAAGACCAAAGAGATCTGGGGAAGAGGCATATAGATGGACCTACGGATGTGAGCAAAAAGTGTGAAAATTATTGTTTTGCCTGTTAATGCTCAAAAGTGAGGATCCATCATGGAAGAGGCACTAACAATCATGTAGGCAGAAGGACTCACTCAGGTGACGTCTGCCAGCACCCAGTCCTGGGACAACAGGTTCTTGAATAAAAAGCCATGGTGGCAGGATAGAATCTATGTACAAACCCAACAGCATGGGCTTGTGGGGACCTGAGGTTGACCACCCCAAGATATGTCTCTTTGGCATCAGGATTATTTGAGGCTGATTGCTTTTGATAAACTGGGACAGGGAAGGAGGCTCTGAGGAATGGAACTTGCCCTTTGTTAGGACACGTTTACATTTGTAAGGTAAATTTCTACCTGTAAAAGGTGCCTCCCTCTCTGTACCAGGAAGAAGAAAGGCGATGACCTACTCTCCAAAAACTCTTAATCAATACCAAAGGCAAGGACTTAAAATCTGCATTTTATTGTGCTAGTCTGGTAACCTCCTGTAACTGACTTCCCTCCCCCTCCCAACGTTGGCATCCCCTTAAAGATTAAGCATCTTTCTTTAGGCTGGGAACCGATTGCGGCGCTCATCTGTGAACCCCCCAGCCCGAGGCAACACACCTGCCACCCTGCGGTGCTCACTGAGACAGCAGACCTATCTGCCGTTTCCATCAAGCGCTGTGCTGACAGAGCAGCCTCACGACTATTGTAAAAGGGACCTTTCAATCATATGTGAAACACCCTGTTTGGGGGTATATAACCACTCTGTGTACCCCACTTCTTCGGTGCCCTTTCTTCCTGGGAAGAAAGGCCCCGGGCCATGGTTCCTCATAAAGCTTTGTTTAATTTTCTCTTGCTATTCTGTCTCATGTGAATTTAATTCATTCTCCAGCCAGACGAACCCCCATTTGGGGAGAGGAAATGTCCTCCTCCCCTACAGGCTCCCACTCACCAAGACTTATCCAGTTAGTTCTTCTGCCAGCAACTGTCACCGAGGCTACACCTCTGATATGACACTACCTATTGTGGGGACCAATTACCCATTTGGTGGAAGATGCAATAAGTCCACCTTGACTAGAACTGACATAGTCTGACTGGGAATTTGCCTTTCCTGATTGCGAGTCTCTGTAAATCTTACCATCTGAGGATCCTCGTAGTATTTGCTCAAATAGCCCTAGATTCCATAAAACATTATATCAGATCAAAGTACCCACTTTCCAGCAAAGTACACAAAAAGAAGGCACATGATCATAAAAGTCACTTGTCTTAAAACATACCATATGAACCAGAAGCCACCAGTCTGATAGAAAAATAAAAAACTTTTTAATTGTCTAACTAGAGTGCCAGATTGGTGATATATCCTGGAAGGATTAAGTGCCATTCTCCAGCAGTCAATATACCCTAGGACGATGGCCATAATATGGTGTTCATATCAGCAGATAAACTGTCTGGTTGAGTCGAGTAACCAGCGGTAGAAGTAGAAGTGTAATGTCCGCCATCATTGCCAGCATTGTACTTGGTACAACTGCACTTCTCTTACGCAAGATGACATCTAGAAGTCCCAGTTCCAGAGGGGAAATCATTATACCAAGGGTACAGCAATTGTCCCATTAACCACTTAGTCACTTTGTGCTTGTGCCAAGAGACTAGCAGAATATTAGGAGGAGATAAGGCTGTTGATAGAGAGTAAGGACAAGGAAGTGCACATCCGGCTGTGTACAATAGGGTGTCTTTTGACAGTACCCTCACTAATTTTGAAGATGAAAAGGCCATGGAGATCAGGGATTTAGATCCTTTAGGAATTATGGGGTAAACCACTATCAGTAGAAGAACTAGCTGAGGATGAAGGGAGTCTAGACCAGGTACCACAGGAGAGAGATGGTGACTATCAGTCGCAGCTTCTGGGGCTTTCCTTTGCCCCACATACCTTCCACTTACAAGTTTTCTGAGACCAAGAAGGATTCTAGCAAAACTGTTGCCCATTTGGATGAATTTACTACATAAAGCAAGTTGATCAAAGCTGCACAAAGAGTGGACTAATGGGAATACTGTGCTGTGTCACCCTGATCCCCCTGCAATATGGAGGCGTTCATTCCCACAACACCTGGGAGTGGTAGCGGCTGCTGCTCACAGCTCAGTCCCTCTCATGAATTGCCCCGAGTGGACAGGAGCTACCTTGTTCAAGCTTACCCTACACCCTGTCATGGTAGTTAACATTCAGTGATGATCCTTGCTGGAGCACAAACCCCAGGTCCCCTTGAGTCAATCCAGGGCATCTCTGAAGTCCATTCAGGCTCAGAACTTCCCCTGGGTCCAGTCAAGATGTCTGCTTAAATGTACCACACTATTTCAACACCTCCATCTGCTGGATCCTGGTTCCCTCACTCTTTTACAGATTTTTGGCTCTGAGAGCTATCCCCAATAAACTTCTGCATGCAAATCTCCGTTTCAGAGGCTGTTTCTGGGGAGCCCGACCATTCCAGGAGAGTTTTATACGCCATATTATTAAAGTTATAATTCGAACAGTAGGGCCTCTTTCTTTGCTCACAGTGGTAATAATACAATCTGAAGTACAGAGCTGTAAAGAACTAGACTGGCACATTATTCCCTTTGTGGGTGAAGCTTCATATTTCATGCTTTATTTTCTCTTACTAAACTCTTTCTTTCAATGCCCTCATTCAGGATATCGGGGAGAAAACGTGGCCTGTTATACAGTCCTTTTAATTGTTGAAATGGGATAAGTCACCTTCTTACTGTCACTAATGTAGAGATTCACTGTCAAGGGGTTACTTCTGCACCAAGGTTGTTGGCTAGAGAACACATTTTGTAATTGCTCTTGGCACAACGCGAGCAATGTGGATAACTGATGAATAAGGAAGCCCCGGAAACAGTGCACACAGGAAGAAGATGGTCTCCAAAAGTGTGGCCTTGGACAATTCTGAGCACTTTGTTGAATGAGAAGCGCATACACTATGATCGTAACAAAATATATATATATGTATATGGGTGCTCTGTACAAGATGTCAAGAGAAATGACTGTCTTTTTTGTGATGAATCAGACATATTAAAATAGCAACCAATTAGGCTACATTAATACACTTACTTCAAATGTACTTGAAAAATAATAAAAATGTACAGTGACTAAAAATTCACATAAATATCTGAAGAAAAGTCTAACATAAACTGCTGGGCAAAAACAAAATCTATTCTAAACGGCAGAATATCAATTTCATATTACCTTCTGTGAAAAAATAATACTCATTGTTCATCACTTTTTGAATAGCTTAAGCCGAAATAGTAACTCCTTCTTAGCATCTCAGTAACCCCAGTGATTCTGTCATTGATAGATACTGCGTGATGTATGAAAAGACTGACGTGCATTCTGAAAGTCTGACAGTGACTGAGACAGCTTTAATATTCCCCTCACCTTGACTAAAATTTTAGTCAGCCTTCTTCCTGACTCTAGGCCTTGACATTCGTTTTCTTAGATCATTTGCTTTGGACAACTTTTCATTGTCACTTCTCTCTCTGCCCTTTGAAATGTAAATCTTCTTAAAAGCCTCTTGCCAGTTTTACAACCTAGGATCATCTTTCTCAAGGACCTGGGAGCCGTCCCTTTGAAATGTAATCACCAGGGAAGATAGAGCCCCTGTCTCCCAGTCTCTGTGGCAGGGTAGGAGCACAACTACTTGCTGTCACGAAAACAGGGGAAAGTTTATTTTCCTTTGGGTAAGGTCAATTATCAAACACGGATTACCTACGATCCCTCTGACTCCAACTTTTAAAAACTCTTTGTCTTTTTTCAGCAAAGTTGAACTCAAACTGATTTCTTCCCTCTCTCCCCAATTGCAACAGCCTTGAATAAAATCTTCCTTGCCTGTTTAAATTTATCTGGTGCATTTTTTTTTGCTTTGACAACAGCATCAGATAATACTCGAAAAAATATGTCGCAATACTACAAGATCAATTCTTATGTAAATCAGAAAATTGGCAAATTTGTGTTTTATATCAGCTAGTGGCTGAGCAATAATTGGACAGCATTTCTCACCTTCAGCTCTGATTACTGGGTAGCAGATGGGAGACACTCATGAAATTAGCACCTCATCCAAGGAGTCAAAAAGGCTCTCCAAAAAACACCATGTATCTCAGGGGCTGGTCCCATGGCATGGTGGTTGAGTTTGGCACACTCCTCTTTGGCAACCTGGTTTCACAGGTTCAGATCACAGTCGTGGACCTACACCACTCATCAGCCATGCTGTGGTAGCTCAGGGCTAATCTTCCTCAGCGAAAACAAAAAAGAACAAAAAAAGAACATGTATCTCAATAATCACATGAGGATCAATGTTTAAAGATGAGGACAGTGCCAGCCATAGTGACTTGCCAAGTTCTGGTGTATACAGATTGTGAACCTCTTAATTAAAATTTTGCTAAACATCTGGTGAGATTATTGTAGGATGCCAACTATTCGCCTGTTTCAAATTATTCTTATTAATGCCTGCAGTATTCATTATCATTTAGAATCAGAGTGTACAAATAGCTGGGCTGAAATGTTTCATGGCACAGCACCATGCGTTGGATTGTAGACTGGCATATTTCCTTTCTTTTACATCAGTCAGAGAAGTATTGATAAACCGTAAACATCTCTGTTTTTTTTTATGACTCAGTGTATATTGATAAATTTACCTGCATAATTACCTAAAAATCCAAATACTCTTTATATCTGTATCCTGAACTTACCTGAAAGATTTGATATGTCCAGTGTTTGTTTTACAAGAGATCATGGAATTGTTCTTAAAATTTAGGGAATCATAGATCCCTTGAGAATATAATCAAGTTACAGATTCTCATCCCCACCACACTACATGTCCACAAAAGGGGATTCAGACCTCTCCTACAACCCCTACTTTTATGCCAGGAAAAGATTCCTAATACAACTCCATTGTGAATAGGTATGGATTATGAGATTGTGCAAAATTAAATAACTTTTTAGATTGGACTTTTCATTAGTCTCAGAATTAGGACTGGTAACCAGGCTCCTGATTCCTGAATTGTGCACTTTCTAATAACACAGCATCAACAGTAAGTTCAAATATAAACTTTCTTACTTGAAAGTCCTCTCAGGGCAACGAGGCATAGGATTTAACTTATATTGTTATGACTTCATAGCCTTGGAAAGAAACTATTTTTCAGCATTTGTTTCTTTTGTCCAGATCCCTAACTCTCCACAGCCTCTCCTTAGATGATGTTTCCTCCATTTTTTTTGATCATTTTAGTTTTTCTATTCTGACCACCATTGTTCCATTTTCCTAGGTCTATGTGAGATTTGGGTTAGGTGTACAATACAGCACAAACAGATAGATACAAGTGAAAACTATTTTTAAGACTGTATTATATATTTAGAAACATATAGCTTTAGAAAAAGAAATAAAAAAATATTTGAAAGTTTAAGAAGGATCAAACGGAGGGTGGGGGAGGTGGGAAAGCCTCCGTGATGTTACTTAGATTGCAATATTTCAGAACCCGTCTCTCTCTCTCTTTAAAATATGACTTTTTGGGGGCTGGGCACATGGCCAAATGGTTAAAGTTCAGCATGCTCTGCTTCAGCAGCCTGGTTTCACAGGTTTGGATCCTGGGTGTGCACCTACTCCATTCATCAACCATGCTGTGGCAGCATCCCACATACAAAACATAGGAAGACTGGCACAGATGTTAGCTCAGGGATAATCTTCCTCAAGCAAAAGAATAAATAAATAAATAAATAAGGGGAGGATTGGCAATGTATGTTAGCTGAGGGGGATTCTTCCTCACACACAAAAAAAAAAGACTTTTTGGAAGTGGTTTAAAATGAATAGCGTAGCAGATTTGATTAGCCCCTCTGCTACTCTTCCAAGTGACAAGTTCTACATTGATTTTTTAAAAACTTGTTGCAAAGCACTAGCATTTTCCTTTCCAACTTTAAATTTCAATTCTTCAACTGTTTTATTAACTTTTGATCACAAGTTGTGCACAATAAGAGAATTTGACAGCAAAGAAAAATATGCATTTTTTCTTAATATGTATTTTCTATTCTCCCCTTGGAAATGAGGTCAATATGCTAGGGAAGAATCGCACATGTAGAACTCTAAGCCTTCGCAAATGACGTTTACGCAATCGATGTCTAATTGATGACACTGGTGGGTGAGAACCACGGGAACAGAATTTATAAGGTCCTGAATTTTGTCGTTTTATTCTTTGACTCAGGATTATAAGCTACTATATTTGCATTGGCTTTCACCCAAGTAGTCTATCTATATATGAGAAATTATAGCTCCTGATGAATTTGTTTTACCATAGGAGGAAAATTTCATTTATTTCAGCAAACAAAAACAACAGCTGCATTTGCAAAAAAATTAAGTTTGTGATCTTTGATTAAATAACTTTTGCCTAAAGTATTATATAGGATAAAACTAAAGATATCTGCCCATTTGGATATTTTGGACTAAAAATTAACATGGCGCCTGAACTCATTTCCATTTTGGAGCCTAATATGCAGGGAATTAAGAGACATAAAAGATTTGAAGAAGGCAGACCCCTCCTTGGATGCTCTGTGAGTTGTGAGTTCAGATGTTTAATTAAGTCTGCTCTAAAACTAAATGTTTATCCAGAGGGGTGCGGAGTCGTGGAATTTACGGGTTTGCAACACATAGTCAAGGCAACAAATGAAGAAAAATGAATTAGAGCTCTAAATTTAGGAGGCTGGACTTGTTTTTTATTAGATCAATGACCATATGTATATATATATATATATAAAATACATTTTAGATGCTAGATATTCCAGTTACTATGGCTACATAAGAAATGACTCCAAATATTACTAGCCTACAACACCAATAATTTAATTTGGTCATCTAATTTGTAATTTGGGAAGTACTTGGCAGGGACAGTTTGCCTCTGTTCGGCAGAGTGTCAAATGGAGTGGCTCAAACGCAGAGGATAAAGTCCTCTGAGGGCTTGCTCACCACATGACTGACAGTTCGCTTTGGGATGGCCCAAGCAGCGGGGCTGGAGAAAGTGGGGCTTCTTGGACAGCTCCATCTTTATGTGGTATCTCCAGCATGGAAGCTTCAGGGAGCCAGACTTGTCAGATGTTGGCTCAGGGAGCCCACGGAGCTTGTTCTGAGAGAGAGAGCCACATAGAAGGCACGTTGCCTTTCTAGACCTAGCCTTGGAAGTCAGGTAGCACTGGTTCTGCTGTACTATATTGGTTAACACAGTTACAAAAGTTTACCCAAGAGAAGAAAACTTAGAATCTCCAGCTCTCAATGAAGGAATGTTGATGCTATACTTCAAGAATGTTTAGGATGGGATGTGTGGAAAATACAAACTCTCCATAAAAGATCAAGCCCAATTGCTTTAGCTTTAGTAACTTATTTTTACAACTGGGTTTAACATTACAATGTTCTGGTTTGGAGGGTTCATGGGAATTAAAAAAAAAAGGAGTTAGTTTTTAGCAAATATCAGGTGTTATAATAAATGCATTAAGTGCAGCATCTTATTGTATTTTCCCAATAACTTTATTAGATCGTTGTTATTGTTCTTCTCATTTTGCAAATTAGAAAACAGAAATTTAGTAAGGTAGATAATTTTCCACAGGTATATGGTGGATGCATATTTTGAATTCATATTTGACTGCTAAGTAATTGCTCTTACCAGCTTTCCTATTCCACCCTGGTCTCTCATTCTAGGGAGACAGATTTCAAAACTAAGTTGGTTTACTCATGATCACACAGCTCCGTGGCCATTGATCTGAGACTAGTGTCTAAGACGCTGAATCCCTGTCCACACCAGGCTGTTTCTAATGAGTAAAGTCGAAGTAAGAAAACTCGGCAGTTTACTTGCCAGAATTTTTTGGAAGGTGACATAATATTTAAATGGATCAGAGTAGGGCCAGAGTTTACTCTGGATAATAAGCTGGGCAGGCTGCCAGATCCTCGATGATCAATTCTCTTGATGGAAATGCTTACAAAATTGCTCTTATTACAGACTCATAGAAACCATGCCAATATGTGCTAATGCACCCCTGTTACCTCCAGGTGGTGCCCTCCGCCTTCAAGACAGTCCTCAGCTGACCGCCACCCCCCCCCCCAATAAATAAAAATTCAACGCTAAGTGTACACAGACACTCATGACCAGTTTTCATCCTTTTGACCTTCTTCTCTGTCTCTCTTCAGCCTTTGTGGTCCTTTTCTTCTATAAAGATTGGAGGTCAATAAAATAAAATTGATAGTTTTTAACTGTATATGCATCCATTTATAACACATGAGTTTCAAAACAACTATTTGTGATAAAAGATTTAACCCATTTTTTAAACTAAAACATATTCTGAGTGCTAAAGTGATTTTCTAAATATCATATAAAGACAGAATGAAGATTTGAATTTGAGACTTTTGAACTAAAATACAAAAGTTGTTTACACTCCGATTTCCCTCCTTTTATGTAAAATAAACACGTCTTGATCTCCTTGAGATAGTTCCAATTTATACCTATTGTCCTGGTGTCATTGTATTAGTGTGCTCTTTGACTCTGAAAAGTGTCTCAGTTTGAATGATAAAGTCATCCCTCCCTGCAGCCTCTAGTAAACCAAGCTTAAGCCATTTAAGTCTCCCCATTCCCACAAGGTACTAATTTGAAACTTCTCTGATTTATTGGAATACTTTTCTTTCTGTAACGGAAATTCAGACATCACTGTGTGAGCGCACACACAGCACATTTTCCTTCCTTAAGGATTTGTGAATATTTCCATGATCTCCCAACCCAAGAGGTAGAGATGGAGCTATCCTGAGCCCCTTCTAGACCCAGTCTCACCCCAAAACCCACCTCATGATTTCCTGATCTTAATCTTAAAGCACATGACCCATCTGTTTTAGGTAGAATTTTTAGCATTGCAAATCACAAAATCTCGGCTCAACTTCACTTAAACAACAAAGGAATTTAACTTATCACATGATAAGCTCAAAGGCAGTGGTCCAGTGGGGAACCTTTGGAATCCAGAGCCTCCAACAGTGTCATTAGCACATGCTCTCTCTCCTCCTCTTTCTTTCTCTCTCTTTCTCTCCCTTCATTAGTTGCCTGCTCTTTTCTCTGTATGGCCTTTATTCTTCTAAAGTAGTCTCATTTACTGTGGTAGCAAATGGGTCACAGGCAACTCCAGGCTGACCTTATACCAATTATACCTCTCTTTACTGATAGTGCTAGGAAAAGGTCTGGGGCTAATTCTTATTGAGATGATTTGGGTCACATGTTCATTTCTGAATCAACCGTTGTGGTCAGGAAAGGAGAACATTCTAATTTGCCAGGCTTATCATGTGTTCATCCTTGGATCTATAAAGTGATATTATTTCCAACCCAAATTCACAGAGTGGGAGAAAGATGTTTCCCCAAAAGAAATAAGGATAATGAAAGGGGAACAGGTGCTAGAAAATTAAACACCAGCTGTGTACTATTCTGCTTCTTTGCTCAAGTTAAAAAATATACATGTGTGAAGTGGGGTGGAGTTTGTGTAATTAGAATAGTGTTATTTTTCCACAAATGAAACAAATCAACACCCATCACAGTCAGTTATATTTTAGAAAAGCAATTAGGTGTTTCCCTGCTCCCTCCGATTTATGGCTGTAACTTTCTGTCCCACTTGTTCTAAATATTTATCACATGCCTCTCCAACTTGGGACACACTTGGCTTTGTTTTTCGGGCATGATTCTCTCATCACACTCTGCCTCTAAACACTGAAGCTATGGTTAAGAAATATTCCTTTTCTGCTTTGTCGTATGGGGTATAATTAGAGCAGGCCATATCTGCTTATGCAGGGCACCAAGAATGACAGAAAATTCAAGACTGCATGTTTACCAAAGGGTGGACCTTCTCCTCATTCTCATCTCACCCTGTACCCTGCTCTACCAGCGTCTTGCAGGGTGTTTCACCTGTTACAGATGAATAGGGAATAATAAAAACCTGTTGAATGGTGCACATCTATTCTTAGATTTCGCATGTTCTCTTAATAAAACAAGTGAAAAGAAGATGCGTTAGCCTAAGAACAGTGTTTCATTTTACAGAAAAAAAGTCATGACACCAATAATTCAGATTTTTTTCCTACTAGAGAAATTATAATAAAGAATTCAAATCAGCTTGAGTTATTTATGATACAAAAATTTATTGAGTGCCTCCATTGTGCTAGACTCTTATTATCTTATTATTTATTATTAGTTAATTGTAAAGGTCCTTATCTCAGAGCACAGTCTGTTTACTGAGGCACAGGGACAAGGAAAACCAATTTATGAGTGGCAGATGTTCTTAATGAGGGATGAACGTCAGAATTACACAGGGAACTTTATTAAAATACACATGCCTGGTGTCCCCCAAAATTGAGAAGGTCTGGAATGAGATCCAAGTAGTACAGACTTCTAAGTTTCTTCTTAAGTGATTTTTGGAAGACATGCCTGATTAAGACGAGGTATTTCATTCAAAGGTGTTCCAGCCAGAATGGCTTGAAGATCCCTTGGGCCCTTGCCAACTTGCTATCTTTGAGTAAGTAGTGAGTGAGGTGTTCTACTCAAACCTGCACTCCTTGAATTATGTTGCAAACAGAAGTTAAGCTCTATCAGTAAACATTTCATTCTCACTGTTTGCAGAGTGGTAGAAACTGTTAGAGATTCCCCAGGATTTATGGAGTATTGGCTTTGTGGGGATGAAATATGTGAAACTACGTAAATAAATAAGAGTGGTAGTTAACTCTTCTATTTGGTTATGTTGAGAGTTAATTTGTGAAGTTCACTTTTATTACAGTTTTAAATTTGGATCTAATATATTTTCCAAATATTATTATTATTATGGTTGGTTGTATGTTAGTATTGTGCAGTCATTAAAATACCACTATTATCTAGGGGAATTATAAACGCCTGTAATTGGAATTCAGATCTCCTCCTTCTCCTTTTTCTCTTTTTATTTAAAAGTGGCAGAAACCCAATTGAGACAAAATGGGAATTTATTAATTCATGTAACTTAGAACAACAAGGATTTAGGGAAACAAATAATGTGCTCTTTCTCTCTGGCTCCATAACTCTATGTGAAGTGGGAGTGATGTGGATTAAGGCTGCCCCAGCTAGAGAAGCCCAAGGTGACCTGGCCTACATGCCAAACTGTATGACCCAGTGGACTTTTTTTATGGTATGAATTAGGACTGCCCCAGGGAGGGAAGCCCAGGGCATCCTCACCTGCATGCCGATCTATATGGCCAGATTCGTATCTAAAGTTATATGACCGCACAATAACCAGACCCCATCTGCACTGAAATCATTTAATGACTTTTTACATCATCTTTTCTTTTTTCCAGTAAAAATAAGTCACATACCCATGCCTTATAAAATTAGCCCTAACCCTCAACTCAGGGCAGCAGGAGCTCTGACTGCCCATGGGTCCTGTCCCCATGCCTACAGCTCTTCACTGCCCATGGGTCCTGTCCCCATGCAGCAGCAGCAGGAGCTCTGACTGCCCATGGGCCTGTCCCCATGCAGCAGCAGCAGGAGCTCTTCACTGCCCATGGGTCCTGTCCCCATGCCTACAGCTCTTCACTGCCCAAGGGTCTTGTCCCCATGCAGCAGAAGCTCTGACTGCCCATGGGTCCTGTCCCCATGCTATTCCACACTACTCTCTAAATAAAAAGAGCACTACTGCCAGATCTTGAGAGTCCAAGAAATCTTTCTTTCGACTCCTCAGCTCAGCGACCCCGCATCAGGAGGAGGGGATAAAACAGCTACGGTCAACTTCAGTTTGCATTATTACAGTTTAGCAATCTCAGAGAAGAGAAAATCTTCTTTTTGCAATTCAGTAGACAGAGTTCTGATCAGCCTAGCTTGTGTCGTAAGCACAACTCTTAGAACTGTTCACCGTGGCCAATCAGTACGATACTATGATTAGAAGCTCTACTGGAACAACATGGAATGTAATAAGGAGAAGCAATCCCCCCAAGTGTGCATGTGTGCATGCAAGCACGTGCGTGTGTGTGTTTGGCAAGAGTTGATACTGGATTTGCTCCTAACAGAAGAAGGAGAAAACAGATGTTGAGTATAGGAAGTCAACAGATGTCCACTGCACAAACTCTGAGTACCAATTGTCGAAAGAATGTGCCTTCACAGTAGGTTTAGACCCAGAAGTTAGGATTCCTCAGCAAAAATTTTGTTCTCTGGGGTGGTTTATTAGAAAGCCTATAGAATTCACAGGAAAATATTGGCTTAATTTTATTTTTAAGAAAAGATCTTATGGACAATAAAACAAAATATAGAAATCTAATTCTTCCTTTAGTTGTGTTAAGAGTACATCCAAGGGGATTGTTTTTATTACAGTTTTCCATTTGTCACCAACATAGTCCCAAATGATGTTAGTGTTATCATTGCTTGTCTTTGATCTGAAATATATGGTATAATGTCGTTATCATGCCGCCCAGCTCTAGCACAGTAGTCCATGGCCAGAACGGAAAGCCTCTAGGAATGTGAAGCTTCCTTCTCTTAATTTTTCTCTTCCTTCTTTGAAATCCACCCTCATCAATATGTACAAATAAATTTAGTTTTTTTCTAATAGCAAGTAGAACATAGTTTCTGTCACATTTTTCCTCTAAGGAACATGACACATAAAAATGACTTGCATTTTTATTTATTTAAGAAAATATTTTAAAATCTCTGAAATCAGGATGAGTTTCATGCTTGATATCACAATATATTTGCTAGCCTATTTTTCTTGAAAATTTCTTATGAATACATGGCTCAAATTATAATTGATAGCATTGTATTATCAGAGTAATATGAAATTAATTCTCATTGGATGAAAGGAGCTGAACATAAGTATTTTACATATTGTTCTTATTGGAATTATTATAAATCTCTTTATTGTTAGGCTGTTAAAATTCTTAGTTATAACACTTTCAGTCTACAAAGAACTCACTTACACAGCAACAGAAGAAGAAGATTCTCCATCTTGGAACGGAGATAGCTGTGCTATTTAACCCATCTGGTTGTAAAATATGTAACCCAGATGGACTGATGGAGCATTGTACACAAGGGACATATTTTATGATAAATTTAAAATAAAAATCAAAAATAATGAAGAGTCTGATATTAGGAAAAGTGACATTAGCTTACTAAAGTTATTGTGCTATCTTCAATAGCAAGAAGCTTAGCTGGGAAATAAGTATAAATTGAATCTTTAAGAGGACTATAAAATGATACCTCTGCTTTTTATTAACCACTAAAGTATTGGTACAAAATGAGAGGGTTTTTTCCTGCATATTAGAGTCAGTTGGAATAATTGTGCACCTGGGAATGTGCTGAAAACACAGCAGCACTAGAACTTGACTACTTCACTGAAGCTTGATTGGACTGTCCACTGTTGGGCCCTACTTGATATAAAGAGTTGAAATCACACAACTACTAAACACATTAACCTAGTCATAATATGCCATGATGCAAATACGATGGATTTCTTTCTTTTTTCTTTTTTTTTGGAGAGAGAATGAGAGAGGAGTAGTTTTATGAAAGATAGAAATAAATTCTGAGGGAAATTATTTTAAATATAAGACCAATTCAAACCACTTTGACTTTGTGTAGGATCATTTCTTTAGAAAGGGAAAACGTTTACGTCTAGATCCTCTAGGGACATCCATTCAAAATGTGGAATATTTTTCCTGCTTGGCTTTTGTCATTGTTAATTGTTCATCTTTTTCTGTTCCACTCATTGCAGAGTTCTAATTCCAAAGAAATTGGTTTGATCATGTATGTTTAAAGGCTTCTTGGCATAATTAGAGTAAATAACAACATACTTTTAATTGGCAGGAGAAAATTAGTGCACACTTCTGTAAGTCAAGGGCTGTCAAACACATTATAATTATATATGTGTTTGTGTGAATGTGTTTCTATAGAAAACATACTTACAAAAAATTGAACATTTTTCTTATGTTTTAATGCCTATCAATTTTTTATGATATAAGCTTAGCATGAACAAAGGGAGATATCCACCATATATAACACTGAGCACAGAGCACATATAGCTTTAAAATTCAGCAATGCAGAGAGAATCAAATCTTACTGAGAGAGGGTTCCACAAAGACGGTTGCTTACCTAATTTTGCCTTATTTGCACACTAAACATCATGGTCACACAATGCTGTCATTTATACATGACAGTACTTGAAATAATTCCTTACTTTGGGATTTTGAGAATATGTGAAAATAATTGGTGATAATAATATATCATTAAAAAGTCACCTATTTTATACTGACCCATCCAGGATATGCAGTAAATTTTGGCCTCAGTCTTCAGTTCCTCCTTACCAAAGATTTCATGATGACCCTTAGCGTGTATGACTGAGAAAACAGTCCTATCTGAATTGGGTTCATCCTCCTCTTCTTGTGCACTGTGCTTTGACGTATTCAATACCATCTTATCGTAGACATCTGATTCTTTTTTCTAGCTTCTAATTAGAGGCAGAATGTAACTGTTACATTGCAGAATTTGGTGGGGTATACACAAACATTGATCATTTGTCCTACTTCAGAAGACAAATACAAGTGTTTTAGTACACTGCCTTTGAAATTGATTTCCAAGAGAGAATTTCCCTCCTTTCAATAGATTTTTCAAAATACTGGCATCTGCTTCCCTGGTGATCTCAAGAATGTCTGCACTGGGGGCCCGCCTGGTGATGTAGAGGTTAAGTTCCCGCCTTCTGCTTCAGTGGCCCAGGGTTTGCCGGTTCAGATCTTGAGGATGGACATATGCACCATTTATCAAGTCATGCTGTGGCAGATGTCCCACATATAAAATAGAGGAAGATGGGCACAGATGTTAGCTCAGGGCCAGTCTTCCTCAGCAAAAAGAGGAGGATTGGCAGCAGATATTATTAGTTCAGGGCTAATCTTCCTCAAAAAAAAAAAAAAAGACCCAAAGAATGTGTGTGTTGGGGCTTGCCCTGTGGCTGAGTGGTTAATTTTGGTGAGTTCTGCTGCTTTGACATCCTGGGTTAGGTTCTGGACAGGAACATATACCACTCATCTTGTTGGCAGCCATGCTGTGGTGGCAACCCACATACAAAATAGACAAAGATTAGCACAGATGTTAGGTTGGGGTGAATCTTAGCCAAAAAAAAAAAAAAAAAAATGTCTGCATGAAGCTTTAGCTCTTTGTCCTTGAGCCATTTCTCTGTTCTACTGGCATCTGCATCTTCTCTGCCCTGATCAGCATCCTCCACACATAGGAGCCATAGAAGTCCTTTTAAAAATCTTTTTTGTTAGGGAAAGTCACTTCTTGCTTGAAGGCAACATTGAAAGAGTTTGCTCACGAATATCATCACTTATGCATTCATGTCAATATTGGGGAAGATACATGTATTAAAGTCTATAAAATAAAGAGAATAATATAATCGTTGAAACAACTGATGTTAATGTTGTTAACAACATTAACAATGAAACAGTTACTCTCAACTCTTGACATCCAAAGTCACTGCAGAACATCAGTTAAGAAAACCAAATAAGGAATTTCAAATTTTCATAACTTTATCCACAACAGGAAGTTTAGTGGGGAATGTACGAGTTTGGTGACTTCAGCTTCTTAACTTGACCAATACAAATTAGAAACCAGGAAATAAAATGAAGTTATTTAGCCTGGAGGCAGCACTGTTGGACCAGTAGATCACCCGAAATTGTACCTACACAGATAAGACTGTGATTGTACTTGTATGTGAGGCACGACTGAGGGTATCCACAACTTTATGAAAGTTTTTAAAGGGGTCTGTTACCAAGGAATGTTTAAGAACCATTCTGGTAGGTCTGTGTGGTCAATAAAGCAGAGAAAGAAGGAACACAGAGGCAGTAGCTCTGAAAATATATGAGCTAGCTAATGAAGCCAAGAAAATAATTTATGCACATGATAAAGGAAATCTATATGTTTACATGTACACAAGTAAAATAGCCAGTATCTACTAAATGCCCCATTAGTTTTTAAATTCCCAACTTATCAGACACTGAATTTTCACCATGTCAGTTAAAAATGAACTTTTAGATCCAATAGAAGAAAAATAAACCTTGTCCTTTCTTGGTTCCCCTAAATTCCTTTATGTTCGGGTAACAATATTTAAGGTTTGGGAAAGTTAATCATTCTAGTCCTCAGTTTTCACTTCTGTAGTCCTTGATAATTTGTCATACTTCAGAACACGGATGGCATTTTAGTTCCAATCTAATCCGGAATTCCAATAATTACTCAAGGGAGTCCCTCTGACAACTCCAGGAAAGACCACGTGAAGAGACGAGCTTCAGACTTGGAGAAATATTTGCAAACTATGTATCCAACGTAGGACTAGGTATCTAGAATACATAAAGAACTCTCAAAACTCAATAGTGGGAAAAAAAAATATTTCTATTAGAAAATGTGCAAAAGACGTAAATGTACTTTTTACTTAGAAGTATATACAAATGGCAAAGAACGCATTAAAAAGATTAAAGGATTTTCAGCTCATTGGCCATCAGAGAAAACGAATTAAAACCACAAGGGGTTATCACTGTCGTGCATTTAACAGAATAATCAAAATAAAAGATTGTGACAACATCGAATTCTGGTATGGACACAGAGAAACTGAGTCTTTCATACATTGCTGATGGGCATGTGAAATGGTACAGTAACTCAGAAAAGAGTTAGGTAGTTTTTTAGAAAGCTAAACATGCAACTACCAGATGACCCAGCAATTGATCTCTTGGGCGTTCATTCCAGAGAAATAAAAATGTGTGTTCACATATCTGTACACAAATGTCCACAGCACCTTTATTCATAATAGCCTAAAACATGGAAACAACTCGAATGTTCTTCAAAGAATGAATCGTTAAATAATCTGTGGCACTTTCATACCATGAAATACTTCTCAGAAATAAAAAGAAGCAAACTACTGATATACACAACAACTTGAATGAATCTCCAGGGAATTACGTTGAATGAAAAAAAAAAAAAGAGGCAATCCCAAAAAGTTACATCACGCATGATTCTATATAACATTTTTGAAGTGACTCTGTTAAGCGCTGAGTTGATTACCTTCAAAATTCATATGTTGGAGGCCAGCCTGGTGGCACAGCAGTTAAGTTCACACGTTCCACTTCAGCGGCCCAGGGTTCACCGGTTTGGATCCTGGGTGCGGACCTGCGCACTGCTTATCAAGCCATGCTGTGGCAGGCATCCCACATATAAAATAGAGAAAGATGGACATGGTTGTTAGCTCAAGGCCAATCTTCCTCAGCAAAAAGAGGAGGATTGACCGCAGATGTTAGCTCAGGGCTAATCTTCCTCAAAATAAAAAAAAGAAAGAAATTCACATTTTGAAGCCCTAACCCCTAGTACCTCAGAATACAACTTGGAGATAGGACCGTTAAAGAGGTAATTAAGATAAAATGAGGCCATTAGGGCAGGGCGTAATCAAATCTAACTGGTGTCCTTATAGGAAGAGGAAATGTGGACACACGAAGAGACCTCAGGGATGCACGAGTGCAAAGAAAAGATCATGTGAGGACAGAGCAAACCAAAGAGAGAAACCTCAGAAAAAATCAACCCTGCCGATCCTCCACTTGGTCCTTCCAGCCTCCTTGGACTTCACTACCTCCTGGTGCTGATGGAACTCTTCTGTAGTTCAGCTGTGTGGTGGGTGGTAAACACACTGACCTGCGTATACACATGCTAAGTTTACAGAGCTAAATACACACACATACACACACACAGACAAATACAAGTAAAACTGGGGAAATCTGAATAAGGTTGGTAGACCATATCAAGGTAAATATCTTGGTTGTTATATTATATTATAGTTTTGCAAGATGTTACATTTAGGGCAAACTAAGTCAAGGGTACACAGGATCTTTCTGTATTGTGTCTTACAATTGCATGTGAAATTAAAATTATACTGATAAAAATATTTATTAAAAATGGCTATTTTTTAAATAGGGGTCCTGCATCTTCCTTGTTCAAATTATTTATAGTTATTGTATAATTTGTGTTGTTGTCATTCTTGGGTTTTTTTTTTACCATTTATTTTGACAGATTATTCAAAGGCAGACAAAGACAAAATGGTCTTTATTTGAGGAAAATAAAGATAACTCATTATCATTGAACTATCAATATAGTTTATTCTATTTACAAATTACAAGAGAAAAAGCATTATTTTATTATTGTAGTTTGGCTCGCAGTCAAGAAATTCTAGTATGTATGTGAAATGTAACTTGCCTACTAGCATTTATTCATTCCTTTTTTTTGTTTGTTTATTTGTAATTATCTTGAATTATACTTTGAGAGTTACATTCCACCTCACCAAAGGAATTTAATGTGAGTCACTTCAATTCTCACCAATTTCTTGGTGGTAGAGGGTGTGGTGTTTGAGGACTCTGTGTCATAGCGTCTGTGGAGGCGGAGTACTAGCCGTTCTTAGGTATCGGAATAAAGATATCTGAATCCTTTGAGATGTGCTTTTGACCATTTTGCACTCAGTCTTTTATCAAAATAGCTTACTGGTAGATCATCTCTTTTTACTTACTGCGAGGCCTCTGAAGTGTCAGCTTTCTCTTAGTAAATGTCGTTCTACTCTCAAGGGTACAGAAAATATTTGGTTGCTTCCATTGCTGTCATATCACTCTGGGTCTAAATTAAACTTTATGCAGCTTTTTAAGACTCTGTACTGCCTCAGGGCTATTCACAGGTAAAGGTGATATCATTCTGCTCTATCTGCCTTGGGATGAGAGCCAGTCTTAAAGCTATCTGCAGAAACATTCCACATAATAATATCTCTATGAGTCTTCCATTGCTTTGTAAAAAAATCACCTCGAAACTTGGTGAATGAAAACCACAGAAATATATTATCACCATTGGACTAGGAATTTAGGCTTAGCTGTTTCTCTGGCTCAGGATCTCTCACAGGTTGCAATTATTTTAAGCCATCTCACACGTTTGTTGGCAGACCTCAGGTCCTCACTTGCCAGAGACCAGTTCTTTGTCCTGTGGGTTCCTCTGCAGGACCACTTACAACCTGGCAGCTCGCCATCTCCAGAGTAAGGGCTCCAGGAAAGAGAAAGGAGAGAGCTGGCAAGACGGAAGTGATGGTCTCAGAAATGACATCCTAGTAATTTCAATATATTTTATTTAATAAAAGGAAGTTACTAGGTGCAGCCCACACTCAAGGGGATAAGATTACACACGGGCCTGACATGCAGTGTTGTGGATCTTTGGGGGCCATCTCAGAGGCTGCCTACCACACTAACTTACTGCCCATACGCTATGCCTGCAGCCTGTGCAAAGGGGAGATCTGGACGCCTGCTGCTTTCTCAGGAAAGACAGAGATCTCCTCTGTTCCGGAATAGTAAGCACGTCAATGTCCTGCTGCCCTTCAGCCTCCTCTCACTCCTCACACCTATCAACAAATTAGCACAGGGATGGAGATGTCAGAGTATGGGGACACAATTCTGTGCTTCCTCCCAAGGAATGATTTCCATTATTCCTGACAGTTTTCATCTAACATGAAAGTGAGGTAGCTTGCCTCTTCATCTGTTTTTCCAAATCTACTATTTATGCCCTGAATCCTTCAAGGCTAGGATTTTTGAAACCCAAGAGCATTGCATCGCTTTTATTGATTTCTATATTCTTTTGTGTTCTCCTTTCTTTGAGGAAGTAAGCATAGAACAATCTAGATCTTGCTAAAATAGAGGTAATATCATGGAGTAATGTCAAGAATGAGGGGGAAAGTAAAGCATGCTAAAATGCATCAAATTTTCATCTTATCATATTATTCCATAAAATAATATTAAGAGATTCCAAAAAGGATTGTTAAGATTTAAGGAATCTAAACAATGCCTTTCAAAAGAATAAACTGAGGAGAAAATTTACTAAAATATGGTAAACACTTTTCACAGAAAATCCTACACAAACTATATTTAATGATTACATACTAGATGATTCCCCTTCAAAGCAGAAAGAAGACTGAGATGGTCCCTGTCCTCATTGGTAATCAAAATTGTTTGGAAGGTTCTAGCTAATGCAATGGCAAGAAAATACAAATACTGGGAATAGAAGAATCAAATGTGTCTCTACTTGCAGATGATATAACTGTGTATATAGAAAACTGAAGAGACTATTAGAATACACAATAATTTGGTCAGAAGACAATAACAATATTTGTAAATAGTATAGATGTATATACTCAGAGACCATTTTATTACATAGGTATGTATGATTTAAGAGAATCACACATCCCAAGAGGCCATTCCAAAAGTGATAGCCTGAATGTATTTGCATAGAAATACACTCATGGCTCAGTATATTGTGAAACTCTCTAGTGCATCAATAGAATTCATTGTAAAGTAAAACAGAAGCCAACAAACGAAAAATAACTTTTTTGTTTTTTGGGGAAGATGAGTTCAGAACTTCCTTTCGTGTAGATAATATTCACATCCTCAGCAAGACCTCTCCTGAAAATTCCAGCCTACCACGCACTATAGCCCAGAGATGCCCCTATGCTCCGTGCAATACGCAACTCAAACTGAACATGTGCAATACGGAACATATACCCTCCTTCTTCAGGAGAAAAATTACAACTTAACTCAGTTTATTATCACGACTTCACTCTTTTAGATAAGATCATCACCCATCTATCGGTCACACAGGTAAGAATGACTGAAATCATTCCTGAAGTTTTCTCTCTTTCTTTGTCCTCATTATTCTGTTTCTTTGATATTGCTAAAATCACTATCCATCTTGCCTTTCTTACTGCCATTTTCTTATTGCAGATCCTCATTACCTCTCAAATAAACTATTAAAAGTTTTTTGTTGGTAGGTTTTTCTATCACCAGTCATTGCCTCCGATCCATTCTGAACCTCATTGCCAGATTTATCTTCCTATTGCAGACATTTAATTCCATTAGACATATTAAAAATAAAACAATCAATAACAAAGTTCAACTGAATCACTCTCTCCCATCGATGTGGGTCTGAGCACCCTAACCTGGCAATTCATGCCTTTTTAATATATTCCTATCTTACATCTTCCAACTCTTGTTCTCACAGTCTAAATTCTAGTCAAACTGAACTATTTGCTGGTCTCTCTACACAACCTATCCTTCCCCACCTCTGAGAAATTAGGTTGCCTCTATCTTCAATACCTCTCTTCATCATCACATGCTACAAATTACCCATTCTTTACATACAGTATATTTTTGCTGAAATTTTCTAGCCAGAAATAACTTCACTTTTCTCTGAACTCCACTAGCATTTTGACTGTAATATTTTTATAGCATTTATCTCATCTATTTTATATTAGAGTTATTTATATACATTCCATTTCTACCCTATTTGAACATCAACTTCTTGGATCTAGGAACCATAACTTAGGGCTTTTTAACCTCTTAGCTTCAACAAAGTATTTTTCATATAAAGATATTGAGGGCTTATTGTTAAATGAATGTTTTCTACAAAATTAAGCAATTTTGACTAATTTGAACAGTTGGCTAACATTTGGCTATGGACTTTGGTAGATATTTCTTCAGCCTTAAAGACTTTGGATTTAAAGGAAATATTTGTTTTCCTACTTATATAACAACTTTCAGCTGAGAGTCTTATTCCTACTCTTAGTTTGGACTCCACTAGAGATGAAAATGCACCTTGGAAGCTTTGGAAATAAAAGAATTTTATCTGTGGCCTTTCTTAGACTTCACTTTCGAAGTAGTTTATAGCACCTAATGTTTTTAAAGCCAATATAATAAGGAGATAGAATCACTGAAGAAATGTCCAGTAAATTTTCCAGCAGGGTACACTTTTCTACCTTGTCTTGGTCGCATCCTTAAATGGAACGCCCTCTCTCTGGAAATCTGGGAGAGGAGGCCTGAGGGAGAAGGCTCCACTTTATTCTCATAGGTGGTCAAAGAGAGCAAGGATCTCCAATGACGGACCATACAGTAATGACAAACTCAAGGTTGACAACTGAGCCAAAATAAGAAAACCAGGCTCTTGATACGGACTAAGTAAAGAAACTTTTAAAATTATGCTACTTATAATAATTATTAGCATTTTATGAGCTCTGTTCTGGCCAGGCACTAAATGAATCTCATTTAATCCTCATAATAGCCCCATAATGTAAGTAATATTTTCATCATTTTACATTGGCGAATCTTGGTGCTCACAGAGGTCAAACTATTCGTGCGATTAAGTGCAGCAATTAAGTCTCTATGTTTTAGAATCAGACAAAATGGGATCTGAGTAGTGACTGTGCTTATAACTACTTGAATTATTTATTACCTTGCTTTCCTTATATATAAAAAAGAGATAGTAATACCTACATCCTCCATCTTTGAGGTGGACAGAATTTAAAATGGCCTTCACGGTCTCTACCACTTGATTTCCCCGCCCTTGTATAATCTGTTTTAGTGTGAGGGAGACCTGTGACTTGCTTCTAACCAACAGAATATGGCAAAAGTTTTGGAATGTTGCTTTCTTGACTACATTACTCAATATCAGACCCCATCCTACTAGTCAACTTGTTTTAGATTCTTGCTTTCCTTATTGGCTTGATGAAGAAAGCAATCATATTTTGGGAGGATCACACGACTCAGAACAGTGGGTTGACTCTGGAAGCTGAGGACCTCAGTTTTACAACGACAGGGACCATAATTCAGCCAACAATCATATAAGCTTGGAAGAGATAGTAGTGTCAAGTGAAACCGTAGTCTCTGCTGACACCTTGACTGCAGACTCGAGATGCTGAAGCAAAGGATCCAGTCAAGCTGTGCTCAGACTCTAAACCCATAGAAACTGTGAGATAATGAATGTATTCTTGTTTTAAGATGTTAAGTGTGTGGTAATTGTTATGCAAGAATATAAAACTAATACAGATTTTGAAGCCTGGGAGTGGGTGTTTTGGTCAAATACCTAAAAATGTGAGAACAGTTTTAGAATCAGGCAGAAGACTGAGGCTGAAATAATTTCATGGAGCATGATAGAGAAAGCCTAAATTACCTTGAACAACTGTTAGTAGAAATATGGACTTGGAAGACACGGCTGGTAAGGGCTCAGAAGGAAGCGAGGACCATATTTTTGGAAACTAGAGGAAGAGAGGTCCTTGTTAAATAGCAACAGAAATTGTCTCCTGTGGTCATGTGGGAGGCAGAACTTATAATTATTGAACTTGTTATATAGCTAAGGAGATTTCTAACAAAATGTTGAAAATGTCACCCTGAGGGCTTCTTACTGCTGATAATAAAACGTGAAAGAAGAGAGATTAATTGAGGGAAGAATTATTAAACAAAAAGAAACTAGGGCTTGATGGTTTAGAAAATTCTCAGTCTCTCCCCATAACAAAAGCTGTTAAAGTTAAGAAATTGCTTCTGGAAACGTGGCACAAGAAAAAGGGCGTGCCTATAAAACATTTTGCTAAAACCACAAAAGATCAAAAGGTCACAGTATTCAGTCACACAAAAACCCTTTCAAGACATTAAGGATGTGATTCACAGGCTTCTCAGTCACCCCAAGGGCTCTAGGAATCTTAAAGGCACTGACCCTCCATCATCTCAAAAGGAGCCAAAGATAGAGAAGGGATTATCATGGGGAAAAAAATGTGTACGTGGCAATTGTACAAAAAAAAAAAAAAAAAGTGAAAATTGAACTCCACTGTAGACCCCCCAAAGGCCTTGAGATAACTATTTCAGCAGAGACACTGCCATACTGGACTGAAAATAACCGATAGTACAAAATGGCAGGACCCAGTTGGACCCTCACAATGCTGTTGGTGCAAAGCAGGTTGATAAAACAATTCAGCTGCAAACACATACAAACTATCTTTTACAATTGCTCTATTGTGGTCCTTGAGTGAGATGGGAGCAGCTATTCAGAATGCTTATTTTGCAAAGGTTTAAAAAATGAAGTATAATTTTTTCCACTGATAAAATTCACTGGAAGAGCTACTGGGAGGGGCTGTCATCTACCTTCTTGTTTGCAAAGATCTTCAAAATCTTTCCGATACGATCAAAAGTGTTCTCAGTATTTTCTGAGCAGGATGATTTAATGATCTCCCCTGTATTATCAGGGGAGGGTATAGGAAGCGGAGGAAACAACAACCAAATAGACTATTATAACAGGCTTTTTGAAAAGACTGGTTTTGTAGAATGTTTACTGACAGTATGTTTTTCTGCAGAAATCTCCCCAGGGAAAGAGATCAGTAACAGTGAGGCAACAGCAATGCAATTTATAGATGTGGTTGATAAGTCAAGTCAAAAGCCAGAAAGCTTTCTGGGCCAAGACGAGATGGACTACCATAGTTATTACTGAAACCTTGCTCTCTAGGTTAGGGTCATAAAGAATAATTCAGCATAAAGAGTAGTGTTTTGAGGTAGTTGTAAAGTTTATTAGATTTTTTTGGTTTAGATGAGTCACTAAATGATTATTATTTAACGAGTTCCGTCTTTGGACTAGTATAATTAGCTAAAATATAAATTAAATCATCCTATATGAAAATTGTCAATGGCTTCTTATCACATTCAAGATATCCTATTTAAAAACCCAAGAGATTTTACACAATATATTAACTGCCTATATTTTTATTCTTTTTTCTTTATCCCTTGCTGACTGCCTTACAACTTCATTCTTCTGTTTTGCATTTTTTTTTGTTTCTTTTTTCATTTAGATCCTCTAAATGGTCAAATTCTCACCTGAGGATTTTCAGGCAATACAATTTTCTCTGGCTGAAGTACTCTGATTTATCTTTCCTCCTGAAACACAAACACACACACACACACACATAGTTATAAGATCTTTAAAAATAATTCCTACTCATCACTTAGGAAAATTCTTTAACTCTCAATCTAAATTTGGTTTCCTTCACAAAATTTCTTATAATCAACAGTGCTTTCCCTTCATTTCATTTGCCATATTTCATCATTATTTACCTGTGAGATTCTTTGTTTTTTATCTGTCTTTCCTATTAGACTGCGATTTCCATGAACGTAAAGATTTTGCCTGTTTTGTTTATCATGGTTAATCCGTGTAGGGCACTGTAAGTGGGATACATAAAGCATTCAATTAATACTTGAGAATGAATTAAAAAGTGAATGGTTAATAGATATTTTGTACAAATATATATATATTCATAGTTAATATAATATCTCCATTAGCACTCTCACTCCCCTTTTTTGTTAGAGGACCTGATATCTTTGAAATGTATTAAAATTTTTAAATTTCTGTTTATGTGATTATACTTTGCCAATTCCCAGTTAGCCGTTTCTTCTTTTAGTCATATCCTTAGGATCCTAAATTAGGAAACCTTAACATCCTAGTCAAAAAGAGGAGTAATGTAGCAAAATAGGCACACTCCTGATAGTAGAAAGCATTAAGTCTTGCATAATGTTAGAATCAATAAAATGATTTTGATTAAAATTCTGAAATATAGGTTTTGTTTTATGCTCCAGTATTTAGTATAAGTCTTGCTCAGTTTCTCATCTTATCTCAATTAGATTCTCTCCTCTGTCAGCCTGGCTATAATTAGGAGGCTAGAGAACACATTAGTTTGCTGTTAGCCACATGTTTTCAATTTAAGTTCCTATCTGTCATCTTCCTGGCATAAATAAATGACGTCTCCATAGATGTCAGTTATTTGCAAAGTCCAGAGGAGAACACGGCAGCACCGCTCAATATATTGCAAAAAAAAAAAAAAATCAAAACTAAAACTCGATTTTAGTTAAATCAAGAGATTCCCTCTGTTTTTCTAAGTTCAGTTTTCTCATCCGCAAAATGGGCAAAATACGTATTTGTCTAAGTCCAAAGAACTAGACCAGGGCATGTCTAATGAAGTCTCTCAGCTCTAGTGTCTTCCGTCCCCTTAAGAAGAAGATGGTACATAAAAATGAAGCTATTGCTTAACTCACACAGTACAAGTCTTGCCTACTTTTTGAACCAATAAAATTAAGTTCAAATTGAAACTAGAAAACAGAAATTCTCTTTGTTAAAAGACATTTAAATTAAAAGTCATTGTAGGTGTCTCTTCTTTCAAAATTTTTATCTTTCCTTTAGCCTGTCAGTTCATGGCATTCATGTTGTTCTACTCAATGTTGGTAAAAATGAATAAATTAATCAATTAAAAGGAAAATATTTTAAAAATTAAACAAAGAGTTGCATATTTAATTACTCAGGCTTTCAATTCACTTTTTATCTCTCAAAGTACACATTCTCATGCATAAGTAATACGTTAAAAACAAGTGAATTTTCAATCATTTTACATTCCACTTTTAACAAGGTCTCAAAAGTTTGTGAAGCAAGAGAGGTCTTTAAAGCAAGAGAAAAGAGTCCCGAGTTTTTGCACATCTGGGTGAATGGATTTGACTCAAGCAGGCAATAATTCTAAGAGTTGTCACTGTCTGATGACTGGTGCCTGTGAGCTGAAGACTTTAACCATTCCCAGTAGGGATTAGATGCGGGCATTGGCAAGAAAGAAACCAGATTTTCTATAAAAGGTCATGAGCACTGAGGCCTTTGGGTTTGGTAGAATACTGAGGAGCCAGAAGTGTGCTAGAAGTCAGGATATCACGGTTCCTGTTCTTTCCGTATCAAAAGCTGTGCATCTTTTGGCTTATTTTATATCTCATAAAATAAGGCATTTCTAAAAGATAATATCTAAAGCTCATGCCAGCAATGCTGTTCAATGATTAGGGCATTAAGCCTTGTTACTTAGACTTGGCTTGCCAGATCTCATTGATCCTCAGACTGTCTATGATGCTTTTGCTAAATTATTAGTTGCCAGTATCATCACTAAAAATGGGCCTGTGGTGGGCCTTGGAATCTGTATTTTTTTAAAACCTCTCCAGAGGCCAACATACATAAAACAAACTTCAGTGAACTTGACAGAGATCTGAAATACCTAGTCTACCTTGTGCCTCAGAGACCCTTATTTTTTAATTTTTAATTCTAAAATTAACATATAAAATTATAGAAAACTTGGAAAATATAAGAAAAAAATCCCAAACCATTCATAATGTCAAAGCATAATATAACTACTATTAACAGTTTTTATTTTTTATTTCTGCTAATATATGCCCTGTTACATAGAGTATATTTTATATATAGTATTATGAAAATAGGTTCATATATTATGCTATTATTTTAAGATATAATGAACATTTTCTCATGCCATTAAAAATTCTTTGAAAGTAAAATGCAATGGTTACATTTCTTTCATAATACAGGATTTTGTAATGACTATTTATCATCTAGTTTTAAATTCTTTATAATTATAAAAAAGTATGATAAATACTTTAGTTTGTTAATGTTAGTCCACATCTTCTTTCATTTCCTTGAGGAGAAAGTCAAAGAATTCCACTAAATGGGAGAAGCTGTGTGGACCACTGTGCATGCCTGCACTAAGTTTGACACTGGCCCGAGAATTTGAAGGTTAAGAAAGAAATGAGGAAGGTTGTGTAGGAAGTTATTTAAGTGCAACTGCTAGAATCTTAGATTTCTCCTTTATAGAGAACAACTACAGAGATATGCATCCTCAGCAAGGCTGTATTTCATAAATTTAAACAGTTACGGCTGGGTAAAGAGAAACTGCATATAACCTCAGTCTTCCTTGCTCTTTTTCCCTTAGTGGGTTTTTGTGGAAACTGCAGGCATTTTCAGAAATTTGTTGAAAGCTGTGTCGAGGATGACTAATGTTGGCAAATGCTAGTTTGAAGTGTATTTGATTATGTTTTTCTGAGACAGATTATTTCAATAACTCCAGTGGTATGTTTGATAAATCCAGGTGCATAATTGAAAATAATTGATATGTATCTTTTATGTAGCAAGGAAAACACTTTTTGAATATTTTATAGGAGACCCTGAGTTAGTACTTCTGAGATAAGCTATCGAGACTAGCTGTTTACCTCAACTGGAAATGATGTGAAATGTCTTTTTATGGCTTTCTTTTCTTACTTCTTTTTAATATTGCTTTTATTTACTTTAATCTCTCAGTGGTTTATTTTCTGAAGACCTTTCCAAACAGTTTCAGGGCTTCGAATGGATGGGATTTGCAAGTGAATTGGTGATTCTCTAAGATGGGAGAAAGGCAGTCCTTTCTACCGCTAGAACTCACATCCGAAAAATTAAAGAGGTCACTCTGGCAGAATTGATTTTAAGGGTTATTGCTTAATGAAAATTTCTAAGCTGAAGTTGGTTTGACTGGAAAATACCACCAGTAGGGTGAAAAAGGAGTAAAATCAAAATGGGGATGAATATTAATCAGCACTTGGTGTCTGTTGTGAAAGAAAGGTAGGAAGACTGAAGATGATCTCACTTCCTTTCCTGGGAAGGGCCTCAGGATGCTGGGCTTGATTGAGCCTTTGTCTACACCCTATGTGCTTGGCTGGTATAAGCAGAGGATGGGCCATTGATATGCAGGCTTTTTGACAGATAAATGTGAGCTGGGCCCAAATGATGGGATGCTGAAAACATCAGCTTTTTGATGATAAGAGAGGATTTTGAAACCAGAAGGGCTTCAATAATCTTCAACTAGGACTTGTCAGGTAACAGGTGACAATTGAATCATTCTCAGCAAGGCAGCTTCTTGCTCCAAAATGTGTGGTTTTCTCATTGTTCTCTCCTCTGCATCCACTTAACAGAGGAAGGGCCTCAACACAGGTTGTAAAGAGAGTAGCTTGAGACTGTAACTAATTCTTTGGCTCTGCTAATTGTACTTACATTATGTGGACAAATAAATACAAGTTGCAATCTGGTTTTTTAATTATACACTTAAAAATTCATAAGAAACTTCCTCATTTCACAGTTAAGAAAAGTCCAGAGAATCCCTGTGGCTTGCCTAAGGCCAGACAGCTAATTTGT
Source organism: Equus quagga (assembly GCF_021613505.1). Lineage (NCBI taxonomy): Eukaryota > Metazoa > Chordata > Mammalia > Perissodactyla > Equidae > Equus > Equus quagga. The sequence continues at coordinate 138,676,522 of NC_060268.1, forward strand.
GGCACAGCTGACACTGTAATTCGTCTCCTTACGCCAAGTCCATTTCATTTCCTCAAACAATACTGCTCCCTGCTTAGAGATCTGGTGAAAACAGAACATCAAATGCTGCAGCATCTCCCATGATCTGGAACTACCATAATGCCTTTCAATGACTGTTGACCTGTGTGAATTCAAACCAGTGACCTCGAGCTATAAAGTCTCAGAACCCTTACATCAAAATACCAAATGCTTATCAAAAATGATAAGCGGCTTTTCTATTAGCAGCAGTCCACATCCCATAAACATATCACTAAGACATTTTCTATTTCGTGCTGAATATATATGGCAAAGTATTTCTTATCATTTATTATCTCTTTTAAATTATTTTTAATCTAAAATATCTCAACCTTGCCTTCTTCCTGTTAGTATCTTTCATCACCAAACAAGGACCCAAGACTTCCGCTTTACGTGATTTTGTTTCCTGCTGCCGTGTGTTCTCACACTGAACACTAAGGCAGGAGTTTTTTTTTTAATCTCCAAGATGTCAAATCCTTTGGGGCATCATTTATAGGCTCCTGGATCCACATCCATTTTCTTCATTAATTGTTCTTATTTTGAAGAAAATAATCGTTTCCTCTTTTTCAAAGTAATGAAGAAATGAGCATTATTTGACATAAATTTAGAGCTTAAACTCAGAGGGAGAGTTTAGCACACTATTACAATTAATGCAGTTTCTCAATCTAGTTCAAACTTCTTAGTGTATTCTTGTATTTTTAAATATATTACCAAGGATACTGTATGATCTATGGCTTTAAAGGACATTTTATGACCTATGGCTTTAAAGGCTTTAAATTCTATTTTTATTAATGCAGCTTATCTTCAAATATATTTTATTTTTGCAAGTGCTATGTATTTACATAGTATATGATACTAAGTTAGAGAGTCTCTTATCACAAGGCCCCAAAGCTCTATCTCTTAGTAATTTAAGTACTTAGGAAAATGTGTTGACTATATCAGGGCTTATGAAGTTATTATTTAATTTAGCAAAACAGCAGTACACTCTTTTCTTTTTCCTTGTTTTATAACAATAAAATGCTTAAATATATCCATTAACAACAAATATCTTTCACAGAATAACTTAAACATTGAGAAAAATAAGTATTATGCTCTCTAATATACCAGTTTTCATGTCAAGCGATAATCATGGGAATGTTAGCAATTATATCCAAATAATGTATATTAGTACAACCGATCACACTAAACTACTGTGAGTCATACTAAAGTACTTCTAATTTTGAAATTTGCCACAATCTCATTCTTCTTCAAACCCTAACAGTGGCCTGAATCCCTCCCACAAATCATCTCATCCCCCTCCATCTGGCTTTGTCCAGCTGGCTTGTACTCATACTTTATACCTCAGCAACAACTCAGCTCCCCTAGGAAGTCATAGTAGTCCCTGATCCTTGAATGATTTTACCAAAAGAGATGTCAGGCCACTATCATGAAACATCATTTAAAATTAAAGAAAACTAAATACTCGGAGGGAAATATAATGTTTAAGGTGACAAAGAGAAATGGCAAGCAATAGGATACATTGGAGTATATGAGGCAGCCATTTGGTGTAAACTCAATTTGGCCTGACTTTGCTTTTTCCAAAAGGGCCTGACCGTGGTCATTGAGCACGAATTGTATATCTGCTTTAAACATTTACTATGGCAAGAACAAATGGCCTTAAGATAAAGGTGCAACTTCCCCCGACATTGGCATTTCCCTAACGATAGGCATCTTTCCTTAGGCTAGGAACTGATTGCTGCGCTCACCTTTGACCACCCGTCTCACCTGTGACCACCCAGCTTGAGACAACAGACCTGCCACCCTGCTGTGTTCACCCAAGACAGCAGACCTATCTCCTGTGTCCATCAATCGCTGTGCTGACAGAGCAGTCTTGCGACTATTGTAAAAGGGACATTTCAATCATATGTGAAACATCCTCAGTGGGGGTATATAACCACTCTGTACACTCCACTTCTTTGTTGCCCTTTATTCCTTCGGAAAGAAAGGCCCCAGGCCATGGTCCTCACATTTTAGCTCAGAATAAACTCGCCTAAATTTTCATTTATAGATTGGTCATGGATTATTTTCGTCGACAAAGGATTGGAAGATTTAGTATCACCAACAAAGATTTTGCTTTCCCCAAATTTGATCTGTTAACCAAATGAATCTTCAAGCAAAATCTTGTTTTGTTTTTTTTTCAGAAAAATCAAAAGGCTAATTTTAGATTTATATAAAAAGAAAAAATAATAGTCAAGATAATTTTGAAGAAGAAAAAACATTGTAGCACTTAAACTGTCCAATAAAAAGTTTTATTATAAACCTGTGTTAATAAAGATCCTATGGTAATTGCACAGGGATGGAAACATCAACCAATGGAACAGGACAGAGTCCAGAAATAATCACATATGTATGTGGGCACTTAATTTCTCGTGATGGTAGCCCTACAGAGCAATCAGAAAAGAACAGTCTAATCACTATCAATGAAATATTAACATGGGCCTCTTCAGTTCACTGTGGATTTTAGATCTAAATTTTTTTACGAATCTTCCATGACATTGGGATAGGCAAAGATTTCCCAAACAGGATTTAAAAGGCAATAACTGTAAATAAAGTCACTGATAAAATGAACTGCAATAAAATTAGGAACTTCCGTTCATCAAAAGACAGAATTTGGGGAATAAAAAGACAATGTACAGAGTTAGAAAATATATTTGTAATACTAAATATAATTCACAAAAGATTTATCAGGTATATGAAATAAACTTCTACAAATCAATAAGGAAAAGATAGGCATTCTAATAGACAATGGACAAGAGGCAAGAATTAGCACTTCACAAAAAAGGTTATCCAAATCACCAATAAATGTATGAAAAGGTGCTCAACCTCATTAAAATCAGGCAAGCACGAATTAAAGTCACAATGCTATTTCTGTACACAGCCATCAGACTGGGTAAAATAGAGATACTGATAATAATGCGTCTTAGCAAGGACGTGTAGCAAGTAGAACTTTTCCATTCATGGGAGTTGGGCAGAGTGCAGGATTCCAACGTAGAGAAAAAGAAAGGACCTGGTATTTGATAAATGGAGAAGAGAATTTGATGAGGAAAAGGGAAAGGTTTTATTTTGCAGTTTTGTCCTGTGCTGAATTGTCTATTCCTTACCTCTAGATTTATCAAGAGACAAAACTGCAAGTATTCTTTAAGTTTTAGCTGGCTTTGTTTGTAGCCTGATTACTCAGAAGGGAGAACAAAAAATTAAGTGGCAGGTATATCAAGTATCACTATTAGGTCAAAAAAATAAAGTGTTAGAGCATAGACTATGAGAGAAAAGTCTATATTTGTAAAAGAACTCATTTTTAATTTTCTACTGTAGTACTGGTTTTTTAAATACGATATTTCAGAAAAGTGTTGATTTTCTTTCTCTTTCATTGTATTCCTTATTTTCTCATAACTTGGAAACATCGAGGATTTCTAAATCAAGAAGTTTCTTGTCATATTACAGTAATTGCTCTTCATCAATATTTAGTCTCAGTAGTTTTCAACATCCACTCATGGCACTTTCAATATATTTCCACCCCTTCATGACTCATTCAATCAGATCAAGTATATGAATTTGAAACCTACTGGAATGAAGTCATAATAGAAATTTTAAATTTCTACAATGCATTAATTTCCCCCAGAAATGAAAACAGGCACACAGAGGTTAAATTATAAGCCTAGAAGGAGATGCACATTGGTGGGGAGAGAAGAGAATTAAAACATGCACTCAAAGTAATGATCACAATGTGCTAACATGACACCTAATATCCCACAGAGGGAAAACATTAAATGTCTTCATAATCCTACAGTGCCCATGATTAACAGCTGTGAATGTCAGTGTGCTCCTATGCCAAGTTAAGCAATTTAAATCTAGAGTAATTTCAGGAGATCTCAATGGCAAGCTTTGGCAAAGTCCCACGAGCGCTTTATATGACACTGCATAGGAAAAGCCTTCAGAGAATACTCAAGGTTGGAATTGAAGTATTTTAACTTTAAAAATTTTTAAAACAAAAGAAATGTGTGAATAAACATTCCAAGTAAATAACCTCTTCTAAAACTCCTGTGCTATTAGCATTATATATTGCATCTATTAGCGTAATCAACATTTGGATTCATTTTTACAATACAATATATGAGATCATTAATTTACTCATTACAAAAGCATTTATTGTATGTCACTATTGTCAAGCTTTTCTCTGAAGGGGAGAATATAAAGTTTCATGAAATGTATTTCATGCTGTCAGGAACTCATACTCTATTACATTGATTTACAGTTTTGTAATTATTAGGGCTGTTCACTAATATCCCAGATGAATAGTAGGATAGGAACTTTTGAGCCCCTTTGCAGTTAGGCATGGACAGGTATGTTGCTCTTGATTATGTGACGTAAGCTGAAGTGTCCTGTGTTGCTTCTGTGTAATACCTGTTGCTTTACTCCGTGCATTGTAACAGATGCAATTGCAAATGTGGATGCTTCCTCAGCCAAGATCCCTGATTAAAAACAATGTCAAGCAGAGCCCTCTGCCACCCAAGATGGCTATGAAATCTGAGCAAGAAATTAACATCTGCTGCTTTGAGTTCTGGGTTTTACTGTTGCTGCTGTTGTTATAGCATAATTGAATATACCATTTTTTTCTTTTGTAGTCCTAGTTATTTGCATCTCAAGGATCCTCTTCTCTCTTCTAGGTGATTCTATTCATGTGCTTCTCTGCATTCTGGATTCTTAGCTACCTAGCAGCACATCCAGAAGCATATCCATACCTATGCGAGATGGGAAAAGGGGAGAAATAGGCTATTCCTGCTGGGGAGGGACTGGGGCTACAGGGGTAGTTGCTCACCTGGGGTCAGTTTGCAACTAGAGGGGAGACTGAATGTGAAAACAAAGCATGAAACAAATAGACGGCAAAGAGAGTCTGAGGCAGCAAAGAACACAGGGGACAGAAGAAGGTATTGAAAACGTGTTACTACTATGGGAGAGATTCATGACTCCACGAGGATGAAGAGTGAGAAGAAGCGGGTCTAGGGGAAAAGAGGAGGAGTCTGCTGCAAATTTTACACAATAATATCATTAATAGCGAATATCAGCTAACATTTATTGAGCATTTACTATGTGCCAGATATCTTGCTAGGTACTTTTCATAGTTAACCTCATTTAACCCTTATAAGAACCTTATAAGGTTGGTACTATTATTTCTGCAACCATAGAAATAAGTGAAGTGAAGATCAGAAAATTTCAATAATTTGCCTAAAGCCACAGAGTTATTAAGAGAAGCTACCCTTTCAGTGTGTGTCCAGAGTCAGTACTCATAACTGCCCAGGTTCTATTTCCTAAATTAAAATGACGAGGAAGAAACCAATGGACTTTCTTTTACTAGGAACTATAAAGAGACTTCAGTCTCTTCACACTTGCTCAAATTTGAGATTTCAGGAAGAATCTCATTCCATTTTCATATTTCTCTCTCTAATTTAGTTCCTATCAGCTACTTAGACGAACTCTAACCCTAATGGTACTTGTGTCGGATGAAGCACTCAGAGATGTAGAACTGGTCACAAGGAATTGTTTGCTCGTACTTGCTCAGTCTGAACCCCAGAATCTTGATCCTGGTAGAGTCAGATAGGGGCTGCCATATTCTAGGGACTTTTATAACACAGAAAATTATAAAGACAAGAAAAAAATTGCTTAAAAGGCTAACTTTACTCTTTGAAGGAGAAGTATGCATAGTTTCCTCTTTATTCTTAAATAATACATTTAAGAAAGTCTATTTTGCTTCAGATAACTATTACAGAGCCTTAAACTTTGTAAATTTATTTGTTTTTAATATTGATTATTTTAAAAATTGATTTCTGTAGAAGATATTACTTCTTAAATATCCTCATCCCCCAGCAGCACAAACATTGGGTGCCAGTCATTCAATGCCTCCAATATGTGGGCTAGCCAGGCTTAGCAAAACGTTTGCTGCAGCTACCTAGGTTCCCTTTTTGGTTGGTTGGTTGATTGGTTCACTCTGTGATTCAGCAGCAGGAAAACTTCTTTAGTTTGGCATAAAGAAAAGAACTGGTGAGTTGTCACAAAAAGTTATTGATTCCGTGTTATTCCTAAACTTCACTGATAATCTGTTTTCTTCCCACGATTTCACAACCCAAAGTTTTGTTTCGTAATTATGTCAGGCCAATTGTGTGTTAGAGATGCTTTAACATGGCCTAGAGCAGAGACAGCAAATGAGGTTCATTAACTGAGCCAATATTAGACATTTCGGATAACTACCTAGCCCAGCCTCAAGAGAAAATAAGTGGAAAAATCTCTAATTATGTCTGTCATGGTTGTAGGAGAGGGAAAGGCAACTTGAATGTATTACCATTTCTGAAAGACATTTGGAATATGTTAATATTAACATATCAAGCCCATTTGCCTTATTTTTTTGCTTTTATATCTCATTTTTATACTAACAGAACTTTAAAGTTATATTTTATATATGCTTATCTTGTAATGTAGTTTGAAATTTGAATTCGACAACAAAAACAAGCACAGGAAAAAAAAAACCTTATACTTTTAGAAAAATGGAAGTTAAGGAAATGTCGGGTCACGTGTCTGCACCAGTCTTCGGCTGTGCTCCCTGCTGTTAATAGAAGGTGTCAAAGACAATTAGCGTCCTACTAAAGGAGGCTGATTCCTGACTTGTCTGTCAGCCACAGCCGTGTGCTGTACAAACTTCCCTGGTTCTTCCAATTCCTGAAAAAGAAAGAAAGAGATACCCATTTGATGGGCACAACGGAAATCCTCACCAACAAGAGGAGTGAGAACGGGGTGCCATCTGCCTTTTCCAACTGTTGATCTATCCCCTTCTGATTTCAATGGAATCTCATCTCCTTTGGGAGAATAATCTTTTCTTATCACTTTTTTCATTCTCCTTGAACATCCTCATTGGCACTGATGCTAGGTCTTGCTATGGAATTATGCATTTATGTATTACATTTATCAATGTGTGATAGGCAGTATGAACCTATGCAAAACCAACACAGTCTGTTATAAGCTCTTAGATGGAAATCACTAAGGCAATTAATATTAAATCAATTTGAGAAAGACTTTATAATTTACTATGCCTGTTTTTAAATTATTGTTCTTTTCTTTGGAATAAAAACAACTAAATGCTGATTAATTCTCTTATTTCATAAATGTTGTTCTCAATGAACTCATCAATAAGAAGTACCAGGAAGATCTCAAATAGTAAACATAAAATGATCTTAGAAGCAAACAACTGTTCAGTATTGAAAATATCCCAAAGGAATATTTTATTTGGTCTATAATTGAGAATAATCTTTCAACAAAGTAGGGAGATTAGACACTTCTCTGGAAAAGCATTTGCTTTGAAAATACTTCATTTTTAGTGCGTTTCACATGTCTTTAACCATCAATATGATTAAATTTGGGTTTGACCTAGGGTTGTTCCTTAACATTTCTGTTTCAGTTTTGACATTAGTCACTATGTATCTTATAAGTTTATTGTGAGACTCAAAAGAATGCATGAATATAAAATAATGAGATGGATATAGCTTGTGGTTGACTGCACAGGCCCTACATTCAGGTAGGCCCAGCTTTAACTCAGGGCTTCCTCACTTATTAACAGCAGTCTGGTCATGCTACTTAGAGTCTTAAAATCTTATTTTCTTCACTTTCAAAATGAGAATCATAGTAGGACCTACCCAGCTGGATAGGGTAGGGTGTTTTGAGATACTGAATGTAAAATACTTAGCACATTGCCATCTGCATAGAGTCTCTCAATCAACGCTGGCTATAGACACTCTTGTTATACAGAGGAAAGTATGAAAGTTGTTGTACTATTTTTCATTCATCTTTTCATTCTTTCATCATTCAGCAACCTTAGAAATGGTCAGCCAAACTCCAAGATTTCTTCCTTTCCATCATTTCTGCACACTCATTTTTCAGAGCTCTGCTTACTCGTTGTCAGTTTTCTTTTCTGAATTTTGAGTGACCTACCACCTCCTCACCTCCATGTGCCTAACATGTTACATCTAAGCTCTTGGAGGCAGAGTCATGTGTTGTTTCAGTGACCTTGGCCTAATCATCTTGTGTTCAAACAGTAACAACATCAAGAATTAGCCTCTGGGGCCAGCCTGGTGGTGTAGCGGTTAAGTTCCCACGTTCTGCTTCTGCAGTCCAGATTTCGCGGGTTCAGATCCTGGGTGTGGACCTACATACGGCTTGTCAAGCCATGCTGTGGCAGGCGTGCCACCTATAAAGTAGAGGAAGATGGGCATGGATGTTAGCTCATGTCCAGCCTTCCTCAGCAAAAAGAGGAGGATTGGCAGCAGATGTTAGTTCAGGGCTAATCTTCCTCAAAAAAACCACAAGAATTAGTTTCTGGAAATACATTTAGCCTCTCTAAGCCTCAATTTTTTCATATATAAAAGAAAAATTATGTTAATATCTACCCTGTAGATTTCTGTACAGTTGAAATGAGATAATAAAGCTCTTGACACAATAGTTGGTACATAGTATGTGTTTGGTAAGGGCTGGCTAATTTTATTTTTATTGTTAAACAGATCCATTTTTAGAAAGTTTCTCCTTATATTTCTTCAAAACTTGCTTACTTCTCTCATCCACTCTGGTTTTCTAGTTATTCTATGAAGCACCATTCAGCTCTTTATGTCCCTTTAGATCGGAAAGTTCTTCAAAAGGTATTTCCTAACAAAAATTTTCAAACATCACCATATATTTTGTTCTAACTATGAACAAAATATTATTTATATTAATTAAAATAGACTTTCCTCTCCAATGATCCATGATACATATATTTTTTTAAAGCCATTTATCTTCCAGTCAAGAATGGATATTCCCCAATAGCAATAATCTGCAGAGAAATACTGGTGGAAAACTATAGGACAATGGGAGAACTCTGCCTGAAGCAGGAATATTGCTCATACATGTGTTACCTCTGCATTTTAACACCTTTTCTAGGCAGCTATATTTAGAACCCCTAGAACAAAACCAGGGAAGATTTTTAAAAATAAAATGCAAGCGGGGCTGGCCCCGTGGCCAAGTGGTTAAGTTCGCGCGCTCCGCTCCAGGCAGTCCAGTGTTTTGTTGGTTCGAATCCTGGCCGCGACATGGCACTGCTCGTCAAGTCATGCTGAGGCAGCGTCCCACATGCCACAACTAGAAGGACCCACAACGATGAATATACAACTATGTACCGGGGGCCTTTGGGAGGAAAAAATATTAAACAAAATCTTTAAAAAAAAAAAAAATTAAATAAATAAATAAATAAAATGCAAGCAACTTGCACCAACAGCATATATTCCCTGGACCATGGAGGGCCTCAGCTAGAAATAATTTATCCATTTTTGAGTCATTTTTCAATTTCCACAGACTTCTGAAATACAATTGCAACTATTATCTACTTAAAATGACAATTAAAAAGAAAACAAAATGAAGAGGAAATACAGGGACATAAGATTATTCATGAAGATTTGTTTTTTTGCGTGCTTAATTATTGTTTCAAAGCTCCCTTGGAGAACAGCAGGAAGGTTCTTACAGCGCCCAATCTCGCAGAGATCTACTTTGTGTTTTCTTTGCATTTTCATTTCAAAAGGCCAGGAGCAGAATGAAGCAGGTACCTAGGGAGCAAAATTTAAGGAGAAATGACTCTCATCTTGTTTCATGGAATTATAACTGATTTAGTGTCTATGGTCATTTGTGAAATCTAACTGGTAGACCTGCTATCCTCTCCTCTGGGAGAAATTAATTTCTACATAAATCTGTATCTCCTTCCAGCTTTGGTTACATTCATGTTACCAGAGGTAAGAATCGACAGGGTTGCCCTGAAAATGCCACCTCCCTGCTCCCACCCTTGTAGATCTATCAGGAGAGATATGTAGCAGTTAATTTATGCTAGTCACTCTTGCAAACACCATGCATATCTTGACTCCTGTAATTTTACAACAATCCTAAGAGTTAAGCACAATTATCGTCCCCTTTTCAGGATGAGGCACACAGAGTAAGTAACTTCCCAAGGTCATAAGGTCCAGAAAGGGCAGAGTTAGGATATAAACCCAGGCAGGCTAGTTCTGGCATCTGTGCTTTATTGTCTCTTAAAATACAACTTTAATACAATCCGTTGGGGTTTTACACTAGGTATTAATGTTGATCTCAATGTTTTCAGCTGCAGGTTTATTTTAAAATTGCATTTTGTGAATGCCGCTGTTACTTGTTTGCTGTTTCTCCTTTTTTTTTTTTTCCTTTCCTCCATTTGTGTGTTTATTCCACTCTTGTTGGATCTCACGTGAAAACTCTTTTTTTTAACTGTGTTGAAGCGAATCCCATTTCAGGAGTTCAAACCTTCTCCTGGACTGTTTGCTCTGTGGCTTTTATTGCTTAAAACCTCAAAGGAGGTCAAAAGCAAGCACTTCCCAGAAATCATTCATACAGAAAAGGCCAGAGAGGATAATTTAAAGACAGTTCTTGCAAAGATTTGCACAATAAAATCTTTACGTCTGGGCCAATGAAGTATGGCAAACCACGAATTTTCTTGCACATCTTTCTTTGATTCCATTTATTGGAGAACTACAAAGAAAAATGTTGTTAGGATTAATTGAGAATCTTTCCAAATTTTCTTAAAGGCAAGGGAAAAGCATTAGTAGGACATTATAACAACCCATGAAATGTGCACTTGTGTGTTTATTCATTCATTCAACCAATACTTGTTTCTATAAACAAACAAGGGTTTGAATTTTGGCTCATTGCTTATTAGCTGTGTGATCTTGGACAAGTTGCTTTACAATTTAAGTTTCTATAAAATAAGAATAGTACCTCACTTCAAAGAATACTGGGGTTATTTAATGAGGAAATGCATAAAAAGCACATGGCTGGAGGCCTGGTACATAGTAAGTTAATAAAATTTGTCTTCTCATCTTTTATCTCTTTCTCTTCTAAGCTACTCAGAATTTTACTGCCATATGACTAATACTATGCCACAAAGTCCACCCATATTGTATTAGTTATCTATTGTTGCATAACAAATAGTCCCAAAACTTCTCACCTTCAACACAACAAAAATTTATTATTCACACAGTTTCTGAGCGTGAGGAAGCGGTAAGGAATTTTCCTGCATGGTTATGTTCAGGATCTCTCAAGGGGTTGCAGTCAAGCTGTTGAGTAGGGCTGTAGTATCTGAAGACTGGACTGTGGCTGGACGATCTGCTTCCAAGCTTACTCACCTAGTTATTTGCAGGACGCTTCAGTTCTTCTTCACATGTGCCTCTTTATAAGACTGCTCATGACATGGCTTCCCCAAGAATGAGTGATGAGAAAGGGAGACAGAGAAGAGAAAGAGAGACAAAGAACAAGATAGAAGTCATATTATGTTTTATAATCTAATCTTGGAAGCAGCCGTATCCATCCGCCATATTCTATTGGTCACCCAGGCAAACTGGTACAATATGGAAGGGTACTACAAAAGTGTGCAGATACCAGTAAACTGGAATCACTGTGGGCTATCTTGGAGGCTGGTTGTCACAATTAGTTTCCCTACTAACAAAAATTTTAAAAATCTCCTTGTTTTCTGAGTTCAGTTGGAATTTTCTATTCTTTTTTCCCATCATTTTGACAAAGGTTCTTGAGACCACTTCCTCTGTCCCCTCACAGTCCTACCTGGTCTTGTTTCCCATGACTCTCATCTATAGGCTGCATGTTGGTTCCTAAGCAAACCACCCAGACCACACAGCTTCATGATTTTGCTTACTACATACATTTTTTTCTGCTAAACTTCACTATTCTTCCTTTCCCAGGAATTGAAACTCTTCCTACTATTCAAAGTCCATTCTAAATTCGATCCTTTCTGGGAAAATTTTCTTTTTCTTACAATGGATGCTTTCTCTTTTTCTGAACACTGATTGGCCTCTCTGTAAACTTCTTGTATGGCAATCACCTTAAGCTGTCTAATATTTTGATATGTATAATATCCTCTAATGCTCATAAATTGATGATGTGAGGTCATGAGACCTACTCATCTTTGAACCCTCTTCAGTGTATAGCACAGTGTGCAGTAGATAAAATATACACATCAAATATTTGGTCTAGTTAAACTGAATCACTTAATCATGGATGCTGCTGTGGAAAGAGTAATAAAGGAAGGGCAGTAGCATGACTTTCAGTGTGATTCCATTTTTCAAACTGTTGTCATTTCCATTACTTTTGCTAACAGATAGATAGGTAGTAGGCTCATTAGGTTAATTTAAAAGACGTGGATTTGGTTATAATTTTGAATGGACATCAGTACATTTTATTGTGAATAATTGCATTGAAATGTCCTTCCATGGTATGTACTTACGCAGAGAAATTTTCATTGAAGGCAATGAAAAGCAGATAATAGCATCAATCCTCTTTGATTCTCCCCGGCATATTTTCTAAGTATAGCTATCGATAGGACAGATCAGTATATTGAAAAAATTTCCCCGTATTTAGGACCACTCTATTAGAAGGAAAGCCAAGCTCAAGGAAACTGTAAGATAAATTTCAGTTCTATAGGTTTGTGTCAAAAAAAGGCTAACATAAAAACAAAACCAGGTACAACCTTTTGAGAATTGTTGAGTTTCAATGAGCCCATAATGTGATAGGCATGCCAGGGTAAGGTGATCAGCTATTGCTTCCTCGTTTTCCACTTTCTGATTTTATTGCTTTTATAATTGAATAAACATATAATAGACTATCAAATATCATTTTATACTGATCTCTAGAGAAAAACAATAGCAGTAGATAGTATTAGGAAAATGCTGTATTTCATATGCTGCTTTAATTTTATAGAATTTGGTCTCCAGTTTCAGGCAAAAATTTAATAAAGCTATTATTGTGGGGAAACGCAGCTTAGATATTTCAAAATATAATGTAGTGTACATTTCTGAAGCTTATGCCATCGTTTAACCAAAAAAGGAGAAAATAATTTTCATATTTAATGAAGGCTTACCTTCTTTATTTTATAGAATGTTTACAAACTAGTGTGCACACTGCACTGTAGCAACAAAACAAAAATCTAGGAAGTTCTTTCTTTACCAAACACTTGACAATTTTTCCAAGTATTTTCTGTATACGACTGTTTCCTCCCTCTGATTGCTAAGTGAGACTAAAATGGATGTTTCAGGCGATCCCCTCAGTGGCATTTGACCTCAGTGAATTGCCAGGGTCTGTCCCTGTGCTTCCTCTAGTAATGAGAGGCTCTGCTCTAAGCCAGACATTTTGCATATGTTGTCTCATTTAATTTTGTTCTCATAATACCTGCATGGGCAAGTATAATTACGACTACATCTAAGATAACAAAATTGAGTATTATATTAGATTACCAAAATTAAAAATAATATCTCATGTGGACAAAGGAACTGACATGATAGATACTAATGAAGAAGTGAAAGAAAGTGGCTCTTTCCCTAACTGTATTTAATTTATATTGGTTTTGTAACTTTTGTGTTGAAACTGAATCCTTCCTTGAAATTTAAGAAATAATGCCAGTGAAGAATAGTATTGGGGGATTTTCAATGGGCTAGATATTATTAATCTATTATTGTACACAGTAATAATAAAAATACATTTTTATTACTATTTTATAGATGAAGAAACTGTGGTTTAAAGGAGCCAAATATTCTGCCCAAAGGCACATTAGTATATGGCAGACTCAGACTTTAAACCAATGATCACATGACTGTGAACCTTGTTCTCTTTTCTGACTATAATCTACTTTCTCTCTCTCATAATAAGGTATTTCTTTAACACAATACTTTCAACTTTTGAAAATACAATCCCAGCAGCATTACAACTAAAACATTGATTTAAACTATGATTTTAGTAATAGTGAAATGTACAAATGAGAAAGTGAAAGTAACTCATATATTTGCCATCTCTTATTTAAATAAATACGGATTTTCAGATGTATAGCCTTTTCTATTTATATATAATTGAATTCATTTTGTAAATACAATTGTATATCCTGCCTTTTCAGTCTTATTTATTTTACTGTGAGCATTTCCCCATGACTTTTCATTTCATCTGATATTTAAAAACACTCCGTGAAGAGGTTAGAGAGAATTGGCATTCCTGTCTTAGGAATGAAGACCTGAGTATATTGTTTAATAAGTTCTCAAAGTCATACAGCTTGCTATTGGCAGAGCCTCAACCGGAACCCAAGTCTCCTGCATGCTAACCTTAATTTATCTCCACTAGGCTACCCAGCTTTAATTGAATTCTTTCTCTGATATGTTTAGCCTAAAATGACACCTCTAAATTGAGTACTTTTTTATTTCAAAGTTTTTCTAGTAAAAATTCTACTGGAGTAAAACAGTACTTTCCTTTCATCAGGAGAGATTAAAGACAAAAAATATGAATATAGTTTTAAAGTCCAAGATTCTAAGCATTTGATTCAAACAAATTGCTTTGCTTTTGACGTGTGGAAATTTTACATTTTGAGAGGAGTGGGTCATGACTGAATAGGAATTTAAAGGATTGCTGTTCTTTAAGACACTCTTCCTAATCTGCTTTCTTATGTTGAGCTACTTTCTTGAAACCGTAAGATCAAAGAAAGACATAATAGCATTGGGTGACTTGGTGGACAATGGAGCTCTATTTGTAGAGGTAATATTAAGAAATTCATTTTAAAATGCTCAGTCCCAATAATGCTGAGCATCCCTTAAAAGGTTTTTGAGAGAATCATTAATGAGTTCTCGCATTTGTTTTCTATGAGATTCCCCTATTAGATAACCTATTACATAATTAGGTTAGATAGTTACACAGGAGTGACATTTGTAAACATGGTCATGAAAATCCCCAAGTGACTTGTGCATTGTCATGAAAGGCTTTATTAAAAGGTCATTAACTATTCGTGGACATGAGAATAACAACATGTCCACACATGGATGGATTACAAGAAGTAGCAGATAATAGCTTTCTAAGGTGCAGTGAACCTCTTGGCCCGTTCTACATACAACTCAGCACCAGGTACACTTATTAAACCTATGTGACAGCCAAAGAATCCAAAAGCCACGCACGAGAAAGGTTTCTCTCTAAAATAAATCTATTTTAACGATCTAGTAGATGGTCCAAGGCAGTGAACACTGATTTGGTTATAGTAAATTCTCTACTCTAAATCTTCCGTGTAGAAAATATTTCTGAGATTTTCATGTTTACTTTCTCCAAAGGCTACAGTGCATTTTACAGTTGAGGTTTGGAAGGAAAGAGGACTGAGTTATATGTAACTGTTATCTAAACCTTCAATAGCTCTGTTATTCAACTCCAAATGTAGCATCTTCTTTTATCATCTGCCAAAACCATACTTAAAGTCCTTCCTAAAAACTAAATAGAATACTTCAGTCAAATGTGCTGAATGGTTTCCATTTTCCTCTTTTAGACCCAGAATTGTTCTTTTTCAGACTGTTAATTTTACGCAGAAAATAACAATAATGGCTTACATTTGTTTATATAATATACTTAAGCACTGTTAAACTCTTCTGCATGGATATCCTCATTTCATAGTCACACAGATCCAATAATGCAGCTGCTATTATTATGATCATCTTTATTTTAATTAATTAATTTAATTTTTTTGCTGGGGAAGATTCACCCTGAGCTAACATCTGCTGCCAATCTTCCTCTTTTTGTATGTGAGCCACCACCACAGCATGGCCACTGACAGATGAGTGGTGTAGGTCCATGCCTGGGAATAGAACCTGGGCTGTCAAAGCAGAGCATGCTGAACGTAACCACTAGGCCACTGGGCCTGGCTCTCAACTTCATTTTCTTAATCAGAAATTGCAACTTAAAGATGTTAAGCATGTTGCCTAATGGGTGCCAGTCCCATGGCTTAGTGGTTAAAATTCCACGAGCTCCACTTAGGCAGCCTGTTTCACAGGTTCAGATCCTGGATGCGGACCTACTCCACTCATCAGCCATGCCGTGGAGGCATCCCACATACTGTATAGAGGAAGATTGGCATAGATGTTATCTCAGGGCAAATCTTCCTCACAAAAAAAAAAAAAAAGAAGAGAATCTTGCTTAAGGTCATATAACTGGAAAAGAATAGAGCTGAGTTCAGAAACTCGATAGTCTGACACTAAAGCTAGTAATATTAAAATATGAGTACACATATGCCTTTTTCCCAGGTAAACTGGTTATGTATACAACTCCTAAAGATTCATAAAATTTTATCAAACATAAAATACACATCTACACACATATTTAACTGATGGATATCTATACACTTCAGGTTGGCATATCAAAAGTCTTCTTACATAAGAAAAGGCTGGAGGGGCCATCCCGGTGGAACAGCGGTTAAGTGCACACATTCTGCTTCAGTGGCCCAGGGTTCACCGGTTCAGATTCCAGCTGTGGACATGGCACCACTTGGCACACCATGCTGTGGCAGGCATCCCACATATAAAATCGAGGAAGATGGGCATGGATGTTAGCTCAGGGCCAGTCTTCCTCAGCAAAAAGAAGAGGATTGGCAGCAGTTAGCTCAGGGCCAATCTTCCTCAAAAAAAAAAAAAAGGAGAAAAGACTGGACACAACAGAAAGCAATAAAGAGTTAATTTTGTCTTCCACCATAGCCCTTTAACTCAAGTCTGCTGGATCCGTTTAGTGAATATCTTACATCCTAAACTCCACCTCAGTATCTCCTTCTGAAGAACTCAACCATTTAAGGTGAGTAATGAGCTGAGGATGGCAGAGCTGATTAGGCCATCTCTTACCAAATCCTTCTCTTTAATCTCTGTCATAAGCAAACATCTAAAGCTTCGCTAATGACTTCCACCTCCTGTTATTCACCCTTGTGTAACTCATCCACATTGAGTGTGAGCTGAGCCTAGTAACTTTGTTTAACCAACAGAATATGGCAAAGTTGGCATAATATCACATCTGTGATTAGGTTGCAAAGGATTGTGACTTCATCTTGGTACCAGACTCTTTTGCCTTCTTGACTTGTACACACAAGCTACCATGTTGGAGAAACCCACAAAGCATGAAACTTTGGGCAGCCTCCAGTCCATAGCCAATGAGAAACAGAGGCCCTTGGTTCAACAGCCTCCAAGGAACTGAATCCTGCTGACAATCTTTGGGACTTGGAAGGGAATCCTTTCCCAGTTGAGCTTTGGGTTCACTATAGTGCAGCCACCACCTTGATGCAGCCTATGAGAGACCCTGAAGAAGTTCCCAGATTTCTGATCCGCAGAAAATGTGAGATAATAGATGTTAGTTGTGTAGCTCTAAATTTTGTGGTAATTTGTTAAGCTGCTATATATAACTAATACAACAAATTTATATGTATGTGTATGAGACTCTGTGCCTTTGTATGTTTATGGTGATAGGTGTGATGGAGATGGAGAGGGCCATTGTCACTGTTGATCTTGGCATTTGATTATCAGGGCAGTCCATAGAGAATAGGCGACCTCTCATTTTACTATACCAAAGATCTCATTATGGGGGCAGGCCTGGTGGTGCAGTGGTTAAGTTTGAATGTTCTGCTTCGGTGGCTGGGGTTCACCAGTTCAGATCCTGGGTGCAGACCTATGCACTTCTTGTCAAGCCATGCTGTAGCAGGCATCCACATATAAAGTAGAGGAAGATGGGCACAGATATTAGCTCAGGGCCAGTCTTCCTCAGCAAAAAGAGGAGGATTGGTCGCTGATGTTAGCTCAGGGCTAATCTTCTTCTTCTTCAAAAAAGATCTCCTTATGTTTAGATGAGCTAATCTAAATTTTCTATGCTGTGAATTCCTACATTGTAAAGGAGATTCTAGTGCTTTCTCGGTCCATCATAGGCTTTATAGCAACTAAGCAAAGTGCTTTTTGATTAGAGGAAGAGTTCGCCACTGTAATCCACAAAGATCATGAGGAAATAAACTCTAAGAACAAAGATAATTTAGCATAATTGAGCCACCTGGCCAACAGCTCGATGTGTGTCTCTCAAATACTTTCCTGAAATAATTAAGAGGGTACATGCTGAAGAGAAGAAGATACACCACTTTTAAATGATGCAGAAATAATGCTAAATTCTATCTTTGGACAACCCATCTATTTTACAGTCTTAAATGGAAAGAAAGATGAGCATCACGGCCTTTTATATCCAGAGGGCTTTGTGTTGGTGATCCTGGATAGCTCCAAAATTTTCTAATTGTGATCAAGGAGCCCATTTGGGAGCACTTGACTATGTCATAACCTAGGTGATGGAGCACAATTAGTTCTTTGGCCAAACTGTAAGTATATAGTCAGTCTTTGCCAGTCTTCTCTTAATTCCACATTGCCTAAGTGTATCTCGCCCACAGGTTAGCAGACACTATTACGCAAGCTATTTCTCATTCTTTTTCAGGCTGATACATTTCCTTCTGTTAGTATTTCTTCCAATATTGACTCCTGCATTATACCAAATTTGAAATTAAATGTAAATCTTGAGATCTAATGTAATCTATTCCTATTCGTTTAGCTTATGATCACACTTGGAAAGTCGTTGTTTCCTGTGCTTCCTAATGTAGTGGACGTATTTTTAACAATTTCTTTACAGTTGTGAGAGAAGAAATTTTCAAAGCAACAAATTTGGAGAGGTGATGTTTCTGCTTTTGGGGAGGATACATCACCCTCTTTGACCAGGTGACACACAAAAGACTTGGTTAAGTAAAAATAGGGGGACCATATGTACCTGTTTTTGCTCATTTCCATCTGTTACTCCACAAAAACTGTTAAAAGATCCCATTTCACACCTAAATATGTTTGGTTTGGAGGACAAATTGCATAGTCATCCTAGAATAAATCAATCTGAGGACAGCGTGAGAATCACTATCTCTTATTCAAGTACCATAAAGGATAAAGTTGTAATGAAACCAAATACTCAGACATTTATTTGTATATGAATTAACTCATATATCAATTAAATTACAGATTTAATAAATATTTTATTAAATCTTTATGAGCCAAACACTCTGCCAGGCATTTGCTAATTACTAGTAATATACTTACTAGAAGGAAGATGGCAATGGCAGTATAGTTTTTACTCACTGAATACCTATATACTATGTGCTTTAGAGAGGACATCTAGATATCAGAATGAAAAACAAATGAAAAACACAACAGAACAAGATCACAAGGTATCCACTCCAAATTAAAAATAAAAATAAAAATAACTGCAAAGTTAGCATGGTATCTGCATCTATTTAGGAGAAATTGAAGGAAACAGCAGGGAGTCTAGAGATTCTGAGAACTGGGAAGCCCCAAATAACTGATAAGGTTATTGCTAGAAGGTTATGCAGGCTAACTGGAGAAAATCAACTAAAACTGGAGGGGTGGGAGTGTTTGCCTTCTTCAATAGCAAGTGATATAACAAAGATACACGGTAATATTGAAGACTAGAGACACTCTCCCCTATGAACTCTCTAAACTGCCCCACCAATGATGCTTTCTGGTTCTTTTCCAGGGTCCAAACTGAAAAGAAATTATTGGGGATAGAATTGAATTGAGTATATAGGGCAAAGGAGATGATAGAGAAATAAGATTCAAATAAAAGCAGGAGAACAGAACAGAGTCAAGGAATCTCAAAAGCAAGAGAACAATTGTTTGTTTTTTATAAGAAAACAACAGAAGAGAGAGCTCTGCTCAGAAAGTTACTCTAAATCAAAACTTTTTCTAAAGTTCGTAAAATTAACTGCAATATGAAAATCAAATATAATATCAGATTATCACAATAAAAAAAGAATACAGAAAATAAAAGTATGCTAGAAAGACATACCCAGAGTATACATCAAAACTGCAATTTTTATCTCAAAACAAATCAGACACATTAGAAATAATATAAAACATAAGCATAACTCACAATGCCTTCAGAAAAATAGGAGACAAGGTAAACCAAAATTAAAATGAAATTAAGAAACAGATTTTTTAAAAAGGATTTAAGAGAAATTGATAAAAATCAAAGGTTGGAAAAAGATATCCAACATATGGATAATAGGAATCCCTGAAGAAGAAAAACAACTTCATTAGCAGAAAAAACTAAAACTTTTAAAGTTTCTTTTAAAAAAATGGAAACTGTCTACGAAATGAGCACATCATGTACTTGACAATAGTAACACAGAGAATCAATACCAACTGCAAGACAAACTGCTGAAATGTAAAATATAATTTTTTAAATCACTAGCTGAAATAGCTAGTTCTTTATAAGGGAAAGAAAATTAAATTATAATTAGTCCTTTCTAGTATCGATGCTTTAGGTCAGAGGAAAATGGAGTGAATATTTAAATAATACACTCAAGGGAAGGAAATGTAATAAAGCCACTCTGAGGTCAAGTGGTAAATAATTCTGGAAGGAGATACCAGCAAGTATCTCTATTACACAAACACAAGCATGCATATGTATGTGCAGAAATGGACACACAAATGCATGCATGTATACATGGACACACACATCACACACTGAACAAAGAGTTAACACAGTATTTTAATGACTGAAATGAAGCTGCTGTTTGGGCACAGAAAACTTGATCCTTTTGCAAAAAGAAATCCAAATGCCAATTTTACTCCTTCTGTATGTTATCCATGGTTCAATTTGCAATAAAGAATTTATAACTTGAGGAAGAACTCATTGGCAAAGTTGGAAAAATTTAATCTTCGAAAAGGATGATGATTAAAATTTATTGAAATCCATCAAATAGGTTTAAATGCATGAGTTCATAACGATATTTTTTTAAAAAACTAATTTGAAAGATTATTAAGAAACAATTCTTTACCTTGACAAGTGGTAAATAAAAGGAAAGAATCAAACATTTATTTTCCCTTTCTTAGATGGTATCACTGGGTAATCAACTGGTAGATTAGGAGAACTGTCTCTTTACATTCGCTAAGTGAGAAAGAGTTAGAATGTCATCACTGAGCGTGATTATTTCAATATAAGTGACTCTTCAGAAAAGCCAAAAGATTTTTTGGTGATCTAGTGACTAAGTTCTTTGTTTTTAACGATGTGTTTTGATGTCGTTTAAGAACCAGATGATACTACACTCTGGTTAAGAGAATGGTTTCAAAGAATAAACGATACCATGACTTTGCCAAGAATATTTCTATAAGGAAAGAAGATGTTAATTTTGATGAAGGGGGTGATTGCAGACATATAGATTCATTCACGCTCAGTCATTTCAAACAGACCAATCAATAATTATTTTGATTCACTGGGGAAATAATACTACTAGAAATAATTAAATGCATTTGGAACCAGAAGAGGAATTTGTATTATCACTTCCCATACCGGAAATAAGAAGACTGGAAAACATCATGAATCATGCTGTCTCTGAGCACAGAATTTACATTTTAGAGGTGACGATAAACTGCTTTGGTACTAATTGTTTCACTTTGTGTTTGCCAAAATCTCTAACATGTTTATACAATAAATTATTCTTCATTTCTTGCCTTTATGTACTTCTTTGGTCAAAAAAATACAAAATGGGGTGTCTTGTAAAAAAACAAGATTTTTCACTTTGAACCAAAACTTGTTATTATAACATCTTAAAATCTATTTTCTATAATTTCCAATATTCTATTTTTCTCTATTGTTACTGAATCATCAATATAGCTGGCAATTCATATCATGAAGGGTCTAAAAATAAATATTTTGGTTAAAGTCCAAAGTATCAGACATTCAAAGGAAGATATGTAGTACAAAATAATTAATAAAATTATCAGAATTAGCTTTTAGCAAGGTTTGACAAGACATTATTAGGTGTTCATCCAACTCCATTACATTTTTTTTTTCTGGGAACACAGCGAGGCTGTATTTCCAGCTTCTTTTATAGTTAAATTTTAAATTTTATCTGGGTTTTCCAGAAAGATATAGGTAGAAGTCTCCCATCTTCTTTCAAGCTTGGCCCTTCAAACATCCCACATGATTCTAAGTTCTTTCTTTAAATTTCTTATCAAAATTTAGAGAGATGTGTCCCTAATGATGGAGCTACTCTAAGATGGAGGAGCCCATTCAGGCTGGTTATGGAATGACTGCATGAAGCAATTTCCCATTTCCTCAAAACCATCAGCTATAAACTATTATCTATCATGAAGAATACATAGACTTTTTATGTGAAGCCGTAACCACTGATAACTAATTTGTTTTCAACCTGAGCCTCATGTGTGCTGACCATTACAGAAGAAATACCTTGGCAATACGCCAAATCTTAGAGACATGCCCTCTGAAGATTGATTTAACTAAGTTTGTTGGTTTTACTTATTATGTTATTTCTTTTGAAATCCTGTCTATCTTTAAAAAGATCACAGTTGAGAGCCGTCACTTAGCACATGCTAACTCGGTGGATTGGATTTGCTAAGCTGAGTTCAAACTCAGTGCTTCCAGATTTCTATTCTTTATAGATTTAAGCTTCTTAACATGAGTTGATCTGAATAGGGTTTCTACACAATAAATCATCCCAAACTTAGTTGTGTAAAAACAAACAAACATTGTATTTGTTCATGGGTTCTTTTGGTTGGAAATTTAGAAAGTGCAGAGAGGAAGCACCTTGTTTCTGCTCCAAGATTCCTCTGCTGAGAAGGCTAAGAGCCTGGAGGTGACTCAGTGTCTCTCAGTTGGAGTCATGTAAAGATTGGTTATTCTTACATCTGGCATCAGGACCATGAGAACTCAAAGACTAGGACTGCTAACCACAGAACCCACTACACATGGCCTGTTCATGGTGGATTGACTTTCTCACACTATGATGGCCTTTGGTTAGACAGACTTCTTACATGGCTGCTCAGGGCCTCAAGCACTAGTGTTCTAGCCAAGAAGATGAAAAATGTATCAACTTGTATGAGCTAGCCATGCATTGGCACTCCTGCCACATTCTCTCAGTTACAAGTGAATCACAGCAAACCCAGAATCAAAGAGAAGGAACCTTGATCCCTATCTCTAAAAGGGAGGATATCAGAAACTTGTGACCATTTATTTTAAAAGTGTCATAGTTAGGCACCCCATGTGCCTCTTGAAGCCTATGAATCACCTGAAATTATATGCAAAATGTTTTATGTATATGCATTTTCATTTTTGAGAGGGTCTAAAGTTTTCATCTAAGTTTATATCAGAATAATCAAATCTCAAGTATTTTTTTTTTTTTAGCTGCTATGTAGTTATGACATTAGTCCATGGAGAAATTTGGCTCACAGTCACTTAGTACATGAAATATTTAAAGTAGTTCCCTGAAAAGACCTGAAATGGTACTGAGATATAAATGCCTACAAATTAAAATGCAAATCAATTTAATGATAAGGGAAAATTCTTGAGAGAATGTATTCATCAGAAAGCTAGCCAAAGATGTTAGCATGTAAACTGTATATAAAATACCTGGATTAACTTACTTTTTCTACTTTGTATCTCATGCTTTAAAGCTGTTGAACATAGAGAAAATTTTTCTTCGGAAGTCAGAAGCCATTCTTGACAAAAACACTTCCACCACACTAAAATACTGGTGCCTTCTACATTTCAACATTTGTCTCTAACATTTTTGAAGACTTGGTAGTAACTCCCTTTTTATATGATTTTTAAAAAAACTACAACAATACTGATCCATATCTTGTGTGTCTATATATAGATTTTTAACTATGGTTGATTTGCTTTTTTAAAAATACTTTTTGAGTAAGACACAGAGAATATTGATAATGGATACTGCAGAGTTCCCTGCAGTTATCATGTTCATAATCTAGCAGTAATTGATTGGGATAAGAAATGTGACTGTTCAGATAGAAAGAGGACATGGTGTATTTAACAAAATGGCCTGAGTCTGTGCAGCCATTCACCTGCTGCTCGCCTCTCAAGGCCTGATTGGCTTCTCTTTTTTTTTTTTTTAAAGATTTTAAAGTTTTATTTTTTCCTTTTTCTCCCCAAAGCCCCCTGGTACATAGTTGTGTATTCTTCGTTGTGGGTTCTCCTAGTTGTGGCATGTGGGACGCTGCCTCAGCGTGGTCTGATGAGCAGTGCCATGTCCGCGCCCAGGATTCGAACCAACGAAACACTGGGCCGCCTACAGCGGAGCGCGCGCACCCAACCACTCGGCCACGGGGCCAGCCCCCTGATTGGCTTCTCTTTTAAAGCGTACTAACTGACCTAATTTTAAAGTGCAGAGAGGTGCCTACATTTGGGCTTGATGATCAAAATTAGACAATAAACTTCTAATAAAACAGCGACAGCAATAATGGTGTGTCTCCATATCACATTTATAACATTAGATACATAGATATATTTACTTCTAATTGTTAGTTAGGAGAGGCCTCTTAGAGAACAATGGCACTGAGCTTACAAAGATAGGTAGGATTGCACAGATGAATATGAGATAGGGAAAGAGTGCTTTAGGCAGAGTGCAAGGATGGGTGAAGGCAAGGAAGTAGGTGAGAGGGGCTTGTCCTGGGTATATACAGACAATTGCAAGGAAGTAGTTATAGACTCAACAGATAGGTTGGGATCATATTATTAACGTTCTTGAATGTGGAACCACAGTCTATTTTGGCTTGCCGAACTACACTACTGAAATTGTGTGTTAAGAATATTAGCCTTGAAACAGCTTGCATTAGAATGAAGTGTGGGAGGTACCTGAAGCCCAGTAATGACACTAAAGATTGTGAGAGCTGATTCTTTTCCACTAGATCTTGGTCAGATGCTCTCTGTCCAAATCACTCAAACACTAAAGTAGATTTGAGTTATTTGAGAAAATATGTACAAATAGAGATTTTCTCTCCATTCAACAAAGGAAAAAAACATATCCAGTCCTCCTTTGTTTGGTATTATCTTTTAAAAATTTGGTATCTTTATTATGTATGTATTATATACGTGTGTGTGTGTGTGTGTGTATTTCACTTCTGTTTAGCTACTCAAATTGCCAAAGGCAAGATTTAGAACTCATCTTTCTAAAGGCAAGCTGCTAGAGTGCAGTGAATTCTTACAAAATTAGAAGGGAAAAGGCAATAAAATATTAATGGAAAATAAAATAATAAAATTGGAAACAGAAAAGAGTACTGATTAAGAATGAGCAAGCCTTAAAATCCAATGTGTTAGAAAGTGAGGCATGGATTCATATGGAAATATTAGGGTTGAGTGGGGAAATATGAGAAAAATACCCTGAAAAGCTTTGAAGGAGGCAAGCAGGATTTGAGACTAAACCTATACTTTGACTTGGGGCCTAGAATCAAAGCTTACCTGAGCCACATTGGACTACTTTTTGTTGCCGATGACTAATTTGAAGACCTTGGCCTTTAACTCATAGTCATTCTTTTATAAATACAATGCTTATTTCCTCACAGTGGGGTTTTCCCACTGTACAAAAGGGATCAGATCAAACAGTGCATAACTTCAGCGTGGCCTAACATTGCATTTTAGGCTAAAAGAATGAACAGAAGAAAATCTCATTGGAGATCTAATGAGCTAGATTGATGATCACAAAAAGAGTCATCATGCAGGGATTAATTTGATCTGCTGAGTACCAATTCTAGTAAGCAAACTTGAATGAGAATTAGAAATAAAAGTGAAAATAGAACACGCATCTTCTCAAAACTTTCATCAGGCTATAGGGACCTGAGCTGTAAAAAGTTTCTAGACTTAGAAACTACCAATAAATAATAAAAATATGAATTTTTAGGAATATTCAAGACATAGGACTGAACATTTTAATTTGTCTTAATTCATCTACTCCAGAACAACCCTACAAGGTAGGTGCTATCATTAATCATTCTCAATTTATAGAAGATCTGAGGCAGATATTGGTTAAGAAACACCCCTGAGGTGTCACAGCTTGTCAGTGTTTGTGGTAGGATTGAAATCCAGACATGATAACCCTTAACTACTCTATTATCATAATTTATTGAAAATTCAAAAACTTGGAATAATAGCCCTTCAGTGTTTCATCCTGGGAGTGCATTCAAGTGTTTGAATCTAACAATTAAATAAATACATTTTAATCATTCAAAAATGCATATTTTAACAAGCCCCAAAGGAATACAGAAAAAAAAAAGAGGTGCTAATTTTATGAGAGAACTGACAGCTACGGTATGGCTGTTTGCCATTTAGTTATACCTGGAATGCAATTTGACATCATATTTGAACATTTACATATTCCATCTTCTTCATTAGACCCTCATTCTCAGAACTGTAAGCATTTTCCAAATTTGAGGCTCAGAGAGATCAAGTTACTTGCTCAAGGTCATACCGCTGATTAATGACAGAACCTGTCAGTCTGCCTACAAAGATCGTGTTCTCTAATATAGCACATTATGTCATTCATGTTAACCCATTCTTCGAGAATATTATTAATAAATGGTGACCCAGGAAACAGACAAATTTTAGTGCACCAAAAGAAAATATGTAAGTCTAAGAAGGTGAACCCGTGTATCATCTTAGTTAATTGTATCAAACCTTGCCTTGTTACTTCAGACGGAAAAACGATTTTGCTTGTGTTCCCCCAGCATTGCACACTGGAGGAGATCGTACTCCAATGCTAGGTGACATGTTCTGTGTAGTCTTAACTATTATATTATCCTTTTTAATTCTTAGATAGCAATATGCCAGATTCAATAATTATCAAATACTTTGTCAAACCAACGTTTTTATTAGAAGCATATGGGACTTCTTTTACTGAATGTTTTTACTTACAGTTATCAAAGTGAAAAAAATTTGGGCGATTCTTTTCTGAATCTGTAAAAATAGCTAATGATGTTTCACTTAGTTAAGTGAATAAGCACAAGGATTTCTATTACTCCATGAAAGACAGAAGTTATAAAATAATCCAGAAAATTTAGAATAACAAGTTTACAAAATTATGTTTGTTTTCAAGTTTTTATACAAACGTATCATTTATACTTTTTGGTTCTTCTTAGAAAGAGTTTCATGCACATATATAAACAATTCAATACTTAAATGCAGCCTGCCTCCTCAGCCTTCTCTCAACACAAATATCTGGGAAAAATCAATTTTTATATTTCAAATTCAATGAGAGTTCATTTTCACACATGCCCCAGAGCTTCCTCTGAATCTCGTCTGAATTCTCTCTCATGGTTTGGGAGGATTAGCAAGCAGTCTTTGCCTAAGCCAAAAACTCTTTTGCAACTTAAAACTTCAAATTTAACACGGTCAGAGAGTTTTCCGAGAAAATTAATCAGTTACTTGGAAAAGAGTGAGACCATAACTGCCCAGTCATACCAAACGGAGGTGAGTGGTTGGCAAAAAAATGGCATCTTTGTGTAGTGACAAGAAATGCTGGGTAATGTGGTATACAATTCTGAGCCCTAGGCCCCACACACAGTATGCTGTATCTTTGTCTTTATAACATTTATTATTTTTCCATTATGAAGAATATCTGATCATTATATCTATATAACTATATTACATAACGTTATAATTATAATATATAATGTATTCTATTATATATTTTTATATAATACATGATTATATATATTTTATATAACTACAAAGATAAAAATTAAAATTACTGTATTCTTACTGCTTCCTGGCATTATTTTCTCCAATCTTGTGCATGAATAAAGTTTTCTTAATTATCAGTTTTAAATGCACACATGACATTATATTAGGCTTTTAAAACACGTATTAGTAATTTTAATTTTTCTCATGTGTTTAAGCACTCTTGAAAAGCATGGTATTTAATATCATCATAATATTCTAGAAGATATTCCATTATTTCTTTATTGTCAGACGTTTTTTGTATCCAAGAATTTTACTATAAGAATTGCTGTAACAAATAATCATGTATGTACATATTTGCATGAAATTCTGATTATTCTTTTTTATTTATTTTTTGTGAGGAAAATTGTCCCTGGGCTGACATCTGTGCCAATCTTCCCCTATTTTGTATGTGGGATAACATCACAGCATGGCTTGATGAGCAGTGTGTAGGTCCACACCCAGGATCCGAACCTGAGAACCCCAGGCCGCCAAAGCACAGCCCATGAACTTAACAACTACGCCACCAGGCCAGCACCACCACATGTCCTTTTTGAATCATCTGCTGAAAGAGATTCAGCCAACTAAAAGATGATTAGAAGAACTATAGATAAAGGATTGGGAATGAGCAGTAAATATGTTTGTTGATAGAACTAAGACCAAAAGAAACATGAGAATTATGTTAAAGATATAAACTCTTAATATAGGAAAGATATTGACAACTTATGTTAAAAGGTTGAGGGGGAAGCTGGAAGATGGTGCGGCAAGGCTGATTTTCTCATCTTTAATGACTAAGAATCAAAAGATTTCATCCATAACTAATAAACCAAGGTATAGAGTAACAAGTGCAAAGAGCTACTCTTTAAAAATAGAGTATTGAGATAAGGAATTCAAATTATAGTTGTAAACTGCTCAGGGTCTCACCAGGCTGAATCAAGGTGTGGGCTGGGGCTATAATTTTATGTGAGGCTCAAGGTCTTCGTTCAAACTCAATGGTGTTCGCAGAATTCATTTCCTTGTGAAGTATGACCAAGGGGTCCTTTTCTTTCCGGCCGTCAGCTCTCACTTTCTAGAGGCCACACAGAGTTCCTTGTTGTCTCGCGTCGATAAGCAGTTCACAGCATGGCAGTTTACTTCTTCTAGACCAGCAGGGGAGTGAGTGTCTGCTTCTACTTCTTTTCCCTTTTAAGGCTCACATAATTAGGCCAGGCCCACCCAGAATATTCTCCCTTTTAATTGGCTTAAAGTCAAGCTAATCAGGAATCTTAATTACATCTGCAAATCTTTGCCATATAACGTAAAATTATCATAAGAATGTTATTCCATCATATTCACCTGTTCTGCCCACACTCAAGGGGAGGGGAATATATGAGGGCCTGAGTCATTGGAGGTAGTTTTAAAATTCCATGTATCACAGACGTATTTTTTTTTTGAGGTTTTTTTTTTTTTTAAGGAAGACTAGCCCTGAGTTAACTACTGCCAATCCTCCTCTCCTTGCTGAGGAAGCCTGGCCCTGAGCTAACATCTGTATCCATCTTCCTCTACTTTATACATGGGACGCCTACCACAGCATGGTGTGCCAAGCGCTGTCATGTCCGCACCCGGGATCCGAACTGGCGAACCCCAGGCTGCCAAAGTGGAACGTGCGAACTTAACCAACGAGCCACCGGGCAAGCCCCTATCACAGACGTATTTTAATTGAAAAAAAAATCAAACTGATTTTGTATATTTCTACGCATATACACACCTAAGACGTCTTTCAAAATAATCTAATAACTTTGAAGGAATTTTTGTCACTATACACTCTTTTCCACATGAATGTATATCCTATTAAAATTAAAGAAATGCTGTTACATTGCTTATTAAGTAAATTTGAAATAATGATTTCAATCATTGTTTCAGTGCTCCCAGAGAAAAATAGCCTATAATTCAAATTATAGTTTGAACAAATCATGTACTTCAGTTTTTGAACTTATTTAATATCATTGATAATCGTGAAAAATGTTCCTTGAGTTAATTCTGAATTTCCTGCCCATTCACATCCCCATCCCAAGCCCCAATTTAATGGAATGATAAACAACAGTAAATACAGCTTTAATAGAAACCATCTGATCCAAATATAAAGTTAAAGCTTTCCATGAGGTGGGAGTTAGAAACACATCAAGTTGATTTTACATATTAAAGTTGGAATACACCTTTAAAATAATTGTTTAATGAAACTATTAATAAGTAACCATTCATTTTGCTGGCTGTGTTCATGTTTCCCTGAGGTGGTTGGTAACTTGATTCATCTTTTTATATACATCTTTTCTTTTCCCCATTTACCCCTATAGTTACAAACACATTATACACTCTTCAATTATTTCTACTTAATAGTTCTCTACTGAATCATAGCTAAAAGAATTGTTTCTTTATTACAAATCATGTTACAAGGTTTCTTGGCAATACATTTATAAAAAGCAAAAGGATTTCATTAGGGAGGCTACTTAACTAAATGGCAATTTTTCTATTTACACACATTGTTCAATATCTAATTGTTATTTGTTGAATTGTTTCCTGCTTTCTTCACAATGATTAGTATCAAAGAAGTTAAGGCTAAGAGGGACTTCAACATCCTTTGATATAAGCTTGTTCCTAGCAGAAAATTACCCACAAAGCATCCTGATCAAGCACCATTCTGTTTCATCTAATTCCATCTTTGGTGGCTAAAACATAATATTCAGTGCAGCCATTTCTATCACTGAACTCGGACAATTATTCAAAGCTTGTTTCCCATTTTAGTTGAAATCTTGCACATTGTTTTTGGTTCAACCCTATGAAGGAAGGAGAATGAATTTATACTATACACCCAATCCCACATGTTCAAAAACAATTTTCATCCCTAAAGTTCATTTTCTCAGGGCTTAATCCTCTTCATCCTTTCAAACACTCAATTGCCTCGTTCTGCTCTCTGTCAGTGGGTTCCAGCTTGCTTTGTCCCAGCAAGAACCAAGGAAAACTATCAAGCTTTATAGGCTGCCAAGTTGGTATCATCAAAGTCGACTCACAAAAGCCATCAGGAGAATGAGTGCCATTTCGAAATAAGGGATATTTACATGTGCTGATTCCAATGCGTGGGATATGGATTCATGAGCACTTGACTTATTGACACTATTCTTAAATGAGAAACATTTCTGAGGTACCCAAGAAATTATCCACATGAAGGTCCTTCACAGTCCCTTTTATAGACACATCAGTCGTTTCCATTTTGATCCCTTCTTTTCTCCAGTGCAAAAGAGGGTCATAATCATCTCCTAGACTTTTTCCTATGTCGTTGAGTGTTGAAGTGTATTGACTCACTCATCTGTTGGTAAGAATTAGCCTTGTTCTCTGTATTTTGACAGCTTTTCTCAACACCTTTTGGATTATGACAAATATTACTTGATGTGTACATAATATTTTATATTAACTAATTTAAAATACTGCATTAATGTACATAAACATTTTCTTTACAAGATTTTTCACCAAATACCATTTTTACATTTGAAATGTAACCAAACTGTTTCCCTATTTTACTACTATAAATTACTTCTAAATCAGTATTACCCATCTAGACCTCTCGCTATTAGTTTTAGATTCAAATACTGGTTTCACCTCTACGTGCAGGATGGCCACGGAGAAATTAATTCTATACAACGTTGACTAAGAATATGTACCATTTGGGTTAATATGAACATTAAAGATAGCATGTGTAAAAATACCTAAAATAGTTCCTTGATTAAGGTAAGTGCTCAATATGTGATAGTTATTTGCACGTTCTTGTCAACCAAATATTCTCCTCTTTCTCTCCTCCTTCTCCTCCTCCTTCCCTCCTTTTCTTCTCCTTCTCTTCTTCTTTCTACTTGTTAAACCAAATTTTCAGTATCCAATTTTAAATTATTTTATTTTTCTTAAATACAAATGCAGTTCTCTGTTTTGATGTTTGATTTTTGTCTGTTCAAATTGATTTTGTGTTTGACTATTTAAGAACTATGAAGTCATTTCAAGTTCTAATTATATTTAACAAAATTTATCTTTTTCAATTTTGAGTTACTCACATATTTGATGTTCATGTCGTTTATGTTTTCATCCAACTCAGTCATAAAGGCATTGACTATTCTAGTATTGTTGACAGAATACTTACCTGATGCTATTAAGATGACACAAAACTGAAGTGCCTGTGTCTTTAGAATGAGTATATTAATCAAATGCCCATAACAAAAACTTACACCCCATCAAAGATTCATGAAGTTACAGAATATTAAGATGGCACTAAATGTCCATCACATACAGTCTCTGAGTATCCTGTTACTATAGCTCTATTTTTATTGATTATTCTGCATTGTACTTCCTTATTTAATTGACTATTTTGTCACATTAGAGGGCATGTCCCTTGAGGTCAAGGAACACATCTTGTTCACAATTCTTTTCCCTTTGTCTAGCTAGTATCAAAATAATTTTTTCTTGTTCCTATTTTCCTTTTTCCAAACTGATGTTGGTCCACTGACCAATTGTCTTTTTTAAATCATAAAGTAGTTTCAGATTTCACCAAAATTATCCAAAGTTTGCACACTCCACTGTCTATATTGCTTTATGATCAACATATCAAAGTGACAAAGGTATTATTTTCCTTTTCCTTTTTGTCATTACTGGATTCCTAGGAATAATTCCACAGCTAACAATGCTGACAACGCTTGCTCCTTGCTTGTCTCATTCTTTTAAGGCAACTAGGTTATAATCCCTATATATTTGACTATCTAGTGTTGCATTCAAAATAAAGACAGAATTCATAGTCTAGAAATGACTAAGTTGAATATACTCTTTAATGAAATCCTTTTGCTTTTTATAAATATGTTGCCAAGGAACCTTGTAACATGATTTATAATAAAGAAACAATTCTTCTTTTTAGCTATGATTGATTTTTGCAATTCTCACATGTTTTTATTTTGAGTTTTCCTCTTATCTCTGTTTTTTAATGAAACACACTATTATTGTATTGGACTCTGTGGATTGTTCTTTCATTCATATTGCTCGCTCTGTCTCATGATTTTCAATGGATTGTCAAAATTCTTTTTTATAACATCTAATAAAACACTTTTCAGCTATTTTTTATTTCTTGAGAATTTCTTCCATGTTTTCTGTTATTTTTTCATGACACTCAAATCTTGCTTTATAGATTGAGCGTATATTCAGATATTTCTGTGCATGTAACTTAGTTTAGAGTTTTTTCTACCATGTTTTTCTTCATTTCAAGGGGCAAAAAAAGATCCTTGACAGCTCTGAGTTCAGCATGGGGCTTTTCACTGAGTGGGCTTCACTAAGGATGAGGGAGATCAAATGCCAGAAATGGTAAGCATTTGTACTTCTTACCCACCCAAGCACACAGAAATTCCAGAGTGCAAGCATGTAAATAAATTCTTTTATGTCTTTCATATGTAATTGTTAAATTAATCCCCATACTTGCAGCCCCAAGTTTCATTTCTACTCTACTTAGTGTCTGGCTATTCTAAACACCAAGGCACTGAGATTTTGCTACCATGACTTGCTCCTTCTTGGTTATACCCTTTTCCTCACGTACTCTAGGCCAAGCATTTCTCTGGTCTACTTTATTGGTTACCTTTATTCTTTCTGCCCATGAGAAATCTATTGTAATCTTGCTGTATTGTTGTTTCCCTTCCATTCTCTTCTTAATTGAAGATTTATACTATTTTTATGTCTTTACTCTCATTTTAGTGTAATCTTGGTAGAGAGGCATAGGTGTTTATTCAATCTTTCAGCTATACTGTGAACTTCAAAGTACTTTTCCACTGAGGATCCAAGATCCCCTGGGAAAAACCAGGAAAAGGACAGTCTCTGGTTCCTGCTTTATAAAATCTGGACAATGGAGGTTCGACAAAGTCCATGAGTTACATGATGGAATATAGGGTTGCGATGTAGAAAGTTTTGAGAAAAGTACAGAGTAGGTTTATTGTAATATCCTTGTCTCTTTCCTAGTAATCAAACTGCATCTCTTTATAGAGGCAGCTTTTTAATGGAAGTATTGACTTACTCCTAATCAACTTTTATAGTTGACATACAATGTAACTTAATAGAGAAGAATTAAGTTTGTACTGGATATATTTTACCTGAATAGTTGTGAATTCATTCTGCTAATGGAATCCATGCATGCAACAGACACTGGACAATAAAGACCTCTGAACTCTTTCAGAGCCTACATGTCCATAATTAAATGATGGCTAAAATGAGGCTTTACATTCACTGTATTATTACTTTACCACCAGAAATATATGACAGAAGGAAAGCATTATATTTTGTCAGCTTGTCACTGAGGAACAGAATAGGGCACTGAGTGTGACAGGGGAGGAACAAATTGAATTGGGCTAGTAAGGAGAGGTGGTTGTAAGAGAAGTTTACCCACTTAATTAGTATGCAGGAAGGTGTGGAATGCAAAAAGGGCTGAGATAAAATTAATGGCTTAAAAAATTCTAAGAGCAGAAAAAACCATTAACCGTTATGCTCCAAACAAAAATAAGCACATGCTGCAACCTTTCTTATCTTGGTGTGAGGAAACAAATGACGCACTGGGAATAGCAAAATACAAGAAACCATTTTCTCAACTCACAGAAATGAAATATCTTGATTTACCAAATTCTCCTAGAACTTATCATAAAGAAAATAAATGTATTTTCTTCAGAAATAAGCACTCAAGACCAAATCAATATTATTTCCTATCATTGAATATTTAAACTATGAGGCTTTCCTGAAAGTTGACTTTAATTCTGAATGTATCATTGATTATTAATTCTTGCTAGAATGTGATGTGGGCAACAAAATATGTCTGAGAATATTCCCATGAAATTTCTGCAAATTCTGGTAGCAGAAAGAATACTTATTCACACATAAATACATTTTAAGAAACCAAAGAAGGAGTGACATAAAATAAATGAATACATATAAATGTTGATTTTGGAGGAAAGATAGATTACTTTTGCTGAGAGGATATTATTAGTGAGGACATTTTAGTTGCACACCATAACAAAACAAATGAAACAAAAACCCAAATGACCATAAACTAACATGGAAAGCTTTGATTCTTATAACTGAAGTCCATCAAACCACACAATGACAAGAGTTACAGCACACATTCTTGAGTTAAGTTATTTACTAACTATGTGACTTTGAGTAAGTCACCTAGCTACTCTTTAGCTCAGTTTCCTTACATATAAAATTACATAATAATTATATTTATTTCATAGAGTCCATATGAGTATTATACGGAGCAGTCTCATGAAGCATATAGAAGAGTGCCAGCACATAGTATTTGATATATGAATGTTTTTTATTATTAATAGCATTATTATTAAGAATCTAAATTTAGAGCTAGTTTCAGGCTCAACTGAAGGTAGGTTGTAAGAAATTTCTCATTATAACTTTGCTCTGCTCTCCTTTATATTATGTACGTTTCTTGTAGGTTTTCCCAAAGAAATGTACCCAATATTGCCCAAAGGCAAGATGGCCACCAGCAGCAGCGAGCTGAATCCTGCCAGCTTAGCTACTTCTGCAGAAAAAGAACATTTGTTTACCCAATAATTTCAACAAAATTTCTGCCTAAGTTTCTCATTAGACTAGCTTGGATCAGGAGCACATTACAAAATAAACCACTATGGTTAATGGAGTAGTGTCCTTTTTTGGACAGGCCTGAGAGATACTCTGACCACTACAGGTGGTGATTGGGTCAACCCCTCTGAGATAATGTGAACTAGAAGAGAAAGAAAAAGGTGGATCTCCAAAGGACAGTTGAAATGCCACTACAGGAGAAAACAAAAAACATACTGAGTGTTCTATAATCACAGATATCTATAAGAAATCAAGGCAGATAAAAGAACGAGGGAGGGTCATGGATTTACCAATGATGATGGAATTTAGCGATATCTGTCTGCATCAAATTCATTGTGATCTTGTGATGGGGATCAGCAAGCTACATTTCCTAGACTTCGTTGAGTGGAATTCCTATTAGGTTCTGCTATTGGGAAGTACCAGAGAAACACTGGAAGGCAAGAGAAGGGAAGAAGGGACCTCTTTCTTCCTGCTTGCTTGTTTTTACCAATTACTCCATGAGCCATTGTTTGTCCTAGGAACAGTAATTGATTTCAGCTTACTGCTGTCTGCAGCAGCCCCCACATTAGCCTTATAGCCCCTTCTCAGGAGCAGCAGCAGCAGTTGGAGCATCTCCCTTCCTCAAGGTGTGAGCCTCAGCTCAGCAAGGCTACTCCTTTAAATTTATGAATTTTGCTGACCCAAACTTTTCCCTTTGTTCACTTAAGCTTCTGCGGTGGCAGACTTTGGGGTGCAGAGGGCAGATAGCTAAATCTTCCAGTTATTTTCTTTGCTGCTGTGTTACTACTTTTGTCCTCTATGGCCTATGTAATCATTTGCTTATTTTAACAAGTCGTCTAATGTTAGTAGTTTATGTGAAATTAAATGTTTTATATGACATAGCCATGGCCCACCAATAACAGAACTTTTCCTATATATTTGGTAATGTATATCTTGCCTCAGTGGAATTATATCCCATTTTTGTTGCTCAAATAAGTCTTTTACCTGTATAAAATCCAATATTGACTTTGTCCCATCATTTCTCCTGATATCCATGATGCTGCAATGCCTCCTGCGAGGTGAA
Source organism: Equus quagga (assembly GCF_021613505.1). Lineage (NCBI taxonomy): Eukaryota > Metazoa > Chordata > Mammalia > Perissodactyla > Equidae > Equus > Equus quagga. Next base: position 138,712,745 of record NC_060268.1, read on the forward strand.
TTCTCTGTCTTTTCCACTTCAGACTGTGAAGTCATATAGGTCTACATAGAATTTCAGT